>NC_050444.1:154165404-154465404 GCF_903995425.1 Onychomys torridus
AGCGTTCTACCCTCCATGGGCCCCTGGCTCCTCTCCTTGTTCCTGTCTTGGGTCACGACCTTCATGAGTGTCTGCTGGGGTCCCTCCCTGTCCTCCTGCTGGCCCTGGCTCCGCTGCAGTGGGCAGAACTCTAGGATTGACAGCACTGAGACCCTGGCATGACCAGTGCTGCTGCTGACTGCCAGGGTGACCACCAGCCACTCCCTACTCTCCTGGCACTAAATGATAGTGGAAAGACAGCCATGTCTGGGTGCCACAGGGACGGTACAATAACAGTGGCCACCATCATTAAGCACATAAAGCCAAACATCACCGAGTGCCTTACCAGCCTCATCATCCAGTCTCCATATCCACCCTGGGGCTGCTACTACTTACGGCAGAGAAATGGAGACTCATTGAAGCCAAGGGGTCTGCCCAGGGGTCACTCAGAGGGTAAGCAGAGAGGCTGGGATTGAACCCGGATCCACAGGGCTCTACAGCCCATGCTGTGTGGTACTCAATTAAGGCCATCTACTGCTGTCAACAGCATTACCCAGAGGCCTAGTCCTACTATACAGCACAAGCAGGTTTTGAATTCCCAGTCCTCCTTCCTCAGCCTCCCACATGCTGGGATTACAGGCACATGGCTGCTAGGTCTGGCCAGGAACCTGCCTTTTTTAAAAGTAGATCCCCAGGTCGTTCTAGGGGCTTTTGGGCTTGAAATGTCACTGGGTGTCCTTGTGGTTCATTGGCACCTCTCTGGCAGGTGTGGGGGAGGTGGGGGTGGGGTCTAGACAAGAACCAGGAAGTGGAAGGAACAGCTGGCTCATGGGTTTGCCTTTTTGCAGTGCAGATGTGATGTGCAGCCAGGTCCCAAGTATCAAGGGTGGACTCCCCAGGCTCATACCCACCCTCCTCTGTGGCCCAGCAGGAAGGCCCCCTAGGGCCAGGAGCGAGGGACAGACAGTACCTTACAATCACACTTGAACTTCAGCTCCTGCATGTCTCTACCCCCAACTCTCAAAGCCAAGATGTCTCTCTTAGTCCTGACGTATCTCTCCTTTAGTCTAGTCAGGTCTGGAGAGAGCTGGGGCCCCAAGCGGCCAGGCAGAAGGAGAGCAGGCCAGAAGAGCAGGCGGGACAGCGAGGAGACAAAACACAGACAACAGGGGAAAAGGAGACTCAGGTCACGTGGCAGACGGACAACCGGGGCAGGCAGATGGGATAGCAGTCTGGGTGCATCCAACTGGAACCTGCACCTGCAGATCCAGACCAGCATGCCAGGCAGCTGAAGCTGGGTCTCTGCTGCAGGATTCCCAGCTGCTGGGCAGCAGAGTCGGGAGGGAAGTGAGCCCAGGCCTCCCTCTCATGGCGGAATGATACTTGGATGATACTGACTGTGTCTTCTCTTCACCCCAGGCCTGACAATGGGGCTTCTAACATGGAAGGCTGACAAGGGATGGATGGGCTGAAGGACAGGGTGGGGACAATGAACAGGTATGTGGACACAGGGATAAGTGGTTAGAGGATTGCTGGACAGATGAATGGACAACATAGAGATAGATGGATTGATGGACATGTGCAAGGGCCCATGGAAGGATGGATGGATGGATGGATGGATGGGTGGGTGGGTGGATGGATGGATGGACGGACGGACGGAAGGAAGGGTGGGTGGATGGATGGATGGATGGATGGATGGATGGATGGATGGATGGATGGATGGATGGATGGGTGGTTGGATGGATGATTGGATGGATGGATGGATGGATGGATGGATGGATGGATGGATGGATGGATGGATGGATGGATGGATGGATGGGTGGATGAATGAGCCGACAAACAAATGGATAGGTAAGCAATTGGCTACATTTGGTTAGGTAACTATAGCTGGACAAATGGATGTTGGAGAGACTGATGGATTTCCAGAGGCTGTGCTGAGCTGATAAATACTTACCAACTAGCTCCCAGGGGTACAAGCCTTGTGTCTCGGTATCTCCACAGTATGAAACCCCCAACCCTGGCCAGCCACATGCTACCAAAGTAGCACCATTGAACATCGATTTGTAATGCAGACAAGCTAGTCCAAGCTCCCCCCAGCATTCCACTGGAGGAAAAGGTGAATGGGTGGAAGAGAGAGAAAGAAGGAGGGAGGGAGGGAGGGAGGGAGGGAGGGAGGGAGGCAGGGAGGGAGGCAGGGAAAGTGTGATGAACGGAAGGAGGGAGGGGCCACAGCATGGAAGCATGAATGGTGATGACTGGTTTACACACTATCTGGAGAATGGCCAGACAGAAAGAGCAGACATTTAAATACAGGGCCTGTGTGAGCCACAAGGGCATCTAATGAAGCACACAGATGACAGAGACATGGTGCACTTCTGGACAGAGAGACTAACAGAAAGATGTAGCAGGGACTCTGCAGGAAGGTGGGCAAACATTCAAGTCTTGGCTCTGCACTTACGAGCCAGGGAAGTCTCTGAACCTCTCTGAGTTTGCAGTTTTCTCGCTGGTAAAATGACCATGAGAAGTTCTGGACACCTAGCTTCATAGATGGCTGAGAGCATCATCAGACATCCCATGTAAAGCCCAGAGCTTAGTAATGATTCAAAGCAGAAGCCACTAGCATCCCATCTCTCAATAAGTCCTCTGTATTCACTAAATGGATGGATCAATGGATGGAGGATGAGAAGATGGCAGACAGACAGATGAATAAGGTCTTCTTACCCACATACAAAGCTGAGTCCTGGCCTTGTCATTCACTGGCTGTGTGACCCCAACCATGTCTCCTAACCTCCCTGAGCTTCACTCATCAATGTGAAACTCTTCCTGCCAGCAACACTGGCCATTCACTCCCGGCACACTGGGCAGGGTGGGCTCTGTCCTGAGCCCTGTTCAGCTGGGGCAGGAGACCATCAAGTCCCTTGGCCTTCTGGCCCCTTCCCTCTCTGAGAGTCAAAAGACTAGGGAAGCATTAGGGTCCAAGGTCACTGGATGAGCTGAACAGAAGGAGACTGAGGCCATGGTAGGTGCTTCAGTAATGAGCCCACCCTTCCCAGACTGCCCTAGCTGGGTCACAGTGACTGGTTACAAAGAGGTCACAGGCAGAGAGAGAGGGTCTCATGGGAGCCCTCCTCATGCCCAGCAAACACCCGCTGACCCTGGTGGCCAATAGAACAGTCACTTAGGGACCAACAGAGCTCAAGGTAGCTGCTCACACCTGGGTCACGACTGAGAAGGTCTGTTTACAGATACTTTGGTCGGGCTGGAGTTGGTTGGCCTGGGCATCTTAAAGCAGGGAGTCCACTAGCTAGTTTTTGGCTGGAGTTGCATTCAGACTCCAAGGACAGGATAAAATGCTTCCACAGATGCCTGCCATCCAGAGCTCTGCAGCACACACAGCACATGTGCAAGCAGCAAGGGCCTTGAAACCCACAGCGGCTGCGATGCCAGGCAGAGAGCGGGGGACCAGCAGCTCAGGAGGGTGAGACTCCACAGGCAATGCTGGGCAGCAACCCTAGGCAGAGAGAGCAGAGAGAAGCAGCCACACACACCCTCCCATCTCCCTGGGAACCAGCCATTAGCAAGCACGCAGGCCTTAGCAGATGGAGAGAGAAAAGGCCCTCCTGTTAAAAATCCCTAAACTGTGCTATGGGACATTGTTAAGGAAGAGAACAAAGTGCCATCCAACTTCTACCCCAGAGTGAGTTTTTAAGGGGCACAAGTTCCCAGCAGGCCAGGATCCTACTCCAGGCCAGGCTATGGAGTAGGAGAAGCCCACTCCAGCACTCCTTAAAGTTGTGTGGGCCACTTGCACCCTCTGGGGTCAGAGGGTTCAAAGGCAAACTCTGAGCCAGGGCCCTGGGAGCAGACCCCTGGCACCTGTGATGTCAACCAGCTCCCATCAGGACCCTTGATGTCATGTAAGACTAAGGCCTGCTGTCTGGTAGCACAAGTCTGCCATTTCCACCACTCTGTCCCTCAGAGCTCCTGTGGTTCCCCCTCAGATCTCCATCAAGAAGGTAGGAGTGAGCCAGGTGTGGTGACACACACCTTTGATCCCTATGCTAGGTAGGCAGAGGCAGGCAGATCTCTGAGTTCAAGGCCAGCCTGGTCTACAGAATGAGTTCTGGGACAGCCAGGGCTACACAGAGAAACCCTGTCTCAAAAACCCAGAGGAGGAGGAGGTAGGAGTAGCCCTGGGTGATGAGGAAGGACCACAGGATGCCCAAGGCACAACAGTCTACTTGTCACCATCCAGAGCAGCAGAGCCTGACAAACCCTGATCTCTAAAGAGAGGTGACTCAGGGAATTGGGGGGCCTGTGGTACAGCACCTCTTCTCTAGGGGAGCATATGCTACCCCTTCTGAAAACAGGAAACAATCACAGACCAGCCTGGGCTATCTCTCTGGCCCACAGGCATCAGGGTCATCTCCTCAGGCCTCAAGAGTCCTGCCCCCAACTCTCACCTGGCTTTGCACGCCCTCAGGCTTGTCCCATTGGTCCCCCACACATGTCAGGCATGCTGCTAGGCAGGACCCCTCATCTCAACAGAAAGGCATCATTTTTATCTTTTTTTTTTTTCTAAGATAGGGTCTCATGTAGCCCAGGCTGGCCTCGAACTTCCTAAGTAACAGATGACAACTTGAACTTCTGATCCTCCTGCCTTCACCAGCCTAGCATTGGCACTGCAGGTATACACCACCACACTCAGTTTATGAGGCACTGGAGATGGGAGCCTTAAGTACTCTACCAGCTGAGCCACACCCCTAGTCCTTATTATCAGTCTTAACAAACTATGTCATACACAGTATCTCCTCCTAGACCATAAAGGTCCACCAAACCCAGGTCAGGTCTTCCTGGACCCACACTACCCCACATGACCTAAGATGATGCCCTGGTACACAGTCGGGTCTTGAGAACTCTGCTTGGTGGCCAGTGAGCATTAAGCTCCTTCCCATGGCCTATCCTGAGAAGTCTGGGGTCCATGCAGTTGGGCTTGCTCAACACAGGACTGCGTAAAGGCTTTCTGAACTATTCTAGCCTGCACTCCTCTCCCGGGAGGTGGGGGTTCCTGAAACCCAGGAACAGGCAGGAAGGAATATTGTAAGCCTTCTCAAGAAGTCTGTGGATGCAGCTGGAGCTAGCCACTAATCCCAGCCAGTCTGGACCCCACCCACCCACCCCTGTCACCTCTAATCAGGCAGGACCCTTAAGCGTCACCCACTGAATCTCAGTCTCAGCATGGGACATGAGAGGAGTAGGAGGAAGAACCAGATCTCCACCCCAGTGGCTCCTCGTGAAACAGGCAGGAGAAAGACCATAGACAGGCGGGAAACAGATGCTGGGCCAGTGCAGCTCCAGTGCAGTTCCCTGCTCACACTCCCCCATCACCTGTCCACTCCCAGGGCAAATGGTACTGTGTGGGTCTGAGGATGTACCTGGTAGGGCCGGAAAACCGAGTTGAATGACCCAATAACCAACTCTAATCTCTTGGCTGGGCTTCACAGACCACTGTGTTTAGAAGAATTCTGAAGACCAATCTAAGCTCATGAACATCATGAGCAACTGACCTACCTAGTCTGCATAGAAATGCGGGAGACAAGAGAGTACCCGCCTCCGTTCCACGTCCTCCACAGCCAAACAGGGGATCCCAGGTGACTTCCTGACTTGAGATAACCCAAGCCCCTTGTTGGAAATTGCTGGTGCCCAGATGGGGGTCTAGTGCCCGGCCCTCACCACCCAAATCCCTTCTTGAAGGAGTGTGGGTGCCCAGACCTTGAGAGATACCCCCCAGGCTCCTCACCTTGGGCTGGAAGGACCCCCGGTGCTTGGTGGGCTCTGCCTCTGGCTTGGCCTCCTCCCCTGAGTCCTCACTGTAGCTCTCAAACTCACTGGAGCTCCAGCCTAGGTCCTCAGCCTCACGCGGTGCTCCAGCACGATGTACATCCTCGTAAAGTAGGCCCCGCTCTGCCCCTGCCAGACAGAGACAATCTGGTGAGCTGGAGGCCCCAGCTACCCAGATCTGGAACCCCAGTGGGTAAAGGCGTAAGAAAGGGAGGGAAGACGGAGCAGGTGTGCTGGTCTAGCCCCAGACTCAGTTCCACTTCCTCAGAGACAGTGCCAGCTTGTCCTCTACCTCTCTATGAAAGAAGGGCCTGAGAACAGGGTGCTCACTCTTCAGCATCTTTTCAGGAGAGAGAGGAAACCTCAGAGTCTAACTGGAACCCTAGCATGCTCCTGGGTTGCTGGAGATGTCTAATGCATCAGTGGGAAGACACAGGAAGGGGGGGGGAGAATTCCTTAAAGCTGTATCCCTCCCATGTGGTCCATGTGGTCTGCAAGGGTCCAGGAGGGGGCGCAACTGGCCCTGAGTCCAAGAGGAACCTTCACTTAAGACCACAGGAAATGCTTAGACTGAGAGGTGGGGACAATAAGTTGAGTGTCCTGTCTTTAGGAGGGCAGAATTCAACTGAGCACTTATGTGCATGCCTGTGTGCGTGTGCGTGTGCGTGTGCGTGTGCGTGTGCGTGTGTGTGTGTGTGTGTGTGTGTGTGTGTGTGTGTGTGCCTTAGAAGCTGTCTATCTTGTTTTTTGAATGTGCATCTATCACAAGGACCTTGCCAACTTGACTGGGCTGGCTGGCCAGCAAACCTGAGGGAGCGACCTCTGCCTCCCTAGCTGTGGGATTATACCATGCCTAGCATTTTTATATGGGTTCTGGGGATCAAACTTAAATCCTCCTGCTTAGTGACAAGCACTTCACCTCCAGTCATGGGGAGGTTATTTTTAAGCCAAGATGTTAGTGACTAATGTCTCCAGGATAGAGCAGCAGGCCACCCTGGCTGTGACCTTGAGAAGGAGAGGCTGGGTGTGTTATTTCTACATTGGATACACCCACAGCTATTGTCCAAGAAGACAGACCCTAGATCCTGGGGATGCCTAGTAAAAGACCCACTGTGAAACCTAAGGACATAAACGACCTGGGCCACATCAACTGCTTGATCTTATTCAGGTGACAAATCACCGTGAGGGGGCCCAGTCAGCCACCGGAACTGCCCAGCTTTGAGACGCACCCCTATGAACCCCTGCCTCCTAGCTCCATCAGCTGTCTTCCCAGGATTCAGTGAGCTGCAAACAGGTAAATATGATCGAAGCCCAGCCCAGACCTGCTAAAGTGACATGCACATCACTGGCCCATCGGTCCCTTTTCTTGGGACAGGAAACAGGAGATTCTCAACAGCCCTCTGGCCTTGCTAATGTCTGTGTGTGCTCCCCATGACACTGTGTATTGTCCAAGGATGGTTACTGCTACCCCATCAGACTAACGGCCACTCAAAAGCAGGGGTGATGTTTTTCAACTAGGTGGGGATCCTGCCCCCAGAAACAGACTGAACAATGTAGAAAAAAAAAAAAAAAAAGGCATCCTACATTCAAATTTTAGCTGTGTGACCTGGAGCTTGGGGCCTGACCTGTCTGGTACACATGGAACCACAAACCCCATCCTGCCTATCTCAAGGGGTTGTGTTGACTCTGCAGGAGAATCAAATGTACTTCATCTGTCAAAAAAATGCCACCCAGATCCTCCCGGGGGAGGACTGGAGTACTGGACTTGAATTCCAGCCTAGCCTCTAACGTCTCCTCATCTGTAAAATGAAGACATAATACCCCTAATCACAGGTTACATGACAACATGTGAAGAGTCAGCCTAGAGCAATGATATGTGCCTGTAATCCCAGCTGACTTCAGGGACTTATGGAAGATGAGCTCAAGGCTAGCCTCGGCTACATGGCAGGACCCTGTCTCAAAGCACCAAGGGTCTAAGATACAGCTCGGGTAGAGTGCTAGCATGCACAGGGTCTTGGCTTTGGACAACTTTGTGTGTGTGCCTTGTATACATGTGTACATATGTGTGTTCGTGTGTGTGTATGCATGTCTACATGTGTACACGTACATGAATATGTGTATTGAGCAGCATGGCTTAATGTATCTCAGTCCCCCACCCACACACACACCCCCACCCACATACACCCCATACACACACACAACACCTGTCCCTCTTCTGTCTTCAACCCAGAGCCTTTGGGGACTCATGGCTTAATGTCATCCTACCCAAGACCCCAAACCTTGTCCTGCCCAGTTTGCCCAGACCTGAGGTTATGGCGAATCTCTGCTTCTACGTCTGCAGGAATTTGAAAGGTGGGAACAGAGGGCACTGGGGACAGAAGGAAGCGGGAGAGACCCTCCTAAGCATGGCTCTCCCTCCCTGTCCCACAGAAAGGCCAGGAAGGAAGCCAGAATAGGCCATACCGGGCTGATGGGCGTCTGGGCTCTCACAGGGGACGTCGTCATAAATTACATCTTCATCCAGGGCAGGGAAAGTGAATCGGTCAACTGGTGACAGAGAGGAGAAAGGTCACCCAATGGCACATGATGACAGCCACAGAGGACCAACCAGCTGGTCATGTGTCCTGACTTTCACCACTGCTTTCCTCTGGCCCACTTCTCAGGGCCCACCACAGACCCCAACTTGCCTCCCAGGCACCCACAGACCTCCACCCTGTCCACAGCACCTGCCGGGAAGCCCTACACTGATGCCTAGCCCCAGGATGGGGACTCTGTCCTGACCCCTGGGCCTCCTAGAAAGGCCCTGACCCCTAAGGGATGTCTTCCTGCAGCATGCAGAGCCCGGCCAAGCTCTGTGCCCGATACCCTCTTCTTCCTCCCACCCACCCCACTCTCCAGTGGGTGCAGACTGACCGCCCTTCTCCTGGATGGTTGTGATGGTCCTCACTAGTCCCGCCCCTCCCACTTTGTCTCATTCTCTCACCCACCCCTGCAAAGTGATGAGCCACAAGCGTGATCCTATCGTTCACCTTTGGCAAAGGTACTGGAGGAGTTAGGGAGCTGGCAGCCCGCCTCACCCCTAATGAGCCATCACGATACCATGAGCCACGTGGTCATTCCCCTGGACCCTGGCTTGCACAGAAGCTGCCCTTCTTGCTCGTGTGGGAACTGCCTGCTCCCGAGTGTGGCTTTCCTAGCAGAGGGCCTGTCTCAGTCACCAGGGAGCTAACTCTGGCCAGCCTCTTGCTGGAGCCTCTGAGAGCAGGTGGACAGCTGGATTAAGGATCTAGGGCTCTGATGAGCAGTGAGTGGGCAGTCCACTACAGACAGCCACCAAGTCTGTGGTACCCCTCCAAAGATGAATGTCTCCTTGGCTCTCAAGCACCCATGCCGGCTCTTGGCCTAGAGACTAAGAAACAATCTTGGTTCTACCTGGGTGGCAGATGGCAGGGGGGGGGGGGGGAGTGGGGAGCAACTTACTGCGCCGTGAGCTCTTCCGCTTCCAGCTGGAGTGCCGAACCCCAGAGAAAGCTGCGCCCACAGCATCCCCATTGCTGACCACAGCAGGTGCCCTGCAGAGAGATGGTTCAGTGAAACTTCAGCCTTCGCACCACACTGGAAGGATGACTTAGGGTTGGTTAGGTCTCAGGTCATCTAAGCTGGGTAGCCTCCAAAAAAAAAAAAAAAGGAAACCTTGGCTCTGACTCAAGACTATCTTTTTTTTTTTCCAGAGCTGAGGACCGAACCCAGGGCCTTGTGCTAGCTAGGTAAGCGCTCTACTGCTGAGCTAAATCCCCAACCCTGACTACCTTTTTCAATTCATTTTTTTTAAGATGTATTTATTTTTTTGTATGAGTACTCACTCTATCTGCATGTATGCCTTTGTGCCAGAAGAGGGCACCAGATCTCATTACAGATGGTTGTGACCCACCATGTGGTTTCTGGGAATTGAACTCAGGACCTCTGGAAGAGCAACCAGTGCTCTTAACTTCTGAGCCATCTCTCCAGCCTCCTGGTTCAAGACTATGAATGTTACAGATTGCAATGTTTTTACTATGCACAGAGTTCTCTGTTCTTATAAAAATGTTTCATCATGGAAAGCAAAGACTTCATTTACCCACATTCTTCAGCATGTAAGTATCAAACCAGTCTGTCTTTGGGATTGGATTATGTTTCAATGTTTGATTTTAAAAACTGCTGAGTTGAATTTCATTTAAATAAAATCATGATATGAATTTTGACCGGAGATCATCTTTAACAGTCCCTGAGATGGCTTTAAACATTCTTCTGCTGTTTTGTCCTGGGTATCTATGTGAAACTGTGGAGAGGTCTCAGCGCTGATGATCATAAAATCAAAACTGTGAGAAACAGTTGCCTTGTGTGCTGCTGCGTCTAATGTTTACCGGAGATTTAAATCTTCATAACAACTAAACAAGCATGCCCACCTCATTAGTATGCAGAATCTGTTTATGTCTTAACCATTGTAAAATTCCGTAAAATGACACAACACACTAAGGAATTGTTAAATAAATGTCTAAATGATCCACCGTTGCTAAGTGTGTGGTACGTGTACCTATTTAATACAAATGTGTCAGAGGTTGGATGTAAGTTTCTCAGATGAGAAGGGGTCATGAATTGGAAAAAGTTTAAGGAGTTTTAACCCAGTATCCAGCCTGGGCAACAGGCTCCCTCACTTACTCAGACCACTGGGCTAATTAGAGGACTAAACACAAGTCTGTCTGCTGTGAGGACTATGCTCTCCCAGCACCATTCAGAAGCTAAGGTTGAGGGCAGGTGAGATGGCTCAGTAAAGATGCTTGACGGCCTGAGTTTGATTCCTGGGACCCACAGTGGAAGGAAAGATCTGACCTCCTTAAGTTATTCTCAGACTACACACATACACACACACACACACACACACACACACACACACACACACACGCCACAAATACATATACAAACAAAAAATAGAAATAAACAAAAATTTCTAAAACATTTTTAAAGCTGAAGCTGGCACTTAAATTCTCACCTACTCCTCAGCCCCACTATGTCACACAATGTTCTACCCTACCCTATCTGTTGTGGTGGTTTGGACAAGATTGGCATTTATAGACTCATATATTTGCATGCTGAATCCCCAGATTATGAGCTGTCAGGAAAGACTAGGAGGTGTGGCCTTGTTGGAGGAGAGGTGTGTCACTGGGGGTGGGCTTTGAGATTTCAGAAGCCCATGCCAGGCCAAGTCTCTTTCTCTGCTATGCCTATGAATTAGGATGTAGCTCTCAGCTACTACTCCAGAACCATGCTCTTGCCAAGACAATAACAGGCTCAGCCTCTGGAACTGTAGCAAGCCCCAGTTAAACGCTTTCTCTAGTAAGACTTGCCTGGGTCAGGTGTCTCCTCACAGTAACAGAACAGTGACTGAGACAGGAGTTGGTACCAGAAGTGGGGTGTTGTGTGACAGGCTCTGCTGCTTCTTGGCAACATGTGGACTGTGGACTGGAAAAGCAGTTGAATGCTTTAAGTAGGGCTCACTGGGCCATCCCAGTAGGAGCATAGACGGTGGTGCTGAGGGTGATGGGGACAATGGGGGCCCAGCACAAGAAGTTTCAAAGGTAAAGATTATTAGCTAGCATTCTTACAATATTTTTACAAAGAAATGTGGCTGCTTTTTGCCCTTATCAAAAAAAAATCTGCCAGAGGCTAAATTGAAGAGTTTTAGATTAATGGTGTTGGCAGAAGAGATTTCAAGACAGCTCAGTACTGACTGAGTCATGTGGTTATTAGTGATCACTCTTATGCCCATCTATGATGAGAAGGTACAATCCAGTAAGTAGCACCCCCCCATGGTCTCTGCATCAGCTCCTAACTCCAGGTTCCTGCCCTGCTTGAGTTCCTGTCCTGACTTCCTTCTGTGGTGAACAGTGATGTAGAAATGTAAGCCAAATAAACCCTTTCCTCCCCACGATGCTTTTGGTTCTGGTGTTTCATCACAGCAATAGAAAGCCTAGCTAGGACACCTGCTTAACCATTATTTTTTATAAGGAAGTCAAGAACCAGCACTCAGCATAGAATCATAGGCACTGGCTAAGTCTCAATCCCTGAGCCCTGGTTTGTGGCCCTACCAAAGCCCACAGGTTGAAATGCTCACCCACAGCCAGGCAGTGGTGGCCCATGCCTTTAATCCCAGAACTCAGGCAGCAGAGACAAGTGAACCTCTGAGTTCAAGGCCAGCTTGGTCTACAGAGCAAGCCCCAGGACAGCCAGGAATATACAGAGAAACCCTGTGAAAAGGAAGAGGAGGAGGAGGGAGAGGAGGAGGGGGAGGAGGAGGAGAAAGGGGGAAGAGGAGGAGAAAAAGGAAGACGATGAAGAAGAAGAAGGAGGAGGAGGAGAAAGAAGAGGAGGAGGAGAAGGAGAAGGAGGAAAAGGAGAAGGAGGAGGAGGAGGAGAATCGGGAGGCAGAGGCAGGCAGATCTCCGAGTTCAAGGCCAGCCTAGACTATAGAATGAGTTCCAGGAAAGGCACAAAACTACACAGAGAAACCCTGTCTCAAAAAACCAAAAAAGAAGAAGGAGGAGGAGGAGGAAGAGGAGGAAGAGGAGGAGGAGGAAGAGAAGAAGAAGAAGAAGAAGAAGAAGAAGAAGAAGAAGAAGAAGAAGAAGAAGAAGAAATGCTCACCCACAAGGGGGCAGTGAGAGGAGATGGGGTCTTTGGGGAGGGGATTAGG
Source organism: Onychomys torridus (assembly GCF_903995425.1). Lineage (NCBI taxonomy): Eukaryota > Metazoa > Chordata > Mammalia > Rodentia > Cricetidae > Onychomys > Onychomys torridus. The sequence continues at coordinate 154,177,955 of NC_050444.1, forward strand.
TAATTGAGACAGAGACCCATGAAAGGAATCAATAACCTTATAAAAGAAGCCACCAACAACCCCTTCCCCTTCCATCATGAGAGTTCACAAGAAGATGACAGCCATCTATAGGTGACACACACATACACACACACACACACACACACACACACACACACACACACACACACACTGCAGACCCTCAATCTCCTGCTACCTTCATTGTAGCTTCAACTTTGCTTCTGCACCCCTGAGGGAGACAAAGCTACAGTGGTATCATGTGACCTGCACTTGCCAGGCTTGGCCACTCCACCAGGGCAGGGGAGAACAGACGGATGGGGAGGAATCTGAAAGAGGTGTCCACACAGGCCAGACAGTTCTGGGAGAGCAGAGGCAGTACAGCACGCCTCCATCCCATGAGCCCCAAAGCCTCATGTGCCCCTCTCCCTCTCTCACAGACAACGATGACTTACTCTGTCCTGCTTGCCCCACACCTTCAGCCCTATGCACAGTAGGCACACAGTGATGCCCAGGGTCCAGAGCTATGAGAGGTAACATCCGCTGTTTATGACACGCACACACACCCATCCTTCTTCTCCCCCCCCCCACTCCCTCTTCTCTCTCCTTCCTTGTCTTCCTTCTTTGTGCAGGAAATGCAACCCCAGGTCTTACAGGTGCCAGGCAATTATGCTACCCCTAGGCTGAACACCCAGGTATTGCCTCATAGGCTGCCCAAGAGAAAGCCTGGTGGCCAACTCTGAGGCTATTACAACTGCTAATGGCAGATCCTGTGTCAACTTTGAAATTGATCTCAAGGTGGGGCCGGGCATTACTGGGTGAGGCCAAGTAGCTTTAGAGGGACCTAGAAATACCAGGAGTACTCTATACACCACAGGGAGGCTGAAGAATGAGCCTCCTGGCTGTGTGTTATCCAAGCACACGAAACATCAGGCACAGGTCCTGCTCCTGCAGCTATGGGCCGGGGAAAAGGTGTCATCTATACACAGTGCCGGCCTTCCTGCCCACCTCACTGCCCAAGCCTCCTGGCCAGTAGGGAAGAACAAGGCTGAGATCTGAACCAAGCTGATATTCTTGCAAAGCTTTTTGGTTTTGGTTTTGTTTTAAGCTGGGGATGGAGGAGAGGGTCTAGTAGCCTAGGCTGACCTCAAACTCATTATATAGAAAAAATGACTTTAAATTCCTGATCCTCCTGCCTCTACCTCCTAAGCTCTGAGATTATAGGTGTGCACCACCATGCTTGGTTTATTTGGTTCTGGGGATGGAACCCAAGGCCTTGTACATGCTAGGCAAGTATTCCACAGCTGAGACACATCCCCAGCCATTCCTGCAAACCCTTGCTCTAGGGGTCAGCTCTTTAGCCCACAGACTATAAAGTCAGTATTCCCAGGCAGGCAAGAGGAAAGGGGCTCCCCAAATGGGATAACACTCCAAGCAGAGGTCTGGGCTCAGGTTAGTATACAAGGAAAACATGGCAGGAAATGAGCCCAAGGCACCTCCTCCCCCCTGCCCAGCCTGTGCCCACAGGGGCAGCCCCTCCCAGCTGCTGTCCCGGAAAACCACCCAGGACTCTGCCCCAGCCCAGCTGGGATAGACCATTTTCCCAGTGAGCAAACACTCATTCTGAGCCTCCTCCAACACTCCAGATAATAAATAACCACCATAAACACCCAGGAGAGGCTCGTTATCTTGGCTTCATGTGCACTTCCACACTCCTGAGGCCCCAGGCTTTGCACAGGAGACAAGGCTTGACTACAATTGCACCACCTGGCCGCATGTGCCAGGTGGAGCTACTTATGCTGAGGACAAGGGTCCAGAGAAGGTGGGGGTGGGGTATCAGTCAGAAAGAGCAGTTCACACAGGCCTCCCAGAGTGCCTCCAGACCCCAGAGCCCCAAAGCCCCATGTGCCCCTCCTCCTTTCTCACAGACCAAGGTGACCTGCTCTGTCTTACCTGCCCCCTGCACTATAAGCACACAGTGATGCCCAACACCCACCTGAAAAACCTCACTTCTATTATCCGTCCAGTGGCAGCTGCTGCTGCCCATGTGGGTCTGCCAATGAACCTCTCTAGACATCAGACCCCAGAGGGCTCCTTCCTAAAGGCTATGCAGGGTGGGCCTCTACTCCAGAACACTGAAGGTTCCTGGCTAGCTGGGCCCAACCACCTGGCAAATCCAGGGCCTTTTATGAAGTGAGGCATGAAGAATATTCTAGATGAAAGAATGCCACCTTTGGGGAGCAGAACATACTGGGATTAGGATCTGCCTTAATAGATGTGGAAGAAAACCCAGTCTGCAGCCGAGGGCAGAGTAGAGACTCTCCTTCCAAGCTGTCCACACAGCACCAGTCCCCCCAAAAGTTCCCACCCCCTGTGATCCCACATCCAAGAGACACCAACAAAAGTCAGTTTAGCAGGCTGGAAGGAAACATGGGGGCTCTCTTGAGGCCTGAGTGTTTGCTGGTTGGTAACAGGTGTTGAAAGGATCCATTTTCTTTTTCTTTTATTAAGACAAGGTCTCACTGTATAACCCAGGCTGGCCTGGAACTCACTACATAGCCCAGGCTGGCTTCAACCTCAAAATCCTTCTGCCTCGAGGCAGGTGAGATGGCTCAACAGGTAGAGGTATTGCCACCAAGGCTGACAGCCAGAGTTCTGTTCCTGGACTCTCACGGAGGAAGGAGAGCACCAGCTCCTGCAAGTTGTCCTCAGACAGCCTTACCTCAACCACGGCATGCAGGTACAGACACACCAAGAAATAAATGCAGTTTAACGATCTGTCTACCCCGTCTCTTGAGTGTAGGGGTAACAGGTAGCTTTCTTGACCACCCTGGGAGGCTGAAGCAAGAGGATCATGAGTTCAAGGCCAGCCTGAACCACATAAGGAGACTGTGTATCAGGCCCAAAGGTTCCAAGCCAGTTTCTGGGAAAGTACAGTCACTCAGGAGCTCCAAAAAGACACTAGCTTCAAATCCCCTGCCCTGTGGAACTGACCACTGGCCCTGGGAGGGGCTTCTACTAGCTCCAATGAGCAGCAAAGTAGAGACCCAGGCCAGAGGTGAGGCACAGCACACACCAGTTACAACAGCCAGAAGACAAATCCTGCCTCTGCCATTTGGCCCAGAGCACAGGGAGAGTCACTAAATGCGGAACCAAATGAATCATCACTTCTGCTTCCTTCCGTGAGGATCAGGGAAGAATATACAGTAAAGCACTCAGCATGCCTCCATGCCTCAGTTTCCACATCTGTGGGACACACCACAATACCCACCTCTTGAGGGTCCTGCCCAAAAGCAGATACAGAGATAGGTAGGTGACAAAGCTCTGGCCTGTGGCACATCAACTCAGGCCTTCCCTCTGCCTCTCCAGGGAGTGTCCCCTCTAACCACGTGTTCTGCATGCTGTGGCCAGGGCCCCTTGTGTAGGGATGGTCTCCAGGGCACAGTTTGTCCTGTGCCTCCTACACCTGGACACAAGTCCACATGCTCAGTGAATGGTATGGCAGGAGTGCTTGCTTCCTACTGGCCTCCAAAACAGTCCTCAACAGGAAGTGAGAGCTAGGGATGCCAGAGAACTGTCTCATATGGCCTGACTCCACAAACACAGGTACCACCCCAATGCGGCTACTGGCCTACTTCAGGAGCTCCCTAACATCTGGAGGGTCTGGGGTCCACAGTGAGAGCACAGACAGGCATTGCATCCTCACCAACAGAGAAATAAGAACACAGGTTCCCATGGGAAAATGTTCACCGTGTGTAATTAGGTTAAAAAAATTAGTGAGCCGTGAAATGGCAGGCTCAATAAAACCACCGCTCTACAAAACCATACTTCCCGATGTAGTATGTGGCCAGCAGTCTCGAGACATCACACAGCACACGTGAAAGGCTGGCCACAGCCTGTCATCTCCTGACTTAGATGTGTTTCAGTACAAGCATGTATGACTTACCGAAAGGAGGGGATGGAGCGGGTAGCAGAGGAGGAGAATGATGTGGAATGTTGAGGACTGATTCCTGGGAGATGGAGATGTGGTTTAGCAGGTAGAGCATTTCCCTAGCAGGACAAAGCCCTGGGCACCACATAAATTGGGTGTGGTGGCTCACATCTGTAATCCCAGCATGAGGGAGATGAGGGCAGAAGGATCAAAAGGTCATCCTTAGCTACAGAGTAAGTTTGAGGCTAGCCTGGGCTACTAGAACCTGTTGAAAGAGGGAGGGAGGGAAGGAAGGGACGGAGGGAGGGAGGGAGGAAGGGAGGAAGGGAGGGAGGGAGGGAGGGAAGGAGGAAGGAAGGAAAGGAAGAAAGAGAAAATAAATCAATTCCCAGGATCCACTGTGAACTTATTCAGTAAGGGTACTTGCTGCAAGCCTGAAGACCTGAGTTTAGTTCCCAGGAGAGGACCAACTGTCGCCATGTTACCTACCCTCTGATAACCTCCACACGTGCACTATGACACCACAACCACTCCTACACATACAAAATAAATAAACAAAACAAAAATCTTAAGCAGAGAGGGGTCTTTCTTACATTTGAAACAGGTCTTATGTGCCAAGGCTATCATGGAAGTCACGAGGTAGTTCAGCGTGACCCTGACAGTGCAATCATGCCATCCCCGCCTCAGCCTCCAGAGCCCCGAGATTACAAAGTTACACCACCATGCCCAACTCAGAACACAGGTTCTGGAAGCTGCCTGGATTTGACCCTAGCTCTGCCCACCTCACTCTGTGACACCAGGCTGGTGTTATGCCCCACCTGTACCTGTTGCCACATCCGTAATATGTGGTTGTGACATGCCTGCCCACGAGCATTTGTGTGTCGTGACTGAGGAGATAAGCAAGGTGACATTCTTAGCACAAGGCCTAATCTGTCGTGAGTCCAGATATGCACGGGGCGTTGTTATCGGTCAATGCAGCTGTCACACATATGGCTGGCTCACCCAGTATTTCAGCACCCCAGCCTGGGCACTCAGGAAAGAATGATAAAGGGTGGGGAGAAGGGAGTGAATGACTGAAGAGCCCCGGCCAGTCAGCAGAGAATGACCCAGACACACACAGAACACCAGAGAGGCCAAGAGCGAGCACTGCCAGCCAGCCTGCCTCCTCCAATCAGGTGCTCCACCTCTCTGTGGGCAAAACGGGACCCACTGTCACTGCCCGCCCCTAGAGCTGTCTCAGGGTCCTGCAGTTATCATGACCAATCACCACAAACCCAAGATGCTTTTAAAAATGCAAACTATTCTCTTAGAGTTGTGGAGGTTGGCACAGTCCACACTGAGCTTCCATGAGGTGTCAAGGTGACAGGCGAGATTACAGGCTCTAGAGCAGTGGTTCTCAACCTGTGGGTCGTGACCACTTGGAGGGGTCAAATGGCCTTTTCACATGGGTTAGAAAACACAGATATTTACCAGTGGCAAAATGACAGTTATGAAGTAGCAATGAAATCATTTTATGGTTAGGGGTCACCATGACATGAGGAACTGTATTAGAGGGTCACAGCATTCGGAGGGCTGGGAACCGCTGCTCTGGAGGATGGTCTGCTTCTTGAAGTGGCTCTCATTCCTTGGCTCAGGGCCCTTTCCTCCACCTCCCAAACCAGCAGCGTGGTATCTTCCCTTTTCTGACTTCCGGCCTCCCTCTTACGAGGACCCTGTGGTGACTGACATCAGGCCACCCAGAGGATCCAGGATCACCTCTCCATCTCCAGATCCCAGATGAGAGTCCCCTGGCCACTCATGGCACATGTTCATGGTTTCTGAGACTAGGATGTGGATGGCACCGGAGGAGCTGCTGCTACTCAGCCACCTTAGCTGTGTGAAGCAGACTGAGATATGTGTAGAGGGTTGTGTGAGCGTCAGGCCCATGTGAGCATGAGACGTTCCCCTCCTTTATGCTGGGCACTGGGGAAAGCAAGCTAACAAGGCTGAGTCTAACGGCTGTGGGAACCCAGGGACACCTTCAGACAAGGATCTCATACATGCCTCCAGCTAAGGCAAAGAAGCCGAGTAGCTTTGGCCCTGGACCCTCAAAGTGCCTGGGAACTAGAGGGCATTGATATAAAGACTGAGAGGCCTTAAACCAGAGGAAAAGGAAAGAGAACGGGCCAGGCATGGTGGTACAAGCCTTTAATTCCAGTTCTCTGGATACAGAAGCAAGTGATTATAAGTTCACGGCTGGCCTGGTCTACATGGAGAGTTCTAGGCCAGCCAGGGCTACCAGTGAGAAATTGTCTCAAAAAGGAAGAGGAAAAAATCAGTTCTCTCTCAATTAGCAAAACTGGCAAGGGGCACAGAGAGACCTTCAACAGGAAGAGAAGTCACACCCCAAAATCTTCCCACAAGAGACTCTACTGGGTGAAACTTGTATCTGTCAGGTCTCAGGCCCCACCCTTAGGTACAAAACCCAGAAAGCTGAATCAGGGGATTCAGGAACCATCAAGTGCAAGAGGACCCCAGGACCTCAGGACTCCCTGCGGCTGCAGGTGAAGTCTGAGGCTGTAGGGAAAATCCTGAGCATGTCCTCTACAGACTGAGGAATATGGCTGTCCTGACTGACCTGCCCACAAAGCTCCTGTGCTCCCCACACCGGAAGCTCAGAAGCACAGGCCCCACCCTCTCGATCCTAGTCCAGGGGGAGGATGGGTCTCCCAGGCCCTCCCATGAACAACTGCTGCCTGCCTCCCTGACTTCTCTTAGGCTATAGGCCCAGGTAAAGGACCCCAGGCAATTGGCACCATAGCATGCCTGGTCCAAATGAGCCCAGAAAAGGTAAGATAACACAGTGAGCCATGAGCCCAGACCCTGAACCACCAGCAAAGGCTGTGGCCAGGGGTGTTTGTGACAGAGGCCAAGCCGGCAGGAAAAGCAAACAGCACTAGAGAGGGTGGAGTCCAGGCACTATGCTCATCAGGCAGAAGTGTGGCCCATGTCCTGGAGAAACAGTGGATGTCGGCCATCCACAGTCCACATATCCTGCCACTACCGCGTGCTCAGGACTGCTCCTCTATCCCGACTCCCTTAGTTAACACTTACAGTGACAAGATCCAGAGGGAGAGAACAGGCTCCAAACAGGCTCTGGTGGACAGAACTGACTTCAAGGGGACAGTGTCAGGGCACACAGACCCAGTCCCGGACCTGCCATCAACTACCTCGGTGAGATAACTTTCTTCAGTTGCCTAAGCCTCAGCTATACATCTACAAAGTGGGTGTGATCAATGGTGCCTGAAGTGGAACACAGTAATGTGGCAGCTTAGTAAGTACAGCCACAGCAGCTGCAGTGGGGATGGCTGGGCAGCTCCAGCTCCCTCAAACCACTCACGTCCACGTTCCCTTCCCACTGGCCTCTGGCCTGGGCCACATCAGAGTCCTATTCGTTTCCATAGTGACACTGAGGTCTCCTTCCCAACCCACCTGGATCTTCCATCCCTCACCTCTTCAACAAGGATTGCCTTCCACTCTCCCCCGTGTTGGGGACTGAAGTAAGGCCTGGGCAGCAAACCACACTTAATCCCCCAAGAATGAGTCCCTGTCACCTGGGAGCTGACCAGCAGGTGAGAGACACACCCTACCACCTTCACAAGAGCTGGGGGAGAGGGACCAGGGCTTTCCCTCTGTTCTCATTGCAAGGGAAGGGGGCTCACCTAGAATCACATGCCAGGCTTTAGTGCCAGGCACCTCGGAGGCTTGCCAGGCAGGGTCTACAGGACATCACAGGAAGCAGGGAAATGACTCCCCCAGGAGCTCAGAGCTCACCTCTCAGCAGGTAACATTCCTAAAACATCAGACTGGAGCCAGGAAAGCCCTCCCACCAAACCCATAGCCTCAGCCCCTGCAGCAGGGGACACAGTGATGAGCTCCAGGGCCACTGGCCAAAGAGGCTTCAGTTCTATCCTCTTTTCAGAGACGTGTGTGTGTGTGCGTGCATGCGTGTGCATGTGTCTGTGTCTGTGTCTGTGTGTGTGTACAGATTACATACTTAGAGCCTTAGTAGATGAGTCTATTTTCCAGAGATGGAAAGATACCTGGGCCTCCAGCTTTGAGCCTGGTGTGTGGTAAACAGGGTCATTGTCACTATAAGCTACATTAATAACATTCGTGCCTGCTAACCAATGTGTCCCTGAGAAAGGGGATGCATTGCCAGGCAGCTGAGCATGCTGAAGCTTGCTCCAAGGGAGAGGTGACAGGTCACCTCGTCATCTACCACTGCATCCGCCTGCCATATGGTATGATGGCCTGGATATAAAATACCCTCCCCAAAGCACATGTTAAAGGACTGGTTCCTAGCTGATGGGACTTGGGGGTGCATACTTCATCAGTGGGTCAATCCACTGTCTTTGGTTTGGTTTTGGGAAAAATTCTCTAGCCCAAGCTGTCCTCAAACTCCTGTGTAGCCAAAGATGAACGGCGGATCTCTTGCCTCCACATCTGCAATCCAGAGTATTGGGTGTGCATGTCACTATGTCACTTATTGATGTGCTGGGGATCAAACCCAGGGCTTTGAGAAGGCTGGGCAAGCACATCTGAGCTAGATCCCAGCCTTAGTTAATCTTGACGAGTTCATACTGAATGGGCTCTTGAAGTGATGAGACCTGGGTGAATGAAGCTCACTCTCAAGTTTGCTCTTGGCTGCCATAATAGATAGGAACAGCTTTCCCCATACTGTACCTTCCTGTTATCATGCCCCTGTCTCAACACAGGCCTAGAAGCAACAGGCCCAGCACCTTGACCATGGACTGAGACCATCAGCCAAAATGAATCTTCCCTCCTTCAAATTGCTGGTCCTGGGGACTTCCTCACAGCAAGGGTGACGGATGGATGCATCTGAGCTGCCTGTCAACTCCTCATAACTATGCACCAGGCAGGTGACACTGACTCACTGTGCAGACAGGTCACTCAGACTGACATGGGGAGGGGCTGGTCTGGATGACAGCCAGTGCGTGAGCACAGATGGTCTAACCGTAGGGACACAGCCCTAGCAAAGGACACATCTGGAGTCACCAGCCATCTAGGTTAAGCACTGTGTCCCCGCACTCCTCACTCTGGGCTTTACTGCCTCCCCTTTGTGGATGGGGAAAGTGAGGATCAGGCACTGCAGGCCCTTGCTATTGAGGAGCAGAGCCACAATCTGAGACCGGCAGGGTGGCTCAGTGGGTAGTGTTACTTTGATGCCAAACCTAATGACCTGAGTTTGGTCCCCAGGACCCTCATGGTGGAGGAGAGAATTAACTCCCACTTGACCTGTGCACACACACACACTGTGGCATATACATGTCCAAACATTCACATACACACATACCACATACACACACAAATAAATAAATTATATATTGTTGAGGCAGTTTTTCTGTGTACCTCTGGCTCTTCTGGAATTCAGAGAGATCCGCCTGCCTCTGCCTCCCTCCCAAGTGTTGTAATTAAAAGCATGCACCAGCATGCCCAGCAAGTATAATTTTATAAAATGTCTCAATCTGAAGAAGGCAGAACCACTTCTTCCCCAGAAGAGCCCACCCCAGGCCATACTCCTGCCTAGCCACGCTCAGTGCTCCTGGCTCCTCTCTCTACCTGTAATTTCTGCCTCCTCACCTCCCCAGCTATGGATTGAGTGGCCAGGGAAGGAAAGAGTCCCTGTCACGGTTTGAATGAGATGGACCTCCGCGTGACAGTTAAAACTGTTCATCTGATAGAACCAAAATCACCTAGGAGACACATGACTAGGCCTGTCTCTAAGGAAGTTTCTCAGCTGGATTCATGGACGTGGGAAGACCCACTTTAACTGTGGGTAACACTATCCCAAGGCTGGGAGTTTAAATAAGAAAAGAGAAATCTGAGGGCGATGGTGGCGCACACCTTTAATCCCGGGAGGCAGAGGCGGAAGGATCTCTGTGAGTTCGAGGCCAGCCTGGTCTACAGAGCGAGATCCAGGACAGCCAGGGCTACACAGAGAAACCCTGTCTCAAAAGACCAAAATAAAGAAAGGAGGGAGGGGGAGAGAAGGAAGGGAAGGAGGGAGGGAGGGAGGGAGGGAGGAAGGAAGGGAGGGAAGAAGGGAGGGAGGGAGGGAGGAAGGGAGGGAGGGAGGGAGGGAGGGAGGGAGGAAGGGAGGGAAGAAGGGAGGGAGGGAGGGAGGGAGGGAGGGGGGAGGGAGGGAGGGAGGGAGGGAGGAAGGAAGGAAGGAAGGAAGGAAGGAAGGAAGGAAGGAAGGAAGAAAAGTAATCTGAGCAGCCGCATTCACTGTCCTCTGCTTCCTGGTTGCAGCTGTGACCTGCTGCCTCAGGCTGAGGCATGGGGAATGCAGAGCCTGCCCTCACTGGGAGCCTCCCCACTGCACAAGCCAGGGCTGAAGCCACATTCCAGGCACACTTTGGAGAGGTGGGCTCCCCTCCCCAGCCTTGTTTACACCTAATGCCACTGCTGGGTACGAATCATCATTCCACTGAGCTGATGGGGAACTGGACCTCAGAGAGGTTCCCAGACAAACCAAATGTACACAGCTGGTGGAGAGCTGAGCTTTAGAACTGGGTCCCGTGCCACCAAGAGAAGATGTTCAAGGCAACAGAGCAACTGTCCCCTAGGCTAGCTTGGAACAGGCGGCAGAGAGGCAGGACAGGGAGAGTGAGGCGTCTCTGAGCCATCCTGACCAGACCAGCCAAGAACTAGAAATACCAGCACGCACAGCCAGCTCCTGGGGTCACTGGGTCACTTAGCCTCAGCATGATGTCCAGCACAGACCTAAAATATGATCAGGCTGGGGTCATTAAGTCTGAGCTGAGGAGTCGTGTCCCCAGGACACAGTGGGTACACTGGGCAGGGGGCAGAGAGAAGGCACACCAGAAAGTGTTAGAAGAAGGCCGCTACCACAGTGCCAACCCTGAGCTCTGGCTCTGGGAAGGAGATGGAGTAAATAGGCAGCGAGGGGTATTCTTTCTTGTAACCCAAACCAATCCAGGAGAGCCCATCCATCTGCTCAGGGGCTGGCTTCTTAACCCAGACATTTGCCCCACCCTGCCCAGTCCTATATGAATTTACACTCATGCTTAGCAAGACCTCCTTTATAGCCCTTCCCATCATGCCCCAGACTCCTGGATATCCATCCCTATTCTATTTCATCCTATGTCTAAGACCCCTGACTGAAGCTCTCTGCAGTTTACTACCCTGGTGTACCATGGGGATTCCAGAGCAGACTCCCAGGCAATACAGAGGAACCATGCTGATCCTGTCCAAGCTAATCACAGAGGAGAGGTGTCCACATACCAAGCTTGCTCACCCACTCTAAGGCAGGCAGAAACCCTAGGGGTCCACCCACTCAACATGAGCAATGAATGTGACCTCCCTCCACGGAGGCCCTCCCTCCACTGCAAGGGCATCTATCCTGGAGACCTGGAGCCATCAGCCTAAGAATTAGCCTTCAACTCACCCAGGGAGACAAAGGTTTCCTCTGCTCGTATCAGGAGAGCCAAGATTTCAACTCAGGGCTCCAGATGCCTTTAGCCATCAATTAACCCCCCCAAGTGTGAACACACACACACACACACACACACAAACACACACACACACACATACACAAGCTTTATGTTACCATGAGCATAGAGGGACTGTGATGTCAAAATGGCTCAGCGGGTTAAGGCACTTGCAGGCAAGCCTGAGGATCTGAGTTCAATCCCCACAACTCACATGGTAGAAGAAGAGAACCCATTTCTGTAAGGGTCCTCTGACTTCCATTTGTGTGACATGACATGCAAACACATGCACACAAATATACATACACACTACATAAATTAATATAATAAAAAAATTTAAGTAGTCACCCTGCTTAGGTACACTGGCTCTAAGTTGAGCTAGGCACAGCAGAAAAAAAAAAATCAGTGGTCCAGTTTACAAAGGAGGAAAACAGAGTCCAGAGGAATTTTGGCTCCCATATGGCCCCTAAGTTAGTACTTGGGTGGGCTAAAACAAGGCCCCAGCATTCCAGCCCTTAGCCACTAGGCTATCCTGCTTCCTGGGAGCTCCCAGGCACAAAGCACAAGAGTCCCTAACAATAACCACAAAGGGAGAATGTAACCACAACTGTAATGTTAGCACTTAGGAGGCTGAGGCAGGAGGACTGCCATTAGTACAAATGGACCCTGTCTCAACCAAAAAAGAAAAAAAGAATTATTTTTAAATAGGGGCTAAGGATGTAACTCAGTTGGCAGAGTGCTTGCCTGGCATGCACACAGCCCTGGGCTCACTCCCCAGTACCTGGCATGGTGGCACATGCCTATAATCTCAGTAGAGACAAGAGAATCAAAAGTTTGTGGTCATCTTCACTGCACAGTGAGTTCAAAGTCACCCTGGACTATGTGAAAACTTATCTGCCCTCTCCCACAAAATAAAGCAAAATAAAAACTGGCCAGCCAGATGGCTCAGTCAGTAAGGGTCTTCGTTGCCAAGCCTGATGACCTAATCAATTAATTCCCCAGAACCTACACAGCAGAAGGGAAAGAACTGACTACCATTAGTTATCCCCTGACCTCCACACATGAACCATGGCACACGCACAGACGCGCGCACACACGCACTCACACACACACACACACACACACACACACACACACACAAATTTAATTTAAAAAGGACAATGGATTGGTATTAGCAGAGGTAGCCACAAAGAGGCTTAGTTCCCCTGGATAGCTCTGGGGGAGCAAGTCTCCTCTCAATTCCATTTTACGCAGGAACATAAAGATGCTGGAAGAGGGAATGGGGATTTAGCTCAGTGGTAGAGCGCTTGCCTAGCAAGCACAAGGCCCTGGGTTCGATCCTCAGCTCAGAAAAGAAAAAGAAAAGAAGATGTTAGGAGAGTCCAAGAGTCCACCGAGGCCTTGGGGTGGGACTGGGGCCAGGCCGGCTTCCTGCTTTGTAACAGGCTCCCAGGCAAAAGAAAAAAAAGAGGGGCCGCCATAACCTCAGCACTGACCTGGTCCAGGGGAAGGGTCTAACCACTGTCCCACCCTGCCCCACGCCCGCACTGCTCTCCTCCACTCTCTTCCCAAAGGGCAAAGCAAGGATGAGTTGTAAGCTCACTTACTCTGTCTGGGGCAGTACAGCGGCTGGGTCCAGGTCTGTGGGAAGAGCAAAAGGAGGCAGCCTGTCAGACAGAGGCTGGCCACAAGAGCTGAGCCTATTCCCACCCCCTTCTACCCCACCCCTCCCGCCCCTCAAGGAACCAGGGTGCCTGGAGGATCCCCTACCTTTCCCTAGGCCCCCACTCTATTGAGTAAGCTCCCTACCTGTCCTGCCCGCCTCACACCACCCCCACAGCCCAACCTCAGTCAGAACCAGCACCCTGCCTGCCAGGCTTCCACCAACCCCAGCTCAGGAAGTTCCTGCTGATCCAGTCCCCAGTGTCTCCCAGATGACAGACCTGAGCGCCCAGCAGCTGGCATTTACCGACAACATGACTGGGCCCTCCCACCCCCGGGGTGCTGGCTCCCCAAACAGACAGATGGGTTCTTTGGAGCTGTGGCTGGAAGGCTACATACAAGAGCTCAGGGCTTGTGTCCCCAGCAGAAACTCGGGCCAAACGATTCCATTTAGGCCCCGCCAGAGTGCAAGCCAGATGTTGTAGGAATGCTAGGAATCTCCTTTCCCAAGAGAAGCAGGACACAGCCTCTTCCCAGTGGCTGTCTTCCTGCTTACTGGAGACCCTGGGAGCCTAACATTCCCCACCAGTTCACTTCCTTGGTTGAGACTCCCAGAGACACCTCACCTGGGCCAGGGACAGGGTCGAAGCAGATCAGTGAGGGCTCTGTATCCCTCTCGGGGGCAAGGCCAGGAACAACCAGGTCTGTGCCGGTGTCCTCTCCATCATCACTGTCATCAAACTCAAAGGCTTCTCCGGAGTCCTCCTCCACCTCCGGGGAGGGGCCTGGGGCTCTGGGAGCCAGTGGATCTTCTGGAAGAGAGGAGGGGTGAGTGGGCTACTGAGTCTCAAAGGACCGGTCTGGAGGCTGGTTAACAGTTCCGGAGACTAGGCTAATGCTGCTGAAGCCAGAGGGGCCTACTGTGATCCCAAAGCAACTTGGGTACTGGGTCAGGTCTCTGAGCAGAGGACAGCAGAGGCGTTCTTTGACCATCTCTCCTCTCAGTCTGTTGAGACAAGACCTCGCTCTGAGCCCAGGCTGGCCTGGGACTCACTCTGCAGCCCAGGCTGGCCTGGGACTCACTCTGTAGCCCAGGCTGGCCTGGGACTCACAGAGATCCGCCTGCCTCTGTCTCCCAAGTGCTGGGGTTACAGGCGTGCGCCACCGCGCCCGGCCGAGTTCCCAGTCCTTTCGAATGTACATGTGAACGCACCTGTTTCTGTGTGCTTGCATGCCGGTGCTAGGGGCAAGTGAGAGCAAGCAGGCTCTTCATCCCACATGAATGGCACGCTTTGAGTGGAAGGCAGATAGAGGACACCCAGGTGCTGGGGCAGGGCTGGCTGGAGCAAGGTGTGAGGCCTGAGTTCCCAGTACTGAGGTCTCCAGCAGGGCCTCGCTTCCTGCTTCTCCCCTCTTGGTGTGTTCTTGGTTCCCCCACCCCATTCTTCACAGCCCAGCTCAGAGGTCTCCCTAAGCTCACTGTGGGTGCCTCCTTCTGGCCCCGCCTTTTGCTTACCTCACCCCTGTCTTACATGGCCAGCACCGGCTTATTCTGTATAACGTGCAATCCCCACCAGATACGGATCCCAAACACCTTAGCTGACTCTGTCCTTTACAGTCAGTGCCTGACTGGTCCAGGCTGGGGCTCTGCAGCTTTTGTCTAAGTACTGAAGGACTGGGTTTTCTGTCCAACGGAACACCGTGAGCACTCCTGACTCTGAGGGTCCTCCCTCGGCAGTACTACATAGCTGCGAGCCAAATCTTACGCCTGAGAGTCCATGTCACTCAACATCTCTGCACCTTAGTTTCCCGCTCTGTACAAGGGAAAAGAAGAGTACCCCCTAAGGCTGGCTGCAGGGACTCAAACATTTCTCAGCTCAGTGTAACTGGCACAGTCAATGTCAACACTACCACAGCATCCTTCCCACTGCAGGACAGTGGCTCCTTTCAGTTATGACACCCCAAAGTGTCTCCAAACATGACTGTGTGTTCCCCAGGGAGCAAGCCTCTCCTAGTGAGGAGTTTCTGGGGCAGATGTGGCCACCAACTTGAATGACAGATTGTGGAGCCTGCCTGAGCCCCCTGAGGACATGAGTGGTAGAGGACAGAGCAGAAAGCAGGGTAGAGGGGACTGCAGATGAATGCATGGGCGGCCACCCCCAATTCCAATAGTCTCTCCTGCCCAGAAGACTCGATTCTTCCCCATGGTGGGCCCAGGCATGACACTCAGGCATACATGTAGATGGAGACCAGCTCTCCTACCAGATGCGGCGGCTCACACCTGTCATCCCTTGGGAAGCTGAGGCAAGAGGACTACAGATTTGAAGTCAGCCTGGGCTACAGAATAAGATCCTGTCTCAAAGAAAAAAAAAAGGAAGGAAGAAAGGAAAGAAGGGAGGGAGGGAGGGAGGAAGAAGGAAAGGAAAGGAAAGGAAAAAGGAAAGGAAAGGAAAAAGGAAAGGAAAGGAAAAAGGAAAGGAAAGGAAAAAGGAAAGGAAAAGGAAAGGAAAGGAAAAGGAAAGGAAAGGAAAGGAAAGGAAAGGAAAGGAAAGGAAAGGAAAGGAAAGGAAAGGAAAGGAAAGGAAAGGAAAGGAAAGGAAAGGAAAGGAAAGCTGGAGCTAGAGAGGTGATGTTCAGCAGGTAAGAACACTTACCGAGGACCTGAATTCTATTCCCAGCACTCACAACCACCTGGATCCAGCTCCAGGAGACCCAATGGCTCCTCTGGCTTCCAAGGACACAGACATAGGCACACACACACACACATACACAGAAAAATAGTCTTTTTTGAAAAAAAAAAAAAAAAAAACCACAGTGGGGCCAGAAAGATGACTTGGGAAAGAGTAGCGGCACATGGGGTCCAATGATGGCAACCTGGTGACTTCCTTTCCATCCCAGAACCCACATAAAGGAAGAAGAGGCCCAACTCTGAAAAGCTCTCCTCAGACCTCCACAGGCATATTGTTGCACATACATACACTAATAATAATTTTTTTTAATCAGATATAGGGGCTGGAGAGATGGCTCAGAGGTTAAAAGCACTGGCTGCTCTTCCAGAGGACCTTGGGTTCCCCAGCTCCCACATAGCAGCTCACAACTTTCTGTAACTCCAGTTACAGGGGATCTGAAACCTTCATACCAAATAAAATAAAAATGCACATATAATAAAAAAAATTGGGGGTTTGGGGATTTAGCTCAGTGGTAGAGCGCTTGCCTAGCAAGTGCAAGGCCCAGGGATCGATCCTCAGCTTAAAAAAAAAAAAAAAAAAAAAAAAAAAAATTAAAAGAAAAGAAATTAGATATCATAGCCAGTCGGTGGTGGCACACGCCTTTAATCCCAGCACTCAGGAGGCAGAGGCAGGTGGATCTCTGTGAATCTGAGGCCAACCTGGTCTACAGAGTAGAGCTATACAGAAAAACCCTGTCTTGAAAAAGAAAAGAAAACCACATTTGGTGGTACAATATCAAATACAATCCACTTGGTATTGGGTTGGTAATTTTGGACATTTTAAAGCTTTATATTAACAAAATAAGATTAGGCACAATTTTTTAAATTGTTTGTGTGTGTGTGTGTGTGTGTGTGTGTGTGTGTGTGTGTGTGTAGATGCTCAAGTGCCAGGGTGCTCCTTTGGAAGCCAGAGGACAACTCGTGGGAGTTGGTTCTCCCCTTAAGCCAGGTGGGTCCTCAGGATCAAACTCAGGTCATTAGGCTTGGCAGCAAGCGCTTCTACCCACCAGCTGAGCCAACTCACCAGCCCACATCAAGTACAATTTTTGTTCTGTTTTTGACAGTTGTGTTAATTATACATACAGTGTGTATATACAGTCTGTGCATACATGGAGAATGTGCACATGTATGAACACATGTGTGTGTGTGTGTGTGTGTGTGTGTGTGTGTGTGTCTGTGTGTGTGTCTGTGTGTGTGTCTGTGTGTGTGTCTGTGTGTGTCTGTGTCTGCTCTCTCCCTTTTCTCTACTCCAGCCACACTGGTCTTCTTACTGTACAAGAATGTGGTAAGTAGCTCCTGCCTCAGGACCTATGCACTGGCTTCTCCAGGGCCTAAGATGTTCTTTCCCATCTGTCTTCTCCTGCTCCTCCTCAGGCTGCCATGGAGAGCCTGGGACAAGCTCTCATGTAACCCAAGCTAGCTAGTCTCAAATTCACTATGTAACCTAGGATGACCTTGAACTTCTGATCCTCCTGCCTCCACCACACTGTGGTGGGAGAGAGTGCTGGGAATAGAGACAGGCACCACCACACGCAGCTCTCAAAATAATTTTTCAGTCCCAGAGTAAATGACCACAGAGTCTCTGCCTGCTACGTGGGGAAGGGACAAGACAGACCCACCCTGCTTCCTGGATGCCTAGCCTCTCAGTGCCCTCCATCTTCACTCTGACGGGTCTCTGCACATGTGTCAACACAGTGTCTAAGGTCTTAAGGCTCCACTCAGTCCTGACATCAGCTGTAGGGTGAGTGTGGAGATACCTGACCATCAAGCTTTGCTTGGCTTCCGCTATCAAAAATGGGGTCACAGGGCTACCTGGCTCCTGGGGCTGATGAGGAAAGACGGGTTAGCATTGAGCCCCTGGTGTAAGGGCTGAGCTCAGTCACTACCAGCTATTTGCACAACAATGATGCCAGGTATATTACTGTCATTTATCACATCATGTTCTCCTAACTCTATCACGGTTATTACTATTATTACAGCCCTGTCCATGTCCCTGGCTAACATGTGCCGTCACTTCCAACTCACAGGCCAGCCCCCGTCACACTGACTCCCCCGGGGAGGACTGGGGGCTCAGGTCACTTCTGTACTTCCTTCCTTGAAGAGTACAAATAGCTCCGGCTAGTCTCGTCTGTATCACCATGAATTCAACCAGCTGCTCCTGGCAGTCCTGAGTCAGAGATTGTGGGGAAGTTAAGACATTGGCTGAGGTGTCAGAGGTCACCGAGGACCCTGGGTGGGGAAGAAAGAGAGACAGGGCCATGCCCAAAGAGGAGGCAGCCAGTGCTTATCAAGCCCTAGGCAAGGACCTACCTAGCATGAGGCTACCCTGGGAGAGGCAGAGGATGAAGAAACATGACTGCTTGGATGGGGAGTGGATGCTGCCCACCGGGGCAGCAGGAGTCAGTGACCAAAAGCAAGTGCTGCCCCCTAGCACACCGCAGACATGAGCCACAGGGTGGGTCAGCATGGGCCAGGTATCTGAGGACATCCCTTCCCCAGGAACTGAAAACTAGACACAGACACGGACCAGTCCAACGGGTGACAAGGAGCCCGGAGCCAGCTGTCAGTCAAAACCTTAGAACAGAGGCTCCGGACAGGTCCGTCCTGTTTTCATTCTTACTTCCCAAACGACCTTCTTGCAGGATAGAAGAGCTGGGGGCCCAGTGGCAGGAGCCAGAGGGACCCGAGGACCTTGGCACAGCAAAGATCCCCTCCCCTCTTCGCCTGTAATGGGTAACAGTTCCACATCTGACCTTGAAGTACCAGCCCCTAGGGCGTGGCCTCAGGGGCTAGCTTAAGCTGCGGGGCACATACGCCTGGCCACCTCTTTCCCTCTTGGGCTTGGATGGTGCAGACTGACTCAGGCGGCAGGAGCATCATGGGACTGGACATCAGCCTTCCAGGACTCCGCAACAATTTGCCCAGTCTGTTCAGAGAGTTGTTCTCCCAGTATAATTTCTGAATCAATAGTTCCTTTATCGGGATCTGTGGATTATCTGCTCATCATCAGAGGGAGGATCCACTGACCCAGCTCAGGGTGATTGGAAGCCTAGCCCTTCCTAACCATCTGCACAGGTAGCATGACAGATGCCAGTCACTCACGCCCTTGACAGACACACCCAGTTCTCAAGACAGTCAACCTAAGTGAGTTTAGGAGGCAGAACCCCAAGAAGCCATATTGCCATTAGAAAGCAGTCTGCTGGACAGCTCCTCCACCACCGTCAAGGTGGAACTACAGACTAGTGGATTCCTCAAACTTCACGAGAGAACATTCCAGAGGGGAAGAGACTCATCTTCTTGCCCCACCAGAGCTTAGGCACACCAGGACGACCCACACAGGCTCTCCACGCCCTTCAATGACACACACTCCTAGTCACTGAGCACTGGTTGCCACACACAGTTCTTTATGTATGTTTAAACCTTGCAACAGTAGAGAAGAGGGTGTCATTACTACCCCGCATTTAAGGACAAGGACCCTGAGCTGAAGAGATACCAGGTCCCATCACTAAGCTCACAGTGTAAGTGGTGGCCGGGTCAGGATCCAAACTCAGACTGGGCCAGTAATCAAGGAGCCTGGCTGGTTGCAGATTTATTCTCTTCCCTCCCTGTGGGGGGTGTGGAGGGGGGCAGAAGGAGACTAGAGGAGAGGAAGCTGGGTTTGTGGGTAAGACAGCCACAGATGCCACCCTGCGGTATCTGGGGCCCACTGAAGGGACTGCCAAATAAAACACAGGAAGCTGGGTTGAATTCCAGATCAACAAGTGGTTTTGTTAGGTAAATACATTCCTTTTTGTCCCCCTTCTTTTCATAAATTGGTCAAGACTAGGAGGCCTTCATGATCCGACTTTATGGTCAGACCCTTCCCCTCAGTCCCGACTTGCACCTTCAATTGTCCCACTTCAGCCCCGAGTGCCCCTCAATCCCCGTCCCCAAACTGTCCATTTCCCCAAGCGATCTCAGGTGACGGGTAAAACATCGGGAAATACCTGGGGTTTTACTCCAAAGACATGACTCCATCTTGTGGATAGGGAACCTGAAGCAGATGGAGACACAGGGCAGGGCACACAGCCAGCAGAGCTCAGCCTGCCCAAAGCCAGTACAGCTCACCCATGCCACCAGGCCCCTGGGGTACAGTACCTATGGCAGGCTGTGGCGGAGGGTTCGAGGAAGCCATCAGAGTCCAGCTCAGACTAGTGCCGTCCTCAGTGTTCGCCTGTGAAAAGAAGGCCAGAGACTCAGTCAGATAACCAACACAGCAAGGGAGCCTGGCTTATAAGCCATGCTCTGGCCCAGCCACACTCATACTCTTCCCGGCAGCCCAGGGAAGGGCCCAGCCTCCACCCAGTATAAATCATTAACTTATAGAGAAACTTGCAGCTGCAAGGCAGAAACCCCCATCTTCCCAGAATTCACCACAGCCGCGATATGCCTTAGCCACTGTCAAGAGGTCCATAAGGGCCTACTCGAGAGGGTCCCTCCCACGTCCTCTAGCCCAGGGCCTGGGGTTGCACTTGAGCACCCAGGTCCCCATGTTCCAGAAACCATATTGCCCTGGAGTGGACTGTCACAGATATGGCAAGACACTTCTTCCTCATGGTGTCCCCATCACCACAGGCTCCCAGGGGTCTAACTGTTCTCACCAGGCCCCTCCCGAGGCCCCAATTCAAGCCACCCTCTCTTCATTTCTCACTGTCCTGCCCTATGGTGTTGGCCAGCTGGCAAGCAGCCACCAGCCTAAGGACATGGCTGTAGGCTGCAGGGCAAAGGGCTAGAGAGAGGTGGATGGCACACGACAGGGGCAGAATCCAAAATGTCCCAAGCTGGGGCAGCTTTCTGCCCTGGTGGTAGAGGCCACTCTCATCTTGTGAGGCTCACACATACAGCAGGGCCAAGCCATGATGGGAGGGCTCCCCAGGCTCTGGAGCAACCTTGCCAGCTGTCCCTTACAGAGCCGGGAGAGGTACCCTGCACCTCGGATCTGTCAGCCGTCCTTCTAGACCTCCCTGCAGGAAGGGACTCGGGCCTGAAGAGAGAGCAGAGAAATCCGGCCAGCCTGACCCTGTCGCCAGCTGGCTGGGGGCCTGCTTGCCTTTTATTTTTACTAAAACCAGCTTTTATTTTTAACTAACTAACTGACCGAATAAAAATGGAATGTGCAAGAATGACCGGGAAGAAACGATAACAGTGGCATTCATGGGGCGCCTACAGCTCAGAGGCCACTCCAGGCCCAGGACAAGCACTTGTGTAGATGGATACATCACCGTGAGGAAATGAGGTCCAGAGTGTCTGCAACTTGCCCAAGAACACACAGTTTGGAAGACGCGGGAAGACCAAGGACATACACTGTCTGTGCTCCTTAAGGAACCAGCATGGGGCTAGAGAGAATATGGCTCAGTGGTTACGAGCACTGGCTGCTCTTGCAGAGAACCCGGATTTGATTCCCTGCATCCACATGGTGACTCACAACTTCTGTAATTCCAGTTCTAGGAATCTGATGCCCTCTCTTGGATTCTGTGGGCACCAGGCACACACATGCACATGTGTGTTCATACACACATACACACACACATACTCCCTTCTACTCCAGGTTCTAAACTCCCAGAAATAGCTAATGTTAGTTTCTTAAGAATCCTTTTATCCGGGTATGGTGGCACACACCTTTAATCCTAGCACATGGGAGGCAGAACTAGGCATGTCTCTCTGTGAGTTCAAGGCCAGGCTGGTCTATAGAGAGAGTTCTAGGACAGCCAGGGCTACACAGAGAAACTGTCTCAAAAATTAAAAAATTAAAAAATTAAAAATAAAAAAATTAAAAAAAAAAAAACAGAACCAACTTCTAGAACAATCCAACAGATTCACTAGCTGTCACAAGCTTATTCAGTTGTCCCCTCCCCCCCTTATTCATGATGTCTTCTGTGTCAGCTACCCCCTAGTCAAGCATGTCACCATGGCTCTGCCATTGTTCCCTTGACCACAGCCTAATGCTCCGCTGCACACCCACATCTCCTGCCTCACTTCAGCTCATCACTGGGGTACTGGGCATCTCCCTTCACTACTAGAGGGGACACAGGATGCCGTGAAGGAACCTGAGCGGTGAGAGCCTGCCTTCACCTAACCGTAGCTTTTATCCAGAGGGCTGCCACCACTGTTCAACTTCCTTGCTGCTTGCCATCATCAATGTGTTCTGCTGTCTGGGGTCTGAGCTTCCCATCAGGCCTGCTTCCAAAGCGTGCACAGCGTTGGGCGATATCTGGGCCGTCGGACATCACTGGGGATCTTGGAGCATCATCCTCAGACTGTTCACACCGAAGGACACAGACCTCTCCACTGTCTGGTTTTCATTTCATTCTTTTTGGTCTCCGAACAGTGCATGCAGAAATGGGTGTGTTTACTTTCTGACACTGGGTAGAGGCTCCAGGGGCTTGGGTGTGCTAGACAAGCACTCTGCCACCGAGCTACATCCCCAGCTCAGACATACATACTATTTTCAATTATGTGTATATGTGTGTATGTGTGTGCCCAGCAATCCTCTTGTCTCTAACACACACACACACACACACACACACACACACACACACACACACACACGGTGGTATTGTGTTCCCCAAATTTTGTGCACCCTAATAAATTTATCTGGGATCAAAGAACAGAACAGCCACTAGATACAGAGGCTAGAAAATGGTGGCACTCACGCCTTTAATCCTAGCTTTCCAGAGTCAGAAATCCGTCTGGATCTCTGTAAATTCAAGGCCACATTGGAAACAGCCAGGCATGGTGACACACGTCTTTAATCCCAGGGAGTAATGGTAGAAAGTAGAAAGATATATAAGGTGTGAAGACCAGAAACTGGAAGCATTTGGCTGGTTAAGCTTTTAGGCTTTCAAGCAGCAGTTCAGCTGAGACCCATTCTGAAGGAGGACTCAGAGGCTTCCAGTCTGAGGAAACAGGATCAGCTGGGAATTGGCAAGGTGAGGTAGCTGTGGCTTGTTCTGTTTCTCTGATCTTCCAGCATTCACCCCAATAACTGGCCTCAGGTTTGATTTTATTAATAAAACCTTCTAACAGTTCTGCTACACACACACACACACACACACACACACACACACACACACACACACTGCTAGAGTTACAGGCATGCTCGTGGCCACATCTGGCTTTTTATGGTGCTGGGGATTTGAACTCAGGTCCTCATGCCTGCACAGCAAGCACTCTGACACACTGAGCCGTTTCCTAGCCCAGCTTCCTTTCTCAAACAGCACACAGCTGTGCTGTACTTGCCCGAGATGCCCCACATTTCATCTGAAAGTCACCATCGCCCCTGGCTGCATAGGCAGAATCTACCTTGGTTTCTTGATGTTATAAACAAGTCAAAGGTGAACATCATCTTCCTTGCCCTGCCCACCTGCACCTTGTGGAGATGAGTTCAAAAGCCTTCAGGGTTCACCCATAAAAACACAATCTATAAGGATATATGCCCAGGGAGGGGCTGATGTCATCCCATTTGCAAACTGAAGATGGGAACACAGCCAGAGAGCTGTCCTGCAGGGCTCCTTCCAGGGCGCTCGGCCCCTCAGATCGCCCTTGTGAGCACTGTGACCCAAAGGCAAGAAAACAAATGCCCATTTCACAGAAAGAAAAATGGAGGCATCATCACCCAGCCTCACAATGATGGCGTAATAGTGACAACAGAGGCTTGGACTTCTTGGAGCCAAAATCCAGAGACCTTCCCTTCCAGGCTCAGAAGTCCCACATCCTCCCCTCTTGCTCATCCTTCAGGGCCTAGATTTTTCCTAGACAGGAAGGGACACATCAGTGCCTATGGAACGGGAAGCTTTCTGTGTGTTTTCCATCTAATTCCCTCACCATCCCATCTCTTACAGTGAAGGAGACAGACCAGAGAAGTTAAGGATTTGCCCGAGGCCACACAGCCAAGGGGAGCAGCTGGCAGAGCAGGACACAGTACAGGGCTCTGACTCAGGAACTTGGATCAGCCCCCTGGGCACACTGCTGCCCTGGACTTTGGGGTTAGACTCTGGAGGCACCTAGTCAAGGCTAATCAGCACCCCTGGAAACGCCTCTGGCCAAGGACATATGTTAGTGAGTCCTGTCACACGCACAGACCTGCACCTGCCACTCCATGAAGTCATTAGTCTCCAAAGAACGTGGGAAAGCGATGGGGACCCGCTCAGAGTTGTCCATGGCCACCTCTACAGGCCCTTGCGGGCAACAAGAAAGACAGGGGACACAGGTAAAACTTCCAAAGAGGACTCAGCGACACCAGTCCCTGCCAGCCAGTCTTCCTTTTGCCAACACAGGCTGTGACAACCAGTTTGTTGGGGACCAGGTTAGACCCCTCAGTCCAGCAGAGCCCTGGTGTCGACATCTATAAAATGAGGGTCTAGGACCTATCCCACAGGACACTCTGCAGGACAACTGAGGGTAGCCAGAGCCTCGGAAGGATGTGTGCCAACACACCTGCCCCCATACAGTCAGTCACCCACAATGAGGGTAATAAACAGGACTCTGTCAGGATACCATACCACGGGAGTTCAGGGGACCCCAGGACCTGAAGCCCTGAGGATCTGGGGACAGCATGATGGAGTGATGGGATCTTTGTGGAGGCTGGGCTGCCCCACCTCTGTGTGGCCACAGCCTCCCCTCACTTCTTACAGCTCTAGACTTTTCTTCTATGCAGTGGATATGCACACGGCTGCCCAGAGACCTCAGGGCTGCAACATGGAGGAGCCCACCAGAAAGCAGATGAGCGTGATACTCAGGACAAGAGCCTCTCTGCTGGGTACTTGACGCTTTTTAAGCTTTCCCTGAGCTGTGCAGGCTAGGGAAGCTTCCAAGAAGGGGGCTGTAGCCCAGATGACTGTGTTGTAGTGATGTGAGATAGAGCCAAGCTAGGCCTTCCCTGTAGCAGCAGGCTCTCATGAAGGGGAAGACGTAACAGACCGCTGAAAGTGGCCAGGCAGGCCCAGAGGTCCAGCCATCCCAGAGCCTCGCTACATTTCTTTTCCTCTCATTTTCAAAAAAAATTTTTTTAATTCTAAAATTTTTAAAAATTTGTTTGTTGGTCTAGTGTGGTTTGTTTAAAAAACGAGATCTCATATAGATAGACCAGGCTGGCTTTTGAGCTCTGTAGCCGAAGCTGACTCTGAACTCCTGATCCTTCTTGTGCATCTCCCGAGTGCTGAGAATACAGATGTGTACTGTCGCACCCAATTCATTAAATGCTGAGTGCTGAACCCAGGACTTCGTGCAGGCCTGGCAAGGACTGTGCACTGAGCCCCATCCTCAGCACCCCTGGCTGTATTTTAGCAGTACAAAGAGAAAAGGGGCTGGAAGGGCAGAGCCAGGATAAAACCGTGACATACACCTTCAATTCCAGCACTTAGGAGGCAGAGGCAGGCAGATCTCTGTGAGTTTGAGACCATCCTGGTCTCCAGAGGGAGTTCTAGGACAGACAAGGCTGTACACAGAGGAAACCCTGTCTGGGGGGGGGGGGGGAGCCTGACATGCAGTCTTCAGTTGGTGGTGACACTAAGGACAGAACCCAGGTCTCAGGACTGCTGGGCCACACAATACACCCTCAGCCAATCTGTCGGCATTTTCTTCTTGTTGTTTGAGACAGGGTATGATGTAGCCCAGGTTGGCCTCAAATTCACTATGTAGCCAAGGATGACCTTTAACTTCCTATTCCTATCCTCTTCCTCCACCTCCCACGACCATCAGCACATCCTCAGAATCAGAAATCAGCCCAATGTGGAAACTGAGTCAAGGAAAAGGGAAGAATCTTCCCCAGTGTGTGTAACGTAAGCCAGGCAGTGACTGTGAAGGCCGTGGCTCAAAGTAGGGATCTATAGCCAGACGTTTCTGAGCGTAAATCCCAGCTCTGGCTGTGCCAGCCAAGACAGGTAACAGCTGTCGAGAGCAGAGAGATGTCCTGAGCTAAGATGAAGGGTTGGACACGATTGCTCCACACCACAATAATTACCTCCATAGCCAGCGTGGCCACTGTTAAAACTGACACCAACCATGTGGTATCTGGGTGACAGGATTATAGATTGTCCCCTCTTGCGGGGACTGGACAGGCAGGTGGAGCCCAGAGCTGTCCCTTTTATGCTACACTATGCAGAATGGGGAGGAGGAATCTGCTCTTTGGGGTGCTACACAGCAGGGTAAGATACAGGGGAACAAGGGAGAACGTCTGGGCTCTGGGGTACATATGCACAGTGTGCTAGATCGTGTGGAGCTCAGTGACCAGACCCCAAAGAGGAAGCCCCCAGCACCCTTGACGGCAGCTCACTCAGACATGTCTTCCCTCTCAGCTGGTAATTCAATCAGCTGGCCCTGGGTTTCCCAGAGGTTTTCCCTCTCTCTAGAGTTCAAAGTCTAGGTAGGTGGTGAACTCAGTTCCTAGGCAGTGTGTGTGTGTAGCTCTCTGAGTGACTCCTATCCTCCTTCCATCCTCATGAACCCCAGGAAATATTCCTGGGGGGACCCAGACTTCAGGAAGGACTGTGAGGGAAGCCGGACATTGAAGAACAGTGGAGGGTGGTCCTTAGGAGGGGCTGGAGGGGGCGGGGTCTAGCAGCACTGGTCTGTACCAGGTAGCTTCTGGCCACCCTTGAATGAGGCCCAGAGAACAGGCAGTGTCCTGAGCACCCAACTGAGGAACTCCAGCCTCAGATGGCAGTATGTCTGTCTCTTGAAGCCAGGGAAAACAAACAAACAAACAAACAGTGAGGTGTAGAATGGAGGGGTGGGTAGCAAGGAGCTTGGGTTGGACTGGACCTGAGCTGGCCTCCAGGGTCTCTCTAGCTTCCAGTTCTCATCAGATAGTTAACTGACCAACTGGTCCCCTATCTCAGGCACCCAACGACTCTCCCACGGATTGCCCACTCTGGTCAGCTCCTTCCTCATACAGGTCCTAAGCAAAGCCCTCCCAGGTTAGCCCCTCACCTGTCCCCTCTGGTCTCCTGTCCTGTCCTGGAATTCTGCTGCCAGGGACGGTGGGGACCTGCTTCAGATCTCTGAGCCTTTGTTCAGGCTGTTTGTTCTCTCCAGATGGAATCCTCTCTCAATCAGCAAACTCCTACTAAACCTTCAAAACCCAGTCCCACTTTCTCCATTGAGACCCCTCCCTTGATTCACCTCACACAGTGGCTTCTGGGCCCTGGCTGTGGAGCTTTCTAAAAGAAGCCACAGAGGCTGTGACTTGGGGTGTGACCAGTCCTAAGCCCAGAGGCTATTTTCAAATGCTGAAAGAACACGGGACGCACACAAGGCTGGTGACACAGCCCCTATTACAGGGGTCTTGCTCACCAGACTAGAAGCTCTGGGATGCACTTGGCTGCATCCCTCTGCATCAGGAACAGCAGCCAGGGTGTGGCCTACAGCAAGCGCCTCTAACAGCTGCCCAACTAAATACAGAGTGTTAACTAAATACAGAGCACTTCCCCACTTCAGAACAGAGAGCACAGAGCTAGGGCATCTGTAGAGATAGATGGGTTTCAAAGGGATGGAGGGGAAACTGTGCACTAAAGCCCTCCCAGGGGGACACCGCCCTGCCCAGAAGCCTGTGGAGAGAGGTGGGTTACAAAGGAAGATGGCTTTAAGCAGGAAGCGGGGCTGAGCCCCAGCCAGGAGGGGGCACCATGGCTCCTATGCAAAGCCCAGCCCTTGGAATCCCTCAGCACCAAGGGAGACTCCCAAAGACCATGAGCTTCACCAAGAAAATGGGCAAAGAGAAATCAAGAGGCACTTGTGTGAGAGGGGTGTGGACCCAGCTTCATCTGGGCTCCAGGACATCTGAGCACTAAGAGGGCACCCATCAAAGTCAGGGATGGCACTGGGTAACACCACAGGTTCTTCATGAATGCCCTGGCCAGGAGATCCTACTTCACAGATGGCCAAGCAAAGTCCCAACGGGACGTCTCCCAGCTAAGGACAGGCCAAGGAGCACAACATCAGAAATGAAGTCAGTTCCTATCACCCGCTGTCATCTGAACTCCTTCCCATCCCAAAAGAACCAGTGCCTGAGAGGGATGAGGGATGTCCCCTGGACCACTGAGCTTGGAGGCACTGGGAGAGAGAGCAGGGTTGTCCCTCAAAAGCTGCGGTTGGAAGAAAGGACGTGCTGGGAGTGGAGGGAGTCGCCCCCACCCCAGGTGGCAGAGTGGACTAAAGAGACAGCAGGGTCTGGCTCCTCCCCTCTGGGCCACTCAGGCACTGAGTCCCCAGACATTGGGTCATTCAGGCCCTTGTCTCTTAACTTCCTTTCTTTACAGGGAACAGGGAGGGAGTCTCTCCTCCCTGGAGTGGGCGAGGCTTGGTCAATGGAGGCAGCCTGGGAACAAAGGACGGGCTTGTCAGCTCAGCGTAGGTGCCCCCACCCCACAGATCTCCTAGGCCAGCCCCTGGTCAATGACCAAGGAAGGGTGAGGGGCACCACCCCCAGGCTTCTGTGGGAAGGAGCCGCCCCAAAGCCTGGCCAGAGGGGACCCTGGGGTCTGTTGCCCTGGAAACCAGAGCACCGCCTGAAGAAGCTGCTGGATCCAGCAAGTAAGGGTGCCTGGCTGCCCCAGACTCAGCTGGGCCCTTCTCTACCCTCCCCCTCCCAGTCTCGGACACATTAACCCTGCTGTCCCAGGGTCCAGCCAGGCTGGGAATCAGGAGCTGGAGTGCATATGAAAAGCATCCTACAGTCTGTCCATCAGCGGTACTGCTCCACCTTCTTCTCTAGGGGCCCGGGGCTCCCAGCCACATCCTGAGCTGTGACCTGGAGAGCAGAGATGGGTGAGCTTGAGGCCTGGGTTGTCCTCCATCACTCCACTAGCCTGGCCCAACCCAGCTTCCCTACCTGGAAAAGGAAACCACTTCCCAGGGAACACGTGCCAGACTAAGAGGGGGTTCTGCCACCCTCATTTTTGTGACCACAAAAGTTGTGGCTTAAATGGATAAAATGGCTGGGCCAGGATCAACAGAACCTTGAGTATCAAGGACTATGGGGTCCAGCCCCTCGATAGTCCCCTCCCAGGGTCCGGGAAGAATCTACAACCAGCTGATAATTAATCTTTGATGAGAAGAAATGAATCTATGTACAGGAAACTCCTTAGTCCACACACTTTATTATTCTGTGTCGGTTCTCTCTACAAGCTTCTATTCTCTTTTAGCTCCTTTCTTCCTGATTTCTCTCTCTATTCATCTACTGCTCCCTCTAAGTTCTATCTTAATTTTCCTGTCTTAATTCTGCCTCATCTAGGTCCTTATCATCTCATTCTTACCCGACTAGCACTTCCCCGTCTGACTCTTCCTCATCTTCCATCTCGTCCACATGCTCTCTCTGGACAAAATCCTCCTTGTCCCTGTCCGTTCTCTGTCTCTCCATTCCCCCCAAGCCTCTCTGGAATCCAGTTATAAACCCATGCAATAGCTGTCCCCTGGTCAAGCAAGGTCACCAGGCTTGAATTCTTGTGTGGTCATAAAGGCAGGTGAGAGTTTCCTCGGGCAGTGATTGTCAGGTTCCAGGGTCAAATGGAGGGGCTCCTATCTGTCCAAGCTATCTGCCGTTTTATCTGCAGGGTGGGGGAAAGTGTCCTCAGTCGCTAGATGCCTCTGGTGCTAGATAAAGGGAGATCTGGAACTGGAGGTAAGATTTGGGAAAGGAGGAAGTTAGGCTTAACTGGCACATCTGCCAGGCCTTCTCAGACAGGTAGCCTGGATGCTTAAGTCTGTTCTTAGAGAGTGCAGAGGTATTTCTGAGAAGGTACTTTCCTCCATCTGGACCTGGCCGGATGCTGTCAATGATGATAATTACAGGGAGGCTTGAACTGTCTGAGCATAGCTTCAACACAGAAGGCTATCTAAATATTCCTAGAAGTGGTTAGGTAAGGAGTTAGAGGTCTAAAGTTAGTATGGCTGTAAGAAAGGAGGGTCCGAGCTAAATTGTGTAAAGCTATTACTTAACATCCACCTGACCTAGGCAGTGTCTCCTTGTGGAATTTACCTTAAATCAGGAGACTTGCATGTGGACTGTTGTTACTGTTAGTCCTTGAAAGTGGCTAAGGGAGACATCTGATTCCAGAGAAAGCCTTTCCTGAGGCTGTTCTCCAAATACCTGGAATGTGTATGTCCAGAAAGTGATCAGTCCACACTGTTAGCCCTTCTTAGGGAAAAGTCACTTGGGAAAACTATGAAGGCACACATGATTTTCATAACAGAAGACAGCTGATATATAAGCCAAGTAACACCAAAAGCTCCTTGGAATTTGGCTTCCTCTGGAGGAATTCCCTGATCCCTCCAGGTAGTGGCTTTGCCATAACCAGCTGAGTTCTTATGATATATTCCTGCAGCCCGCAGCACTTGAGATGGGGAATGATGGTCTTTGAGGCTCCACAGCCTCCAGATGTAGGCAGGGAAAGGCAGTAGGCTAGAGCCGAGATGTCAGGGGAGGGCATCTTAAGGGGATGCAGTGGAATATGGATGGGAAAGGCACAGACACATGTCCCACTAATCCAACCCCAAATCCCAGAAGCATTAAAAGTTCATGTGTGGCCTCAACACAGTAAGATCATATCACAACAATTTCTGGAATATCCTTATGACTCCAATACACCTGCCCTGACTTCCAAGGGGTTAATCTCACCTCTCTTCCCTTGTACCCAAGTCTCTCACCCTTTTGCCATTCAGTAAGCACTTTTGTGAGCATGATACTTACTTCCTGCTAGCCTGGCCTGCCGAGGATCCCAGGTACCTGTCCTCAGGTGGTAGGCACCCAGTGCAGGTACAGGCTCCATGGCAAGAATGGCCTAGCCCAGACTTCTGACTGTCAGGCCCCTGGACAAGGACAGATGGGTATTACAACCCACTTCCAGGAAGATGTCACAGTGAGTGCTCTGAGGCAAAGCATCCATGGAGCTCAATGCGTACAAGCTGAGTTAACTCCACCGTGTGAGTGAAATGGGTACTTGTGTACTGAGCAGCTGAGGCTCTCAGGGTTGGAATGAGGAATGAACTTGACCTGGCACCTGGCCAGGTCATCGAGGGACCTCACACTAACAGGACTATGCAGCCACCACTGAAAGCTCAGCATGTGCTCAGCGGGCACTGACCTGCACACCATCACTTCCTCCACACCCACAACCTTCCCACCGAGGTCCAATTGCCCCCGACCCAGCAAGGCAGCAAAGACCTCACTATGGGCCTCATACAAGGCCCCCTCCTTTCTGGGAGCCCTTCCCTGTGGCCTCCAGACCCTGTGGATCACGCACAGAGACCTCTACAAGCTAAGAATTCAGGCTGGGACTGTGCTAAGGTTCAGCAGATGAAAGTGCTGACCCTGCAGGCATGACAGCCTGAGTTCCATTCCTGGAAGGCACACATATGAACATCCCAGTGCAGTATCCCATCTCTGTAATCACAGCAAGATGAGACACAGAGACAGAAGAATTGCCCAGAAGCTAATGGACCAGTTATGCTGGAGTATACAGAGCTACAGCAGAGGGAAAAAAAAAGACCCTGTCTCAACAAGGTAGAAGGAGTATTGACTCCCAAAACTTGTCTTCTGACCTCTTCAAGCACATTGCATATCTCTCTATCTCTCTCTCTCTCTCTCTCTCTCTCTCTCTCTCTCTCTCTCTCTCTCACACACACACACACACACACACACACACACACACACACACACAGGAACATGTGCCCCTGCCACCTCTCTGAGCAGAAAGGAGTGCCTGCCGCCCTGTCCCTGAAAACATTTGCTTGTTGATGGGTCCTTGAGAGCCACCTGCTCCTCACCGGGCCTCTGTGCTGACAGCAGAATGAGATAAAACTTCCGGTGTGGAAAGAAGGAATGTGCAGCATGGAGCAGCGATGTCTCTCTGCGGCCATTAGCACATATCTTAGCTCATCTCTGCGGCAATATTCCTGCCCACCTTAAAAACAGAGGCTTAGCAGACAGGGTGATTCACGCCTGTAACCCCAGGACTTAGGAGACAGGGGCAGGGTTGCCACAAATTGGAAGCCAGCCTGGTCTATCTTGAAAGCTGCA
Organism: Onychomys torridus; assembly: GCF_903995425.1. Classification (NCBI taxonomy): domain Eukaryota; kingdom Metazoa; phylum Chordata; class Mammalia; order Rodentia; family Cricetidae; genus Onychomys; species Onychomys torridus. Next base: position 154,209,844 of record NC_050444.1, read on the forward strand.
GGCCAGTTGGGGTTACATACCGGACCTTGTCTTGTAAGAAGCCTGGAGCTAAAACTCAACTAAGTCAAGCACTTTGCCATGCATGCACAAAGCCCTGGGTTCAGCTCTTAGCACCACATGAAACCTGGCTGAGGACTCCGGAAGGTGCAGGGTAAAAGATCATAAGTCCAAGGCTACACAACAAGTTTAAGGGCAGCCTGGGCTACATGAGACCCTGCCATGGGAGGGAGGGACAGAGGAGGACAGAAAAGAGGGAGGGAAGGAAGAAGGGAGGTGAGGATCTTCTCCCACCCTACGGCTCCTCTGCCTGGCATCCCATTTCTCCACGCATCCCTACAAAAGCCTCCTGAGAAGCATGGTTGGGTTCTGTCTGCAAGGAGGTGTCGGCTCACTCCCCAGGAGCCAGCTCCTGAGGTCACCAGAGGCCCTATAATACAAGAACCAGAGGATAGACCTCGACCCCCACTCAATCTGCACACACCAGCTGCCCCCTTCCTCACCTCGGCGCTGTCACCAGCTTTCCTGCCTCCTCTACCCCCACCCCTGCCCCATTTCATACCTCAGACCTAGACCCTCCCAGGCTCAACCTCAAACCAGACAGTCTCTACCTGTTCTCTGCTCTAGTGACCTCACCCACTTTGTGGCTCCCCACCCCACCGGCTGCTGTCTCACAGCCATGGCCTTGGCTTGACCTTTCCTTGCACACCAGCCTCTTGCCTGCTGCCTACTGCGGTAGGCACCCTTACTCCATTGTCACTGGAGTCTGAATCTCACTGAACTCACACCATGAGAGTTAGCCACCTGCTCCTCCCGGTGGGCCAGCTTCCTGGACCACCGCCACCAGAAGGTCCGCTCCCACCAGTGCCTGGGGGTCAATTCCAGTCCCCTGTCCTAGCAACCACAGCCTTGCTCTCTTTCTTTTAGGCTTGCCCAGGGCCTGAGCACATCTCACCACTTGGTCCATGAGCATCACTAACCTGGACTATTATCACAACCTTCCAGGTCTCACACACCTCCCTCCTCCCTGCACTCCTGTGCTCAGCATGGGAGCCAAATGAAACCTCTGTTTGGAATCCTGGCGCATCTTGGCTCATGAGGCCCTCACCTTCACAGCTCACTCCACCCAAGCCATGGCCACCGTGTACACATTTCATCTGACAGAACCTCTCAAGTACCCTCACCATGCTCTGGGCTGTGCAAGAGGCGGTACCCCAAAACCAGTGTGGAAAGAGCTCTGAGGCCCTCTCTAGGGAGTGATCGGAAGAGAAGGGTGGGGCAGGGCAGAGAAAGACTGGTGCTATTTTTAAAAACTTGTTCCCAAAACACCACATTCCTCCTCTGGTGAGTCAGAAGCATGTGGTCCAGTGAGGAGGCCAGGACCCGGGCACGTCATGGTTGCACCCTCAGCGTGGTGGTGGGCTGTGGGCACAGGAGAGAAGGTGGGCAGTGGTACACTCACTCAGTTCTCCAGGGAAGAGACAAGGCTGGATTTAGAGAGTGAAAGGACCCTCGGGAGGCCACAGGAATCTGTCTGGCTCCATCTACAGCTTCAGGCCCCATCTCCAGTCTGTCAGGGAGGGAGTCTTCAACTCTGACCCAGGGAGCTCTCAGCAGGAAATCGCCTCTGTAAAACTTAGCTAAAAACAGCTTGGCTCATCCACTCAAGGCAGGGTGAGCTGGGAGGAGAGTCTGCCGCCTCCAGAAGGTCAAGCCCAAGGCACTCAGAGGGCCAGGGGCCACCTAGCCCAGGAGAGCCCTGGCTGAACTTTCAAAGATGTAAACCTGTGGCCTGTGTGGAGTGCTGTCCCTCCTGGAGAGCTCTGAGTGGGCTTCAGCACCTATGGAAGGAGGTGGAGGAAGCCCATGCACCCTGACCCTGCCCCAAGCCAGACTCTACCTGGCAGCACCATTCTACAGGAGAAACTGAGGCTCAGAGCCATCCACAGTAAGTTTATCAGTGGCAGATTCCCAACTAAACCCCAAGGCTGTCTATTTCCAGTGTCCAAAGTCCACGGGAGCTGGCAAGATGCCCCAGGATCCAGCCAGCACTTTCCCCAGCCTCCCTCACTCTTGACTCCAAGGAGAGATGCTGTCTGTCTACCCAGGGGTGTGGGAAGGGTCAGGGGAGGCTGAGCTAGGGTGTCAAGGATAGAAGGCTTTTAACCCTGGCAAGGACGTGCCCTGAATCCTGCTGTCTTGGGGTGGAGTCAAGTCCATGCCCTTGGCCCAGGCAGGGAACCTCCCCAGACAATCAACTATAACAGGATGGACTGGGGATGACTACCCAGAGGCATGTTTCACAAGGCTCCCTAAGTCCTACTTGGTGCTCCCTGCTCTGCCATCCCAGCTTCCCGTTCCACTATGTGGAAATCACACAGAGCCCTAAGCTGCAGCCCATGCTGCCTGTGTCCTGCTTGCACAGTGGAGAATGGAGGCCACTGCCCGTGGGGTCCCTCCTGCTCTGAAGCCACCTCAGTCCTACCACATATCCTCGGAGTGCCCTGGGTGCCACTGTCAGGCCCTGGCCACTATCTTTAGAAGAACGAGTTTACGTGTTCCATGTGGCCCGGTGAGTGGGACAGGACTCTGGAGTACACTGGTTCCTTTATCTGATCTTGGCTTCCTTCTCCACTAAGAACCTTCACCACACACGGCACAGGAAGAGCTGCAGGAGGCCCTGTATCCAAGCCCTAACACTGCAGATAAATCAATAAAAGTAGTCATTCGTATAAAATGCCTCAATGGGAGCCTGAACTCAGTAGGCACTCAATATACTTGTTGATTGAATAAATGATCACCTAGGTCCTAGGCTCCAGTCCCCCACCCCCAATCATTGCCCTTCTTGGGATAGTGAAGCTTCTGTGTTGGGACGGACCTTCCTACAGGGACTGGCCCACAGCAGCCCTCACTACGGGAAATGAGAGACTGTTGATATATTCTGGGACAGCCACTAGTTGGCCCAATGCGGAGCTAAACCTCAGCTCTCCCAAAGCCTCCATATGCCCCCTGTCCTCTTCACAGTTGTGACTCCAGGACAGGGGTGGGGAGGCCCAGCAGGAAAAGGCAGAAACTGAAATCAAGACAGCAAGATGGGCTTCCTCTCATTATGCAAACTACAGCAGTGACCACAGTCTTAGGGTGGGGTGTAGAGGACCTCCAGTCCTTGGGCCCATACAGGCTGCTCTGGATCACCTGCAGAGAAGCGAGCCCAGACACCCAGCCCCAGGGAGAGCCACAAACACAGAGAATCAGGCCTCCACTCCCTTGTTAGGCCTGAAAAATAACTTGCTTAGGCTGCCAAAATGGCTCAGCAGGTAAAGGAGCTTGCCACCAAGGATGACAACCTGAGTTCAATCCTCGGAACCTACATGATGGAAGGAAAGAACAGAGTCCCACAAGTTGTCCTCCAATCTCTATATGTTCATGTAGCACACATGCATATGCATGTACACACACACACATATACACACACACTACATACATACATACATAGGTATGTACATGTTTGTGAACATGTGCATGAGTGTACACACACACCATACATACATACATACATACATACATACATACATACATACATACATACATACAGGGCTTGCTAAAGTTTGTGCCAGCGAAGTCCCTTCAGCCAGCAAACCCACCAGCATGTCCCTGACAGAGACACACGCAAAGCCAGCGTAGTCCCGTCTGAGACCTGTGGCCTGGGCAGGAGAGATGGAAGGCTCTTTCCCCATATGCTGCCTGCACTCAGAACAATTCATACTAAAAAATGTTGGAACCAGGACAGTGCACAGATCACCACATGGATGCTGCCTGCCAAGTCCACCCAAGGTTGCTTGCTCCGTGGCCAGCGGCTCTCACAGAGATCAAGGACACCATCTCCTTCCAAGAGGAAGGCTCAAACCTGGCAATGAAGGTCAGTGGTCCCATCTCCCATGCACACCCTCATGTACTCAAAGGGACAGCAGGAACTCCAGCCTCCCTCTCTGAGTCTTCCAACCACTCAACAGCCCAGGGACCATGTGCCAAAGATTATAGCATGGCCAGACGCCTGTAATCCCAGCCCTTGGGAGGTGGAGGCAGTATGATCAGGAATTCAAGGTCATCCTTGGCTACATAGTGAGTAAGGGACTAGCCTGGGCTACATGAGGCCCAGTCTGAGAAATTAAACCAAAATAATGATGGTGATGGTGATGGTGATGGTGATGGTGATGATGGCCTATGGCCCAGGCATGGCATGAGGCTCTAGGAAGATGCTAACAATTGGCACAGCTTTGGACCCGTGCTCATAGGAACCATAAGTTAAGGAAGCAGTCCAGGGCTTGCTGAGGCTCCAGCTGATAGCCAACATTCCATCTCAACTCTCTAGGTCCAAGGCTCTTCCCTGGTTCTCTAGGTCTCAGTTGATGGCCACCCAGACACACAAGCCAGGCAACGCTCCAGCTGAGTCTATGCGGCCAAGCACAGCATCCCTGGCTTCCTAGGCCCCTTCACCTCACAGGTATTTGCATACTGTGTCTGCGTAGAAGGAATATGGGGGTTGGGGCTCATCTGCCTCCTTTGTTCCTCCCTGGAGTCCAGTGTGTCCCTTCCCCTCAATTCACATACTTGCAGGTTTCCTGAGCCATTCAAGGCAGTGGTTTTGCTTTGAAGAGTAGAAAGGTTCAGACGTGGTCTTGCTAGGTAGCTCTAGCTGGCCTCAAACTCACAGCAAACCTGCCTCAGCCTTCCAAGTGCTGAGATTACACACACAAGCTGTGGCGCCGGGGAACCTCACAAGGGAGGAGGGGGCCATGTCACAACTAGAAGAGGGAGCCAAACACTCATGGCGCACAGGATGGCCTCCCAACAAAGGCTTGTGCAGTCTAGTTGTCCTTTGTGCCATTCGGGGAAAACTGTGATCCAAGGGTCACTGCCCTGACAGTGGGGTAGCACTGGCCTCCTAACACAGGGCAATGTCACCACGATCAACCACCACTCCAGGTAGCTTACAACTGCCTGTAACTCCAGCTGCAGAAGCATCAAATGTCTCTGGTCTCCTCAGGCACTTGTACACATGTACTCATACCCCAGACACACAGACATACATATAGCTAAAAATAAAATAAATATTTTCAAATGTAAAGTAAGAGACCCAGAGAGCAAGCTGGTGCCTTTCACTACCTGAGTGAGGACGCAGTGAGGGGGGGACCATCCACGAGGTACAGACCTTCACAGACACCAGGCTGGGGAATGGGAGGGACCAGCAGGTACCTCGATGTTAAACCTCCCAGCCTCTAGAGCAGTGGTTCTCAACTTTCCCAATGCTGTGACCCTTTAATACAGTTCCTCATGCTGTGGTGATCCCCAACCATAATATTATTCCCTTGCTACTTCATAACTGTGATTTTGCCACTGTTAGGGATTGTAATGTAGATATCTGATAAGCAAGATATCTGAGACCCAGGGGGGTCAAGATCCACAGGCTGAGAACCACCTCCTTAGACCCATGAGAAGCATGTGTCTGTGGATGACCCACCATTTAGACCTGGGTGTCCAGTCACAGCAGGGTGGCTGTGCCAGGATAGTAGCCTGCCACGGCAGTCAGTGTCCTCACACTGTCTTTTCTCCCGCCGCTCCGCCCAACCGCCTTGCTCCTCACTTGTGATAAGCATATTGCCTGAAGGAGGGTCCAGGTCCCATGCCCGGGCACAGAACCAAGGGCAAAGTTCTTCGGGTGGCCCAGCATCACTGAGAAGCAGGTGACAAAATCAATCCTGAGGTCCCTTCATGCATGCATCAAGCATTCTGCCTAATTAACAGAAAACTGACAGACAGATGCAGGTTCCGCCCTGGGCTCTGAAAACAGCTCTATGCAAACACAGGATGTCTCAACGGACTTCTAGCTGGGAGGGGGCTGAGGGGGTTGAGCACACACTTTTTTTTTTCTTTTTTTTTAAAGTTTTTCAAGACAGGGTTTCTCTGTGAAACAGCCCTGCCTGTTCTGGAACTCACTCTGTAGACCAGGCTGGCTTCAACTCACAGAGATCCACCTGCCTCTGCCTCCCAAGCGCTTTTTTTTTTTTTTTTTAATGTGCATTGGTTTTTTGCCATGGGTGTCTGGTCCCCTGGAATTGGAGTTATAGACAGTTGTGAGTTGCCATGTGATTGCTGGGAGTTGAACCTGGGTCCTCTGGAAGAGCAGCCAGTGCTCTAATCTCTGAGCCATCTCTCCAGCCTGAATGCACACACTTCTGAGGGCTCCAGGGGTTACCCAGGCAGATCCACAGGCAGTACAGACCCCACAGTGCTGGCCTGAGATGTGTCCCGCCCTGGTGTGGCTGAAGACCTTCTTAGATGTGTCAGGGTCCCAGAGTCTCAGGAGCTCTCTGCCCGCCTTCCCAGCCCCAGCCAGCCAGTACAGGAACTCCTCCTTAAGGAGCCTGGTGCCGCGGGTTAAAGCATGGAATGGAGAGTCGGAGAGAGCGGGTGCCAAACCCAGTATCTCTTCCTAGGCTTACCCCAGCCTCAGTTTACCTGGTAAAACAACACACTCCTAAGCCCCACCCAGCTGCTGTGAGATGCTAGCTCACTCCCTTAGCCCACATTCATAAAGGCCCACGTCAAGCTTCTGCACAGTTACTGGGGTTATAACAGCTGTGTGTAGGAAAGAAAAGGGCCCTGTGTAGATGTAACTGTCCTTCACTGCTGCTCTGTCTTTTTCTTGTAAGGGTATTGAAAAGAAACAGTCTTTTAAATTGATAACTATGAGAGGCCATCCTTTAGGTAACAGAGTAGGCAAAGGAATCCCAGATTGTAGAGAGCCCATTGGCTGAATTACTTTGTTAATTGCTCCAAGCTCTGTTACCATTCTCCATTTACCAGATTTCTTTTCTTTTTTTTTTTTTTTTTAGCTGAGGATCAAACCCAGGGCCTTGTGCTTGCTAGGCAAGCACTCTACCACTGAGCTAAATCCCCAACCCCAGATTTCTTTTTAATAACAAATACAGGAGAATTCCAAGAGCTGGTAGATTCTTCAATATGCTGAGCATTTAACTGTTCTTCTATCAGCTCTTCTAAAGCCTGGAGTTTCTGTTGTTAAAGGCCATTGATGAACCCATACAGGCTTGTCTGTTGACCATTTTAAAGGTAGAGCTAAAAAAAAAAAAAAAAAAAAAAAAAAAAAGGCAGGGCAGAGGTGGCGCACACCTTTAATCTCAGCACTCAGGAGGCAGAGCCAGGCAGATCTCTGTGAGTTCGAGGTCAGCCTGGTCTCCAAAGCCAGTTCCAGGAAAGGCACAAAGCTACACAGAGAAACCCTGTCTCGAAAACCCAAAAAAATAAAAAATAAAATAAATAAAGGTAGAGCTGTTGGTGTCTTTGGAAGATCATCAGTTTTTGTGCCCTGTTCTTGTATAATATGATGGCTGATGAGCACTCATTAGAATAATACCTTCTAATATTTCTCTCAGAAATATGTGCTAGTTTATCATTTATTTCTGAAGTTGGAGAGATGTTAATCTGAGTATTCCATTGTTGTAACAGGTCTCGACCCCACAGGTTCATAGCTATGTTAGCCACATATGGTTTTAATTTGCCTCTCTGTCCTTCTGAAGCTATACATTTGAGCTATCTTGCACTCTGTTTCACTTGAGATAATGTTCCAATTCCTAACAGTTGAACATTTACCTCCTGAAGAGACCAAGATGGATGCCAAAATTCTGGTGCAATTATGGTCAGGTCAGCACCTGTGTCTACCAGACCAGACAATAAAACACCACTTATTTTTATTGTTAATTTTGGTCTTTGTTCATTTATAGAAGTTTGCCAAAATTTTTTCTTTATGATTTTTCCTGAATTTTCTGTTTTCTCTGTCTCAGTTGTTCTATTACTCTGCGTGGCCTGGTTTATTCCAATAGGCATTTGGTTATTTAATTGCTCTGAGTAGGGGTCTCCTCTACGATTGCAGGAAAGGTCTGAACTGGATTCACTGTAGGGGCCTGCCTGAGGCCCCTCTGGGAGTTTCCCGAAGACTGAGGCAAAGTATTACCCTTTGTTGATCTACATTCGTTGGTCCAGTGTCTTCCCTTTCCACACCTTCTACATACTCCTGAAGGAAGGGGCATTCTGTTGCCATTGTTCCTTGAAGAAACATTGTTTCTAGGAGTGCCCTGTTCACAGTCCCTTTACAAATGCCCTTGCTTTCCACATCCAAAACATCTGACATTCCTCAAACCTCTTGAAATTGCTTCTCCTACCCACATATTATCATGATCACGAGCCTCAACATAAACCGTGTCTCTAAACCAATCTTCCAAGGGTGCAGATCTCGCCTTTAACGGCCTGATTATTCTCTTGCATGCTTCATTTGCGTTCTCAAAAGCCAAAGATTCAATTATTATCTGGCTAGCTTCTGAATTTGGTACCATTCTCTTTACTGCTGAAGTCAGTCTTTGTAAGAAATCTGTGAAAGATTCTTCTGGGACCTGTATAACCTTTGTAAATGACTCAGTTTTCTTTCCTGGTTCCTCCACTCTGTCCCATGCATTCAAGGCTGCCATTCAACATAGAATTAGAGTTTGGATATCATATAAACATTGTGTTTGTGCTGCAGCATATTGGCCTTCTCCAACAAGCTGATCCTGGAAGACTTGTATACCTTTATCCCTACTTTGTTTTTGCTATGTTTTTAGCTTCCTCTTTGAGCCACATTTGCCACTGGAGTTGCTGTCCGGGTTCCAGAGCAGCCTGTGCCTGCTCCCGCCAGTCCTGTGGTATAATTCTATTATAAGTTGACCAGGAGTTTAACATTTGCTTTACATATGGAGAATGCATGCCATAAGATACTATTGCCTCCTTAAACCTTCATAAATCTAACATTTCAACTGGAGTCCAAATATTTTGTGTATTCACTTGACCAGGTAGCTGTTTTATGGTTACCAGATAAATTAAGGGTGATTTGTGAAAACAGGCTTTCTTTCTGTAACCTTATAATCCGATCCTGAAACAACTTCACTGTTAATTTCTTCTGTCTGAATCTGAATTTCTCTATAATTCATTTTAACAGGTTTAACAAGTTTTCCTAAAATTTTTATCCTGGCACTTAAATTGACTATCTTTTAAAATTGTAAAATAAGGATAAGAAGAAGAAGAATGTACATAATTCAATCAACATTAATCTTCTCATATAGTTGTTCCATTGTCAGACTGCCTAAAATTTCAAACAAAGCCCAATTTTCTCCCAATGTACATATAAAACCCATTTTTTTAATGTGGAAAAAATTCTCTTTTAAATAGTTTCCTTTAAAATATCTGATATAATTGACTTACCAATTCTGTGTAGAATAGCAGAAATCCGAGGGAATTTCAAAACAGCTACCTAGCGTCCGAGGTAGGGATAGAGAAACAGAGACAGACAGACAGAGAGAGAGCGCAAGAAAGCGTAGCCACGTTCTGGCTAAAAGTTTGACTCCAACCACTGTTCCCGCTTGAGCCAAGTCGAGCCTGGGCTCTGGCTTCCTTAAGCTCCGACTGACCATGTGCGCTGGCATTTCAGCCAAAAGCAGCCTATCTGCAGTTGCATGCAGCTAGTGCAATTAGCTGTAGCTCCCACAGGGCTGAGTTGTTCATAGCACCGGCTTTTTAAGCAAGTAACTCCAGCTGCAACGGTAACCACTTGTAGCTAAGGTAGGTTGGGCCTGAGTCCTAAGCTGAGCTAGGTCTGAGCTAGGCCAGAGCTAGGCCTGAGCTAGGGAGTTGGGCCCACCCAGGCGGGAAGCCAGACCCACTGCCAAGCCAAGCAGTTTTTTAATGAATTCTTGCCACGTTGGGCACCAAATGTAGATGTAACCGTCCTTCACTGCTGCTCCCTGTAAGACCCAAGGGAGCTTATGGAGCCTAGCCCTGTACCTGGCATGGGCATGTCTCCAAAGTGACTCTCCACAACACCACCACACACACTGAAATTGTTCCTTTGGCAGAAAGCTCACAATCCCTTGGAGAGGGGTGGGTGTCTACCTCCCACAGCACCAACCCCACTTCATCCTTTGGAGCTCTTAGGAACAAGGACCATCCCCCCTGCACAGGATACTCCCTCCTCAGAGCTGTCCTTCCTTCTCCATGTCTGCCCTACCCCTGGCCAACCAGTCTCAGCCCTTTCATCCCTCCCTGTGTGCCTGACTGCCTCCCTTCCCCTGCCAGTCCCACCCTGACACGGTGTTGCCAGGTGGTCCTGGGTCTCATTAGTTCAGCAGACTCCTCTCAGATGCCAGCTATGCCAGGGGAATCGCGGCTGAGGGGTGAGACACACCTGGCCAGCAGCATCCTCCCCGTGAAAGCCAATGCTCACAGGATATTCAGCCTCAACTCACTGCCCTGAGCCACGTGACTCCACCGCGTCCATCTGGCTGCCCTTGGACCCTTCCTGCGCCTAAGCCCATACATAGTCCGGCAGCATCTTCCGGGGGACACCTCCCGCCAGACTTTCAGGACAAGGCACCCAACAGGGTAAAGTGGAAGCCACAGGAGACCATATTAGGGGAAAATTACAGAAAGTAAAATGAAGGGTGCCCTACAGAGGAAAGTTAGCCTTGTGACTCATGTGCCCAAGAATATTCCATGCAGGGCTGGTTCCAGGTCATGCCAGAAAGCCAGGAAGCCCAACCTAACCCAAGCCACTTTGGGACTGACCAGCTGGGCGTTAGGCTGGGTCACATGCCTTGGCCACCAACTCTCAGCAATACTGACATGTCATTTGTATTCTTGGAGGTTCTGACATGACTCTCCTAGGTAGGGCTACTGGGCCACCTCTGACTGCAAGACCGTGAGCAAGATACAGGCAAAGCCAGCGTTTCTCTTGAGCCCAGCTTGTCCCACCTCCAAGGCCCTTCCATGGACTGACCCCTATATGGCCTGTCTACAGTAGACAATACCATGGAGGACTGAACTCATTATCTCAGGCCCATGGTGGCTTTCAGCCACAGGGAGCCTGGGTAAAGTAGAAACTCCCCCCAAGCACCTACTCTCATGAACACCCCTCATCATCTTGGACATTCTAGTCCCACGTCTCAGAGGATCCCTCACACTGAATGAGACAATGTCACAAGAAAATGTCAGAGATTGGAAGCTGGGTCCCAGAGGCCCAACCGGCATGCTGGCTCTTGTACATGTGTCTGCTCGCAAATGAGACTCAACACTTGGGTCCTCACGGTGCCCAGTGAGTGACTTTCCAGAGATGCCTGGCTGGCTGGCTAGGGAGTCACTCCCAGGTCCCAACCCAGGCTGAGGAAAGTTCATGGTGTTCTGCCCTGAAAGTGTGCTGGGCAAGCCTGGCAACAGCTCACAAGAAGAAATCCAGCAGTCCAGACTAAGTGTGGCAGGTGGGCAAACCTCAGGCACCTCTGACATCCATGGCATCCTGGGATAAGCCAGACAGAACAAGGATGATCCCAGATCCTGGTGAGAAAAGCAGGCACTTTGCAGGGTAACACTGCTAGGTTCCAGCTACAGGGCCACGTCCACTGCTATGTGACCCTGGGCGAGCCTCCTCTTGCAGCAGTTCTGGACAAAGTCGGGGCTGGAACACAATATGATCCCTATCAAAGAATGGTTGCCCTTTCCTCCCGGGCAGGCCTGCAATTCAGTTACCAGGTTAAGATCTAAGTCCCCCAAAGCCAGTCCAGACAAGCTTGTGATGGAGGCTAGATATATGAGTTAATATTTACCTGCAGTGGCCCAAACCTTGCGGAACACCAGGCATGCCCCACCTATGGGCCAGGCAGGAAGACAGGGAGGGAAAGAGAGCCTATGAACCTGAAGAAGATGAAATAGCCAGGCCAGCTCCCTCACCCCCAAGCCAGAGCATCCAGCTGTGAAGACCTTAGGCACCTGACACTCAAGGGCCCATTTCCAAAGGACCTTGGGCTGTGAGCACATGGCCCTAGAGACCCCACAGCTGGCCCTACTCTCTAAGGCCAGTGCATGACCCCATGACCCTCACCAAACCCAAAGTTCACTTTGCCTGTTTGGACCTGAGTTTCCCAGCAGCTTCAGGGAGAACCCACAAGGCAGATGAGTCATCAGACTCCAAGGCTCGTGGGTTATCATCCCCAGACACAGATGGGAAACCCGAGCTCAGAGAGCTGAGCCAGCTTGAGGAGGTCTTAGTGTCAGTCTGAGGCACAGGTGGGATTTGAACTCAGTCTTCCCTCTTGGAGACCATTCACACCAGCCCACAGAAGCCAGGCTGCCCGCAGAGGACCTTACTTCCCTGGACCCTCACTAGATGCTAACTATACTCTGGGCATTGATATGGCTCTCTTAGTCCTTGCAACAACAGTTAACAACAACCCCAAATTGAGAAACTAAACAGAGAGAGAGAGGTTGAGACGCTTTGCCAACAAGCGTCTCAATGAGACACAACTGACAAGCGTCAGAAGTGACTGGGGAGGCTAAGGGTCTCAGCCACCATCTGTACAGGACTCCACTCATTACACATCCCCAACTGTGCCTAGGACATGAGAGCACCGAGGAAGGGCTGAGGAGGCGAGCTAGGACCCCCTCAGTTTTGCCTGTGCAGCCAGGACAGCATGTAACAGTATCATTCCCCTGCCGCGACACAGCCTTCAGCTCCTCAGTGTGGCTCAGAGGCCCTGTTCTGACCCATCTGCTGACCCCACCACTTGTTGGCATCTCCTGTGGACCAGGCCTTGTGGGAAGATGAAGGCAAAAATAACCTGAGCTTGGGAACAGAAGAGATGCCCACCTGCCCCAGCTCCCAGGGGCAGGACCCTCTCTCCATCCCAAGGCTGTCCCCCACCTCATCTGCCTGGGACCCTCCCACTACCTCTTGAGCCTCAGCCCAGGCTAAAAGGCTCCCGCAATGACCACAGGATAACCAGCCACATGACCACAGGATAGCCAGCCACATGACCACAGGATAGCCAGCCACATGACCACAGGATAGCCAGCCACAGGACCACAGGATAGCCAGCCACATGACCACAGGATAGCCAGCCAAATGCCCTCTCAGCACCTGAAATTCAGGGTTGCAGCCACTTGTTTTGTTTTCTGACTCCCAAAGGGAAGTGATGATGCTTCCACTGTCTCTCCAGATCCTAGAGGGTCCTCAGCACACACCGGGAGGCCAAGGAGCTGGGTAGTGGGAGAATGGGAGGATGAAGGATGGATAGATGGGTAGATGGGTAGATGGGTAGGAGGATAGGTGGTGGATAGATGAATAAATGGATGGTTGGGAGTATGGATGGGTAGGTGAAGAGGTGAGTGAGTGGATGGATGGAAGGATGGATGGATAGAAGGATGGATGGATGGATGGATAGAAGGAAGGAAGGAAGGATGCAATAATGCATAGTGCATGGGTAGATAGATTAGTGGACGGATGGAAGTGTGGGTAGATGGCTGGAAGGATGAATGGAGGATGGGTAAAGACAGGTAGAAGATGGATGATAGGTGAGTGGATGGACTGGTGTTTAGATGTGTGGATGGGTTAAAGGATGAATGGGTTGATGATAGATGGGTAGATGGATGGATGTATAGGAGGGCAGATAATGGGAGGATGTGTAGATAGATAAATGGATGGATGAATAAACAAATAGACGCATAAATGCCAAGACAGCTGGACAGCCAAAAAGATGGAGGAATGAGTAACTGAAAGAAAAATGACAGGAACTTATAAGAAGTGTTTTGGAGCCCTACTCCAACCTGGAATGTTCTAGAGCTCAGATCTCCAGGAACTCCAGCTGTGTCCCAAGCTTCAGTCTGACTCAGACATCTTGCAGACAGCTGTTTCCCCAACCCAGCTTAGACCTCCTCTATGATCGCCCCGTCTCCATCACCAGACGCAGAGTAGGCAACACTGCGGGCTGTGGCTGGCCTGACAGTCATGTTCTCTACGCCAGCCTTCCTAGGTCTCAACAGATTACTTCCTCAGTGAAAGACAAACAAACAAACCAAAGACCTAGGAGCTTCGTAAAGCCAGGCCCAGCAAGGGCTGCTGGCCCCAGGCATCTCTACAGGTTCGAGACCAGCACCAGCATCCTGCACAGAGCCACGAGCACAGTGTTGGCATACCAGGCACATACCCAGGAGGAGCCTCAGGAAGCTGCTAGAGGAAGAGAAAGGCAGCTCAGAGCAGAGCCGTAAAGGGCTCCCACTCACATGGCCATCACTCTGCCAAACATTTCCAGCTCCGAGGGTCTCGAAGCCTTCTCCAAGCTGCCCTAAACTGCTGGCTTCAGACCCACCTGAGTACAAGGAGAAGCTTCACATGCAGATTCTGGCCTGGGGCTGACCTCATCGGTAGAGCACCAACCTAACATACACCAGAGTGGGAATGAAAGCAGACCCTGGTCTCCAATCCCAATACCCACCCCCCAGTTGGGGATTTAGCTCAGTGGTAGAGCGCTTGCCTAGCAAGTGCAAGGCCCTAGGTTCAATCCTTAACTCAAAAAAAAAAAAAAAAAAAAAAACCAATACCCACCCCCCAAAAAAATCACATCCCAAACTCCCCCAATTCCTCCCTAAGAGGCCTGGGGATCAGCATTCTTAGCAAGCCATCCAGGGCCCCACCTGACACACACTCAAGTCAGAATTCTGGCTCCTGAGTTCTCCAGGGCTCAGGACCATCTGTCTATACCTGCCACCTTTGAACATGCTTGACCCGCTTGGAGAAAGTTCCTGGTGCAACATCCAAACTTTCTAGGAATCACTGGATGAATCTTCCCTCCCACTCTCCTTGCCCATGTGTCTGCCCCCACCATGAGCCAGGTTACCCCAGCCATCCCAGCCAGGTTGCCTCCCCATGCGGCCTGTGGTTGCAGTTACAAGACCCATGTTCAGGGAAGTGACATCAGACAACCAAGGAGCAGAAACAGGCTGGGAATGAGAATTCTATTGGTCCCAAGTCATCAAAGTTCATAAGGATGTCCCCAAACTCCACAAGCAATAGTGTCTGAGTTTAAAGGTTTCAAAGGTCCCAAAGAGCCATGCACACTAATATGTACATTTGGGGCAACATCTGTGTCCTGCAATACATTACAGGTTACTCCACAGAGAATGGAGGCATTCAGAAGTGAGCAACAGTAGGGAAATCACAGCAGAATAATGCACGTGTTAAAGGCTCTGAGAAGTCCTGCAGCACCAGAGCCTGATGACCTGACAAAGATAAAGAGACTTGTTGACTTGGAAGACTTTCAAGTCCTGATGGGGTCAGGGCTAGAGAGTGGGAGAGGCGGGGCTAGAGAGTGGGAGAGGCGGGGCTAGAGAGTGGGAGGAGGGACCTGAGCTCAACCTGCCTCCAGAGTCCACCCTGGTAACCAGTGTGTCAAGTATTTCTTACAGAGTGGATGTTCCCTTAAGTTAAAGGCCTGATCGTTCCCTGTGATGTTACTGGAGTGAGGAAGAGGGAGGATCTTTTAAGAGGTGGGGCCTAATGAGGAAATGAGGCCATTGGGGTATGCATTTAAAGGGAATATTGGGATAGCCAGAGCATGATGGTGCACTCCTTTAATCCCAGCACTCGAGAGGCAGAGGGATCTCTGTGAGTTCAAGGCTAGCCTGGTCTACAAAGCGACTTCCAGGACAGATAGAGCTACATACAGAAAACCTTGTCTTAATAAATAAATAAATAAATAAATAAATAAATAGGGACCTTGGCCCCTTTCTCCCTCTCTTTCTCTGCTTCCAGGCCTCCATGTGGTAAGTGGCTTTGTCCTAAGACACACTCCTTATTGTGTAAGTACAGCACTGAGAGGTAGAGGCAGAAGAATTAGGAGTTCAAAGCTACCCTTGGCTAAATAATGAGTTGGAGGTCAGCCTGGGCTACAGCAGACCCCATCTTTCTTTTTTAAATAATGAAGTTGGAGCCAGGCATGATGGTGCACTCCTTTAATCTCAGCACTTGGGAGGCAGGTGAATCTCTGTGAGTTCAAGGTCAGCCTGGTCTACAGAGTGAGTTCCAGGACAGCCAGCGCTACACAGAGAAACTCTGCCTCAAAAGAAGAAGAAGAAGAAGAAGAAGAAGAAGAAGAAGAAGAAGAAGAAGAAGAAGAAGAAGAAGAAGAGGAGGAGGAGGAGGAGGAGGAGGAGGAGGAGGAGGAGGAGGAGGAGGAGGAGCTGGAGAGATGGCTCAGTGGTCAAGAGCACTGACTGCTCTTGCAGAGGATCCAGGTTCAATTCTCAGCATCCACATGGAAGGTCACAACTGTCTTTAACTCCTGTCCCAGGGGATCTGATACCCACAGACACTGTACACACGTGGTGCACAGACATACATTCAGACAAGCACTCATACATGTGAAATTAAAAATAAATAAAATCTCAAAAAAATATTTTTAAATGAAATGAGAAACCTTAGATGTTCAATCTGCCCATCTCACAAAAGAGGAAACTGAGGCTTAGGAAGAAGTTGGAGGCAGGGAGGGCAAGACTATCCATTCTCTCCTGGATGGTTGGAAGTGGAGTGTGAACCCAGGTGCCCAGCTCCAGACTCCTGGCACACACCCTTCCTAAGACCCCAGAGTAGTGAAAAGCCCAAGACTGGGAACTGGGCTGCTGGGATCCCCAGCCTGGTCTACCTGACTAGGCCAACACAGCACCAAGGCTTTGGGATAAAATGGAAACAATTGGAAAGACTGGGTGTCCCTAAGTGGGTAAGCGGATATCAAGGCCCCCCAAGATCCTACCCAGATGGCATGCCTGAAGGAGATACACATGCTCAGATAAACGGAGGCTGACAGGGACCCTCGGGGGTTCAAAGGAGAGCTCCAGAGTCACAGGGGACAGTGTTCACATCTTGCCATGTACTCACTCTGTGACTTTGGGCTTTGCTCACCCTTTACTGCCTCATCTATCCAATGGAGATAAATAAGCCTGAACATTACATACAAAACATCACCAGATGGGCCACAGTGACTGTGGTTAGGACTCCAGTCCTGCCGGCCATGTTCATGTTATCCCTGCTTTAGGTCTCCAGAGATGGGGAGACCCTTGCTCACCTCGGCTACACTCAGAACGGGTGGGGCTCTGAAACCTGCCTGACACCTCTTGTCATCTCCAGCATGAGGCGCATGCTCTATGAAACACAGCTCCCCAGTGGGGCCACCTCCCTCGATGGCCTCATGTGACCTGTGTTAATCGAATCCTGGACCAGACCCATGTGGTTTTCCCAACACTGCAAGGAAACAGACGCCCAGAAAGCTTTCATGCAGACCAAGTGGCTCCGGGAAGCCCCACACCCCACTCCTCATCTCCAGAGGCCCCTGAGACTACAAAGGCAAAGGTCAAAGCCACAGCATCTGTCCTGTGAGCCCCTCCCTGGGGTTACTCAACCTCCTGCCTCTGCCCTGAGAAGTCTTTTGTTTCATCTACCTTGTTACGCTCTGTGACCTTGGGCAGGTTGCTTAACCTCTCGGAGTCCCTGAAACCTTTTTTCAAGAAAAAAGGAATGAGCAGAGTTTGGGAAACATGAGGAAGCAAGAAAGGTTCAGACACCTGGCTAGTGATCCGGGGCTCAGACCAGCTTCAAAGGGCTTCCTGTTGTTTCCAGCCCCCTCCAACCCAGGATGTGCCTGGGATAGAAAATTCTGGTTGTGTTACTCCCTGATCCAAACATCTGAAGGGCTCAAAGACCTTCAGAGTAAGTCAGAAGATTCCCATGAGAGGGGCAGGGTCTCCAGCAGCATTCCCCTGCCTCCAGATCCCTCCCTCCTCTAGGCTAACTTTGCCATTTACTTCACCCAGCCCCTCCTCCAGTGTCTTCCCTTTCCCGGTGTTGGGTGGTGACCTGTCTGCCTTCTCTAGAGACTGAACATGCCCATATCCTACTCCACTGGGCATCTTGGCTCTGCACCTGTGCCTGTATCCAGGTGCTTACTAAACGGGTGCCAGAGAGGAACGCAAAGCCAGACCAATGAAAACCACTGCGTGCTTCTGGCATCCTCCTGGCAAGACTGAAGCAGGTCATCATCGAGGTCATGGACACAGTAGCTGGCCTGCTGGGGAGCCAGCCTCTCTCCCTCCTGCTCTCCCTCCCTCTTTCCTTCCCACACAGCTGGGCATTGTGGGAGCCTCTCTCCCAGCTCCACCACCAGAATCATGCTTGCACTTCTGACTTCTGATCTTCCCAGAGTGCTGAGCTCAGCCCCACACCCTAGCACAGCAGGGTGGGTTCTTCCCACCCAGGTTCCCAATCTTCTGTGTGGCCCCTGCACAACCCCCACTGCCTCCACCTGCACCCTTCCAGCCCAGATGTTGAGCTCAAGTGTGACTCTCCACAGGTGCCAATACACTTTGGATTTTCAGCCAAACCTCTGAATGTGACCTCCTGAACTAAATCCTCAGCTCTCTGCCCCCCTCAAAGCCATCCCTACAAACTGGCTCACTTACTGCCAACAACCACAGATACAAAAGAAAATTCTAGAAGTCACCTGATTCCTTCCTCCTCCCCTCCACCCTGTGCATGTACTCCTAGCTTGCAATTCTAGCCGATTCTATCTCAGACACACTTGTCCCAGCTCCCTAGCACAACCTGCACCTATACCCTGCTTCCCTCTGGCCCCAGGAGCCCACTGTCTTTTCCAGAAGATTGCTAAGATCTTCCTCAAGTGACTATGGCAACTTAGGGGGACTGAGGCAGGTGGAGCACAGGGTAGGTGTGCTAGGCATATGGTGCAAACCTTCCTGAACCCCACACCGGCCATCTCCATCTGTTCATCCCCTCCACTGGCCTGGAAACTATGGCCTCCCTACCCTGTGTCTGGCCCTCAGCCCTGGATACCCAGGCAAATGCCGCCAAGTCATGGCCACTCAGAACAATTATATGCAGACTTCCTAACAGATCATAAAGGTTGGGGGGTGAGACCTAGTGGCCACTCTGAGGTTGTTGGTGGCCCTGGAGAGGGTCTGTGAGCCTCAGTTTCTCCCAGCTTCCTTTCTCCCTCCCATACTTCCACCATTATGATGCCATCTGCCACAACCCCATCATCAGAGCCAAGATGACGCTGTACAATCCCCTTGAACATCTAGAACGTCTTCATTAATCTTGTGCTCTGTTACAGTAACAGAAAACTGACTAGTAAGTACATCTGCCATTAGAGAAGATCCATAAGGAAAGGATGACAGCCTGCCTGCTCCTCGTAACTGAGAGGGATCAGAGTACGCCACCCCAAGGCCAGTGTGATGGCTTGGTGTGTAAAGGCACTTGTCACCAAGCCTGACAACGTGAGTTCAGTCCCCAGGACCCACTTGGTAAAAAGAAAAGAACTCACTACCACAAGTTGGTCTCTGACCTCCACAGGAGCATCACAGTGCACGCACACACACACACACACACACACACACACACACTCATGCACACATGCACACATACAGGCACACAAAATAAATAAATGTAAAGCATAAACAACAAAAAAAATGTTACCTCAAAATCTATCACTCTGGTGTAAGAATTCTTTTGAGCTAAAGGCCCTGAGCAAGCAGCAGGGACAGGAATGCACTCTGCCTGCTCCCTTCTGTCTAAAAGCAGGGCCTACGTTTCCCTTTGTGACAAGGACATAAATCCCTCTCCCTCAAACAGGAAGAAGAGGAATGTTGTCTGTATGAGGAGTCTTCTGAACATTTGTGATGGGCCATCTTGATTGTCAACTGAACAGGATGTAGAGACACTTAGGAGTCACATTTCATGGCCTACCCATGAAGGCGTTTCCAGGGAGGTTAACTGAAGTGGAAGACCCACCCTGATTAGGGTCAACACTATCCCCGGGGCTCAGGTCCTGGACTGCTAAGAAAGCATAAAAGCAAGCTGACCACCAGCAGTCATCGCTCCCTGCTTCCTGATTGCGATACAACCCGCAGCATCACGCTCTGGCCACCATGATAGGCTGTGCCCCAACCTGCGTTCCTTCCTCAGGCTGCTTTCGTCAGGCCTGTCACAATGTCACAATGACAGGAAAGTGGCTGACGCAGCCTCACTTTACTACCATGTCCTGGTCATTTTCCCAGGACTGACGACCCCTAGGCGCTTGGCCTTCACATTTGTCCAGTCAGTTCAGATTTATCACCCTTTGTTAACATGGGATGTCGACTTCTTAGGGCTCTCTCTCACCACTGCTCTGGGAAGCCCCAACACAGCTTTTGGAACCTAATATTTAAAAAAATAATAATAAGGCTACATATGGGGCTGGAGATGTGGCTCAGAATGCTTGTCTAGACCACACAAGGTCCCAGGTCCCAGAAAGCAGGCGTGGTGACACGCACCTGCTGTCCCAGGACTGGGGAGGTGGAGACTGGAGAATCAGAAGTTCAGGGTCACTCTAAGCTAGTGAGTTGAGTGCTAGGCCAACACAGGCTACAGGACACCCTGTCTCCAAAATTTAAATTAGTTAAATCAAAAGGTTAGACTCAACCTAGCATTTAGGAGGCTGAGGCAGGAAGATTCCTATGAGCTCAAGGATAGCCTGGGCTACGCAATAAGTTTCAGGTCAACCTGGATCATATGATAAGACATCTCAAAAAAAAAATCAATTCAAATAATATGCAGGGCCTGCAAGATGGCTCAGTGGGTAGAGGAGCTTGAGTCAAGCTTCACAACCTGAAGTCAATCACCAGGACCCACAAGGTAGAAGCAGACAACTGACTTCCTGCAAGCTGTCCTCTGGCCTTTACACACTCAACTTAGTATACACACACACACAAAGTAATCAATCAATCAATAAGTAAATGTAATAAAAAGTTCATAAATAAAAGCATGCCTTCTCTCTTATTAATCTGCCTTTTGACAGTTTAATTCTCAGGCCTCAGGAAGACCCTGAAAGTGCAGAGCAGCGTTTCCTCGCCCACGTAACAATCACCCAAACTCGCGCTGGGCCCAGGCACTGCCCTGGGCACCTGCATTTTTCTTGTTAGGTCTCCACGCCCTGAGACTCCAGAGTTAGCATGACTAGTTACAGAGAAGGAGAGTTACCCAGTGGTGAGCAGCCGACCCCTCCTCTCCAGAGCCAGCGCAGGCAGACCTGGTGCATTGTGGGTTCTACAAAACGTGGTCCAAAAGAGCAAGCGAGCAGCTGTATGAATGAGTGGTACACACCGCCCTGTCCAGAGAGTGTCAGGAGGTGGTTTCGTAAAGGGCTATCTTGGGTTTCTTCCAAGTTTTCTTCAATGGCCACAAAGTACATATGTCATTAAAAGTAAAATAATGGGGAGCTAGAGAGATGGCTCAGTGGTTAAGAGCACTGGCTGCTCTTCCAGAGATCCTGAGTTCAATTCCCAGCACCCAAATGGCAGTTCAAAACTGTCTGTAACTCCAGTTCCAGGGGACCTGACACCCTCACACAGACATACATGCAAGCAAAATATCAATGCACATAAAATAAAAATAAATAAATCATTAAAAATAAATTAACCAATAACCTGGGCGGTGGTGGCACACGCCTTTAATCCCAGCACTCCGAGGCTGAGCCAGGTGGATCTCTGTGAGTTCAAGGCCAGCCTGGTCTACAGAGCAAGTTCCAGGACAGGCACCAAAACACCACATAGAAACCCTGTCTCGAAAAACCAAAAAATAAAAAATAAAAAATAAAAAAATAAATAAAAATAAAAATAAATTAACCAATTTTAAAAAGTAAAATAAAGGGCTGGAGAGATGGCTCAGTGGTTAAGAGCACTGGCTGCTCTTGCAGAGGACTCAGGTTTGGTTCCCTATACCACCTAAGGACACACAACCATCTGTAACTCCAGTTCCAGGAGATCCAACACCCTCTTCTGACCTCTGCATACACTCCAGGCACACACGTGGTACACATACACGCAAGCAAAAACACTCATACACAGAGAAATAAAATGAATGTTTTTAAAAATATGGGGTTGGGGATTTAGCTCAGTGGTAGAGCGCTCGCCTAGCAAGCTCAAGGCCCTGGGTTCGATCCCCAGCTCAAAAATAAAATAAATAAAAATAAAAGTAGCCAGGCATGGTGACACACACCTTTTATCCTAGCACTCAGGAGGCAGAACCAGATGGATCTCTGCGAGTTCTGGGTCAACCTGGTCCACAAAGCAAGTTCCAGGCTAGCCATAGCTTACAGAGTGAGACCCTGTCTCAAGAAAAATAATAATAAAAGTATAATAAACCCTTATGTAATGAGTTCTGGGAGGGATCCAGGTGGGAGATGTTTTCTCTTCTCTTCTAAGACTGATATTTTCCTACTTGATTTAACCATTGTTTTCCTATGGAAATTGAATAAGATCCGCTCCTGACAGCTCCCTCCCTCCACCCACTTCAAACAATGAAGAGAAAGACTTTCAAGAAGAAGGGCAAGGAGGAGGTGGCTGAATTCTGTGCTAATGGCTGGGATCAGGACACATGCCAAACAAGGGATTTCTGGAATGGACTTCCACTAAGAAGCACCAGGGAAGAGTTCACCTTAGGCTCCCCGTGGGCAAATGCCACCGTGTGCTGGTACCATCATAGGCTGGCTTACCACAACCCACCCACTGCCCTGGGCTGAGGATATGCCTATGGCGGGGAGGGACAGTCTGAGACTACCTCTCAACCAACCCACAGGTTGGAGGGGAGATACCAGTAGGAGCCAGGGCCAGGGTGTAACTAAGAAGCCATTCGCACGAGCTGGCCATCCATCTTTTCATCTCCACATCATACGTGAACTGCCAGGATACCAGCAGCTTTGCAGGCCAGGCCTCGGGTCAGAGTACAGCAGCGTTCTAGGGCACACAGTGGAAAGTGGAGCTGTGGGCCAACAGAACAGGCTCTGGTCACCTCCAGCTCCCAGGCACGTGGCCTTGGCCTCACTTCGTGGTAGAGGATGGAGACAACAATGTGGCCGCCTCTCAGCTGAGGAGGACGGAACGTGCTCCTGGTGCAATGGTGGGGTGCCCACCACCCCACAAACTCGCTGTGTACCTCTGCAGCTCTCCTGACACCGCACCAGGGCCGTCCCTAAGAACACTGAAGTCTCTATTCCGAGACTTAACGCAGAGCCAGGGGGTGACAGGGAGTCAGCAGCAAACCATTGGACCTCCCCAACACGGGGTTAAAATAAACACTTTCCCCATCTCTTTGGCTTCACAGTAAGAAAGGCAAAGTGTGGGGGGTGGGAGGGGGGTGGGGGGGGGGGGGGGGGGGGGGGTGAGCACTCCAGATATCTAGAAAGCCGTCTTTCCTCCCCACCTCCTCAGCAAAGGGAAGAGAAACCCAGGACAAATGTGAGAGCAGAGGACAGTGAAACAACCTATAAGCTGGCATGGTATCACCCAGCCCCATCAAGACCAATGCGACACAGCTGGGCGGGGCAGTCTCTCTCTCCCCTGCCCCCTCCCCTCCTCCTTCTCTCTACATTACCAGAAAAACTGACGGAAATAATTTCTGTCTCTTGTCCTGGCTTAGGCGGGTAATTGAGACTACACCGTTTAAAGGGGTGTGTTGATTTGGCTATCTGAAACAGCAGTTTTTCCATGCGATGCCTTCCTCTTAATCCTGCACCTAAAGCCGTCCATCTGAGGGAAGAGCACCTGGAACCTGAGCAAGGATAAGCATGAGTTCGAGGCCAGACTGAGCTATACAGCAAAATTTGTCTCAAATGCAAATAAGACATGCGGCCTGTCTGGATGATCTCCCCACTTAAGTGCCCAGTAACACTGAATAACTCATTCTGAACTCCTGAGACCTGGAACAGCAGCAGCAGGCCTGGGGGGCAGGGGATGGGGGGCAGTATAAAACACTTCAAGACACACAAGGAAGGGAGTGAACCCAGCACAAGGCCTGACGGACAAGGTCTGCAGGCATCCTTTATGGATACCCAGGAAGATGCCATAACCCCAGACCCGAGGAAGGTCTGGTACTGGGTATTGCCTGCTCTGCCACAGACCTGCAGACTCCCAGTTCGCCTGATGCCAGAGCCACACTGAAGCTGCTTCTGCTACTGAACCTGTTCCAGGGCTGCCCCTTCTTCACGCTATGCTCGGCACAGTCCCCCACCAGAGGCTGCCATACAGCCACCCATGTTCTGATGGTGGCTTTGTTGAATGACCAGTTTGAACATCTCTGGAACCTAGCATTCTGCGTGTTGGTACAGGCTGAACCCAGCAGCCACAGTCCAGGACCCAGCCCAGACTCAGTAAGCTGTCATTTCTGAGCCCCAACCAGAGGTCATAAACTACCTAAAAGCCAGCCAACTCCTCTCCGTCACAAGGTCCCAGAATCTGTCCAGGTGGGATGTGATCACCAGTGCCTAAGCCACCCTCAAGCAGCTTCCACCACACAGATGACCTGAACGTCACCAGGAGCTGCCTGACATGTCTGTCACTTTGACAGCTTACTCTACCTCTCAGTGTCTAGGTCACTCCCTCTGTCAATCAACAGCAAAGCTGCTCTCAATAAATCAGGTCTCCTCACGCCATCCCTCACCCCTTCTCTTTCGAGACATGTAGCTCTAGCTGGCCTGGAACTCACTACATAGACAAGGCTGGCCTTGAACTCCCAGAGGTCCACCTGCCGCTGTCCTGCAAGGGCTGAGATTAAAGGTGTGTGCATCACCACACCTGGCCTTAACTCACAATTTTTTAATCTTTGTATGTGTGTGTTTCTGTGTGTCTGTACGATGTATGTGTATGATCATATGTGTGAGAGCAGACACGAACATGCCACAGCATATGTGGAGGTCAGAGGACAACCTCATGCATGGTCCTTGTCTTACACTTTGAGACAGAGATTCACTGTTTGCAGCAGCATACACCAGGCTAACTGGCTCGCAGACCTCCAGTTAGACTTGGGCAGCAAGGGCTTTACCTATTGAGCCATCCTCCTGGCCTCACTCATGATTTTGTCTATTGGATGTTTAATAATCAGCTCCCAACACTCAGCCACTGGCTCTCATGACTCACTAACTCCAGCACAGCATTGCCCAGAGCTCTGTACAAACCCATAAGGACAGACAGTTCCTGAGAACATACTCAATCCAGGGCCCTGAAGGAAAGTGGCCCTGCAGACCTCCACCAAGGCAGACACTGGGGACACCAGACAAGAAGCAGGGCCTGAGAGAGTGTAGGGAGATGGAAAGAGAACCCCGGACCACTTACTGTTTATGAGTTTGAATCTGTGGGGACTCTGGACCCCTCGGGGACCAGACAGGGACTTGTAGGCCTTCGTGGGGCAGGGTGAGTACCAAGGCCTGACACAGCAGTTTGCAGAGGCCAGAGAGGATGAGGAGGTGGGAAGTCCAAGCTGGAGCCCTGCGCCTTCTCTGACTTATATCAGGCCGACACTTCACTGCTGTGGGTTGAGTTTTCTCATCTGTAAAACAGATTGTCTTCCCTGCCTAATTACCAGGGCTGTTGTCAAACAAAGAGATAGGGGCTGTGAGAATACAATATAAACCTAAGCTGTTATCATCTGTCTGTAGAAGGACCCGCTTCACCTTTCCAGCATTATCTACGATGATTATATTCTTGCTACTCTGTACCTTCCTACTCTGGAAGCTTCCAGGGCTCTCAGCTCGTCACCCAGCCCATCATGTCTGTGAAGGGGTCCTTCCTCTTCTGACAGCCTGGGACCCAGGTCCCTAAGGAGCCCAGCAGCTTTTCCCAGCTTGTTGGTTTGTTTGTTGCAGAAGGAGCCCAAGGCCCTGCAGGTGCCAGGCAAGTGTTCTACCCCTGAGCTACAGCCTCAGCCCCCTAAAGTTAAAACCTGAAACAGCACAATGCAGGAACCACCAGTTTCAATAACTATGAATTGACCACCTACTATGTGCCAGGCAGTGTTGCAGGCAGGTGATCTGCATTCAAAGCCTTCCAAATGTAGGGGAGCCTCTCGTCTGGGGACAAGAGTCCTAAGAGCATGGGAGAACTTGCCTGGCTTGGAGAGGAGGTACCCCCAAATGATAATGGGAGAGGTGAGGGATGGAACCCAATTGTAGATGGAGCAAGGGTTGGACCAAGGCTTACAGTGGACCGGAGGATCTCAGCCCCAGGCTGACAACTGGGATGGAGTAGCTCATGTAGAGAAAGAGCATCCTGAGCTTTGCCTGAGGTCTTCAGGCTATGATCCTCTCTCCTCTGAGTGCCCTGCCTGGACCGGGTCCGTGCTGTGCGGACAGGGGGGTTTCAGCTCCAACCCACAGGGCCACAGGGCTGGGTTGAACGTATTAATGAGACTTCCCAACCTGCTCTCTCCCCCACATCCAAAGTGGAACAGATGGGACCTGGGGAGGGGGTGTGGGGAGCAGGCAGGAGTTTCCCTATGGGGACTCCAAGGCCTTTGAAGCAAGCACTGAGATCTGAAGGCCCTCGGAAATGAGACCCACCCAGTACCATCTCGCTGCTTTCGGCTGAGGTGGGATCCTCAGGCTCTCAGGGAGCCAAATGACTCCCACCTTCAGGAACACAGAAAAACCTGGCCCCTCCCCCACTTCAGACCCGGGCTCCCACTCACAAGTCACGCCCGAAAGCTGATCTCCACCATTTAGAGAGCCCACAGGACTCTTATCTCTACCCAAGGCCACCCAGGGCTCTGTGCCCATGGCCTGCCGCTGACCCAGCATCCAACCCTCCCACACTCCACTCCTGCAGGAGGCCTGGCTGTCCCGCCTCTGGGCAAGGGCTCAAGATGAGAGAGGCTGACCCAGAACAGAAGCCACACCGTGGTACCTGACTTCATGCAATCTGGGGACCCCACAACACCCAAGGTCAGAGGGGCGTGGGAGGGGCTCAGTGAACGGATAGTGCGAGAATGACACAAAGCTGGGGAGGGACGGGGAGGGGGGGAGTCCAGAACAGAGCGGGGGGGGAAAACAAAAAACCAGATTGAGGCACAAAGGCCAGTCAGGACTCAGACAGAGGGACACTCACGGAGCACAAAAGGACTCAACCAAGAGCTGGACCCGCGCATACAGGGCAGGGGACTGTCCCCAGAGGCACCTGAGAGACCCGGACACACAAAGCGGCCGGAGCCGGGAACCCCAGCCTGGGCAACACGCAACTCACCGTCGCTGCCGCTGACAAAGGCTCCGCGCCACCGCGCCTCCCGATCCCGCCGCGGGCGCCGGTGGCCGGGCCGAGCCCCGCGCCCCGCTGCAGCCCCGGCCCGCGGCCTGCAGCCGCTGCACGGCCAGCCCCGCCCGCCCGGTCCCGGGGCGCGCGGCTGAGGTCACCGCTTAACCCCTGGTGGCCTGGCTTGCACGCAGCGCCCCTCCCAGCTCCCCTAACCGTGAACCCAGAGGGGGGCGGGGCTCGGCTCTTCACCCATCCTCCTCCCTCTCCGGGAAACTGAGGCTGGGGGTGGAGAGACCCCAGGCAACACGAGGGACACACACACAGACCTCCGCCTTCCCTGTCTGGCACCGGATGCCCCTATACACCAATGCGCCTCTCTTCTGCAGCCCTGGGAAAGATCCTGAAGACACCAGGCTCCTTTAAATTCCCCCAGCATGACCTAGAGTTCCCTGCAAGGGGTGAAAGGTGCATGGGCCTGTCCTCAGGAAAACTGAGACCCAAGATGTGTTCCTGTGCAGACACAAGGCCTCTTGTGGCTGCCCTACATCCACGAGGGTTGGGTGCAGCCTGGACTCTGGTAGCAGCCAAGCAGCCCCAGTTACTCTTGGCTTGCTCAAAGAAGGGCTTTGGCATCCTCACCACGCAGCCTTTGATACCCCATTTCCCAGTGCCAAAACTGAGGCTCAGAAACGAGAGTCATTTGCCAAAGCCCCCAGCCCCCCAGCAAGGAGATGGTGAAGCTGGGCTCCCAGTTCTCCAGCCTTGCTTGCCTCAAGGCTGCCAAGCACTAGCTACTCCCTTCCAGAATCCAAGAGAGGGCCTCCGGATATGATGTAATTAATTACAGTTATCAGGTCACTAATTAAGATTATCCGTTGTTATTAAACACTCCCAGCTACCTCTCTACGTGAGAGGTAATTCACACTCAGGCTTATCAGCAATTATTCCTGGGTTAGCAATAATGACTGAAGGAGGGAAGTACAAAGTGTAGGTTGAAATCATCCTCTAACTGTGTCTGTAGCCACAAAACCAGCAGAGAGGTATCATGCTCTTGTTGCTGTTGCTGGTGGTAGTAGTAGTAGTGTGTGTGTGTGTGTGTGTGTGTGTGTGTGTGTGTGTGTGGTGAAGATGTGTAAATGTCTCTGTTGATGTCAGATATCTTCCTCAATCACTCTCCATATCTTTTTTAAAGATTTATTTTGTTTTTAATGATGTTATGTGTATGGGTCTGCACATGTGAGTGCAGGCACCCACAGGGGCCAGAGACGTCAGATCCCCAGAAGCTGGAGTCACCACCACGGTTGTGAAGCACCTGACATGGGTGCTGGGAGTCAAACCCAGTCCTCTAGAGTGAATGTCTCCAAGACACTTTTTTTAGAGGTCTCTCATTCAAGCTCTAGCAATCCTCCTGTCTCTGCTTCTCAGTGCTGGGATTACAGGGTCCTGCCACTCTGTCCAGCTTTTTACATGGGTGCTGGGAATCCAAACTCCATCCAGTCTTTGTTGTTTTCAAGGCAAGCACTTTACTCACTGGGCCATTGTTTCAGCCCCTTAATTGGTTGGTTTGTTGGTTTGCTTGAATGCCTTCTATTGGGGCTGAGAAGACAACTCAATGGTTAAGAGCACTTGTTGCTCTTACAGAAGACCTGGGTTCAATTCCCAGCACCCACATGGCAGTTCACAATCATTCATAACTCCAGTTCCAAGGGACCGAAAGTTCTCTTCTAACTTCCTCGGGCACCAGGCATGCACATCGTGAACCTCCATACATGCAGGCAAAACACTCATACACATAAAATGAAATAAATAAATCTAAAGAAAATTAAAGACCTTCCCTTTATGAGGCACCTGCCTAAAGGACTACTGAAGAAGAAAGGAACCAGAGGGACCCAGACCCTGCCTCCCTGGCTCTTGGACTAGGAAGAGACACCAATAAACAGGTTATGGTTCAGACAAGTCATGGGGCTGAACTCTCGGAAGTCACCACAAGCACTCATTCTAGTCATTGGGTGGTAAATGTTCGCTGAAAACGTGCTACCCTCCCGGCTCCATTGTGGGTAGGTGGGAGACTCCTTGAACAAGCAGGTCCGGTCTCTGCCCTGGGGGAGCTTGCCAGCGGCTAATGGACTGAGGCCAGAAGAACACAGGGTATGTTCCAAAAGGCCATCAGAGCAGGAAGAACTTCAGATGTTCAGAGTGACCCTAGCTCATAGCACTAAGTGGAAGACCAGAATGTGACTTGAGGGAGCTGTCATAACCAGAGCCAAACACATGCTCTGGGTCTCTGTTCTCCGCTTTTCAGGATCTGTCCCAGCCTCCTTCAGGCTCATGAGGCTGCCATCCGCTCCCCGAACTATACGAAGACCCAGAATCCCTAGGACACCTGCCTTGCACCCCCAACATGCAGCTGTGAACAGGATGCTGATTTGAACTACACCTAGCTGGAAGGCACTGTGGTCCAGACCTGAAGGCAGAGATCGTGATCCAGATGCCCCTTGTGCCCCCCAGAGCTCTGCACAGGTGGAAGCATCCTCAACATTTAAGAATTGCATGAATTCTGAATGGACACCCTCAAACCCTCGTCCATTGAACCCTTGAGGCTCCACACTGTAAATCACCAGCTGAGAAAACAAACCGAGCTGGGAGCTTGGGCTTGCTCCCCACACAGTTCCTCTACAGTTGCCCTTAACTGGTGGCCAACATTTGATCACAGAGAGCTTGGCCATAAAGAACCAGGCTGCCAGAGCTCCAAATACAGCTAGGAGATGGTAATGACCGGGTCATGTTCCCTGTGGTGTGGCCATGTTCTGCAGGGAACAGGCCCCTTCAACACAAATATGTTCTCCACCAGCCAGCCCTCTCTCCAGCCCCATGAACCCTTGAGTCCCAGGCCCTTCCCCTGGGAGTTAGCATTTTGACTACAGCGTCTCTCTGCTCTCTACTTTTGCCATAAAGAGGCATGCTTGGCAAGGAATGAGACCTCAGCCTTCACAAGCTGGGCCAGCACAGCCTCCTACCATCTTCTTCCCGTCAACTTCATTCTCTGAATGCACACACACCGTCTCCCCTCCCTTCCCCAGCTCCATATTCTTTTTATTATTATTTGTTTATTTTTGGTTTGGTTTGTTTGTTTGAGGCAAGGCTTCTCTGTGTAGCCCTGGCTGTCCTGGAACTCATTATGTAGACCAGGCTGGCCTCAAACTCACATAGCTCTACTAGCCTCTGCCTTTTCAGTGCTGGGATTAAAGCCATGCGCCACCACTCCCAGTGTTTTATTTTTATAACAAAAGGTCTCACCATGTAGCCCTAGCTGACCTAGAACTTGCTCTGTAGACCAGGCTAGCTTCAAACTCAAAGTGCTAGGACTAAGGGATGTGTCATCAATGCCCAGCTCTTTTTATTTGTAATTTTTTAAGGTTTTCAGTTGGTTGGATTTTTTGAGACAGGCTCTCACTCTATAACACAGGCTGGCCTTGAGCTCACAATCCTGCCTCTGCCTGGCAGTCTCCCAGTGCTATGATTACAGGTGTGAGATCCTGTGGCCAGCTGTTGCAATTCCACATTCTAAGCTCACAACACAGACCACGATGATACAAGAACATCTCTGGCTCTTTGTTCTTGCTGTCTTGGTGGCCTGGACTGCACCTAGCAATTCCATGCCGAAGACAACACTAACTGCTGTTTATTATGTGACTTCTTTGTCTCATATAACCCTAGCTGGCCTTGAACTCAAGCTCCTCCAGCCTCTGCCTCTCAAATCCTGGGGTGGCAGGTGTGTGCCCATATACCCTGCTTTGCTTTGGTGTTTTGAGACACCATCTTTTTATATCACTCAAGCTGGTCTTGAACTTGAGGTTCTCCTGCCTCAGCCTCCCAGGCCCTCCCTAGAATCACAGGCAGGCTTGGTTATTGCTTTCCAGGTATCTCTACATCAACAGCACCTTCTCAAATGACTCCTTCCTGTATTCCCTCCTTGGGAGTTCCCTGGCTCCCAAGTAACTCACAGTCCCCTCCAGGCATGGAGAGGGAGTTGCCCCATGACCTGCTCTAGAAACAGTTTCTGGAGTCAGGGCAGAGCATCCTCCCTAACACCTAGGACAGAATCTGCTGCAGCAAAAACAAATATCTGCAGGACATCTGACTCCCTGGTGGTGGTACAGGCCTTTAATCCCAGGATTTGGGAAGCAGAGGCAGTGGATCTCTGTGAGTTCTAGGGCAGCCAGGGTTACGCTGTCTCAAAAGAAAAAGAAGCCAGGGGTGGCACATGCCTTTTGTCTCAGCACTCGGGAAGTGGAGCCTGGCAGATCTCTTGTGAGTTTGAGGCCAGCCTGGTCTACAGAGCAAGATCCAGGACAGGCACCAAAACTACACAGAAACCCTGTCTCAAGAAAAAAAAAAAAAGAAAGAAAGAAAGGAAGGAAGGAAGGAAGGGAGGGAGGGAGGGAGGGAGGGAGGGAGGGAGAGAGAGAGAGAGAGAGAGAAAAAGAAACACTGTCTCGGGCTGGAGAGATGGCTCAGCGGTTAAGGGTACTGGCTGCTCTTCCAGAGGTCCTGAGTTCAATTCCCAGCAACCACATGGTGGCTCACAACCATCTGTAATGAGATCTGGTGCCCTCTTCTGGTGTACAGGGATACATGCAGACAGAACACTCTATACATAATAAATATATATATATATATATATATATATATATATATATATATATATATATATAAACCATCAAGATGGCTCAGCACATAAAGGTGTTACCTCTAAACCTTGAATTGCATCTCCAGGACCCTCAGGTGGAAAATGAAAATTAACCCCCTGACATTCATACATGAGCCATGGCATGCTCACATCCACAAACATATAAAAATAAATAAATATAAGGGCTGGGCATGGTGGCACTCACCTTTAATCCCAGAACTTAGAAGCAAGAGGCAGGCAAATCTCTGTGAGTTAGTAAAAGTCCAGCCTGGTCTACACAGTAAGTTCCAGGCTGGCTGAGGCTACTTAATGAAACCCTGTCTCAAAAAAAACACAAAAACAGATGACAAGGGTGGCTGAGGAAGCAGGACTTCCCAGCCCAGTGACCTCCCTCCCACAGTGGCAGGAATGGTGTGCACAGGAAGTCCTCACTCTATCCTTGATACTGAGCCCCAGTCCTAAGTGTGCAGCGTCTAAAAAGCCTGGGTCTTATTAAGATGCAGCTCTGTCCAGCCCCTGCCCTGTTTGGCAATACAGGCAAAGAAACACACAAAACAAAACTACAACAGCTTACATTCCACAACAGGCCACCAGGTCCACACACTGTAAAGAAACAAAAGAACAGATTAGTGGTCTCCCACACTTCTCCACACAATGCTTGTTAGCCCAGAAAGGGTAGAAAGCAACTTCCCAGTAAATGTGCCCAGGTGTTCAGGTAGCTAGAGCGGGATCAGGAAGTATTCATTCGGCATGAGCTGCCTCATGTGAGCACAGACAACTGGAAGATCTTGATCCATGTCTGAAGATTAGACCATGGTAAGGTATCATGTAAATTTCCTGATTCTGCTGACTGTCTGATGGCTTTGAGGGACAGTGTCCTTGTGGGCTGGAAACACACCACAGTGCTCAGGGTGAAAGACCATCAAGCCAGCAGCTTCCTCTCCAGTCCCTGAGAGGGTCAGCCGGTGGGAAGTGGGAGCATGTGGGACTTGGAACTGTTCTGAATATTTGAGGGCTTTTGCATAGTCAAGCAGGGCTGGCAGGATGGCTCAGGAGGAAATGCACTTGTACTGGAAGCCTGACAACCCAAGTTTGATTCCTGAATCCCACAGTGAAAGGAGAAAACTGACTCCCAGAGGTTGTCCTCTAAACTCTTCATGTGCCCCCACCACACACACACACACACACACACACACACACACACACACACACACACACACACACACACACACACACACACACACACACACACACACATGCCCGTGCACACACACATACACACACACATGCGCACATGCACACACACGTGTACACACACACACACACATACGCACTCACATGCATACATGCGTGCACACACGCACATGCACACACACATACACATGCATACGCACACACGCACACTAAAGAAAATGGGACCCACAAGGGGGCTCATCATCTAAAAATGCTTGCTGTGCAGGTTTGGTAACCTGAGTTCAGTCCCAGAACCCACATAAAGGTCTAAGGAGTGACCTGACTACAGAGGAGTGTGCTCTGACTTCCACATGCACTCTGTGGCATGTGCACGCCTACAGTGGCACAACACATATAATAATAGTGAATAAAATTTAGGGAAAAAGTCAAATGACTCATCTTCAACCAAACAAGCCATTTCCTTCTCTCCATCTCAGTTCCAATATCTGCACATGACACAATGCCCATGTTTCCTAGGGGCATGGCCCCGCCCTTACCCTCTTAAATGGAGCAGCTGTGATCTTGGCATGAGACTCCCACAGGGGCTGAGAGATGGCTCAGTGGTGAAGAGCACTTGCTGTTCCTGCAGAGGACTCAGGTTCCATTCCCAGCATCAATTGGTTGCTCACAACTATCTGTAACTCCAGTTCCAGAGGATGCAACACTTGCTTCTGGCATACGTGGGCACTGCTCACACACGGTACAGACATACATGCATCTAAAACACCCAAAACAAGCCCAGAAAAGCAGATCTGTACTGTACTCCTCAGTTACCCAGACAGTGGTAGCGCCCAACTTTAATTCCAGCACTCAGGAGGCAGAGGTAGGTGGATCTCTGAGTTTGAGGCCAGCCTAGTCTACAGAGTGAGTTCCAGGACAGCCAGGGTTACACAGAGAAACCCTGTCTAAAAAAAACCAAGCAAACAAAAGGACTCACAGGATCCATCCTATTAAACAGATTCTCTGGTCAAACAGTGGGGAGGTAGCTCATCAACCCCTCACCTGAGAGTCCAGCTGTATCCTTCCCCTGCCTTCTGCCCTGCCCCCTTCCCTGTGCCCTTGTACAGGAGCCTGACCTGTGTCAGGTCAGGAGGTGGCCACCCATGCTCCTAAGCTGGATTTATGTGGAAATGTTTCTTTGATCTGCCATTGGCATCGTGTCTGGAGTGAACAGACATTTGTTCACATAGCCACAAGAAAAATCACAGAGGCCAGGGGTTGTTGTTTGTCTATTTGTTCTTTTGGTTATTGTGTTTTGTGAGACAGGGTCTCACACAGCAGCCCAGGTTGCCTTCAAAGTCCAGGCAACCCTCCTGTCTCAGCCTTCCAAAGGCTGGGGTTGCAGGTGTGTGCCCCCAAACCCAGCCCAAACCTTGACATTTTGCAAAACTATGTGACTTTTTTTCATTTATCTTGTGTATATATGGAGTGTGCATATATGTGCACATGTGTGTATGTGTGTGCATGAGGGCACTCGCCTGTACACACCTGTATAGAAGCCAGAGGTTGACTTCTGTTGTCTTCCTCAATCATCTCTATGCTGTTTTCTGTCCCTGTAGTTGTTTGGAAACTGGGTCTCACTATGTAACCCTGTCTTGCCTAGAACGTGCTGTTTAGACCAGGCTGGCCTCAAAGTCACAGAGATCCTCTTGCATCTGGCTTCCACATGACACACCAAAAACAAATCATTCTGAAAGCTTTGGAACTTTGTGAAATCCTTGGGTCGACAGAGAAGGCACCAGACCTCAGCTGTCCACTTCCATGGTGATGAGACCTCCGGCCAACAAGACAGACCCTGGAGCCACCTCCTCCCCGACACAGCGGGTCAGCTGGAACGGACACTTGACCCACACTGAGTCCACTGGCTCACTGCTCCCAGGAATGTGGAATTAGAGAGCCAAAAGGCTGAGCTGGAAATTGACCACAAAGATTGTTCAGAGCACGGTCAGTGTTCACATTATGAAGTAACTGCAGCCGAGTTCAGGCTGAGGTTTGAGAGAAAAATAAAAATTAAAAAAAAAAACAAAAACAAAAAACAGGCTGAAGACGTAGCTGAGAGACGTGGCTCAGTAGGTAGAGTTCTTGCCCAGCACACACAAAGCCCTGAGTTTAATTCCCAGTATCACATAAACCAGGAGTGGTGGTACACACCTGTAATCCCAGCATTCAGGGAATAGAGGCAGGAGGAACAGACATTCAAGGCCATCTTGGGTACATGGTGAGTTCAAGGCCATCCTGAACTACAAGAGCTCTTGCCTCAAAACAAACCAACAATAAACAATCATAAATAAAAATAATGGCAACGATAATGATAATAGCAAACAGAACATTGTCTCTCTACCTTGCTGTGTGTGGACACTTGTATCCGCCACCCCCAGACATATTAACTTTTACAGATACTGGAGTTGAAGCACAAAGACTTGTCATAGTCCCGACTTCCATCACTGCTGTGGCCCCACCAGAGAGCCCCTTTCTCTGGACCCTCCCAAGGGCATCTTTAGTCCTTGACAGTAAAGTAGCCTGTGACAAGAGGCAGGTGGTGCTCTCCGTGCCCGGCCACTGCCATGAAAGGAGCACCTGAGTGGTGTACACGAGGATGATCAGCCCCCTACTTCTTCCTTCCTGTGTCATCAAAAGGTGAAAGGTCACTGCAGGGTAACTATGAGCCAGGGGCCTCAGAGGCAGCTGCTGGGACACTCAGAATCTCTGCCCACCAGCCCAACACTACAGGCCCATGAGCTATCCTTTGGTGCCCAGGAGCCCTGCCTCACCTACAGCCTGGTGTCTGCAGCCTCTCAGGAGGGAAGCAGAGGGCTTGGGGCCTCTGATGAGCAGGAGTTTGGGCGTCTCTGCCTGGGGCCTAGGCGCACAGCCAGAAAGGACAGGAGGCAAGGTCTTTTCCTCCTGGCATTGGATTACCACAGACCAGGAGCTCAGTTTCTGTCAGTTTCTGGTCAGCTGACAGAGGCGGGAGCCTGTTCCAGAAGTCACCATAGGGATGGAGAGACAGGCTGAGGGGACACTGCAGAGAAAAGGGACAGCAAGGGAACCAGGGACAGTGTGAGCCCAGCCAGCGGACTGGGCCCAGACAGGAGGTCTCCAGAAGGAAACAGCCTCAGCTTGGGAGGAGGTTCTGCAGCTGCCAGCCTGCAGTGACAGTGGCCACAGCGATGGCCTGGCACGAGCCCCAGAAACCTCCATTGTCCCCGGCTTCACCACCACCCGGAGCTGGGACTCGCTACCAGTTCCCGGGTCCCCGGATGAAAGACGCTTTCTAAGAGTCATAAAACTGTGCCCACTCGGAACAATGGGCCCTTATGTGGCTGCACCCTTCACATAAACTCCAATCAGCAGCACCCAAGAAGCTGCAGGCCCGGGTTTTATAGACTGGCTTTTTGGACCAGCCCCAGCGCTAATTAACATCCAGTCCCCTAGTCCTTGTATGAGGCTCTGCTGGATCCCTCCATTCACAGAGGCTCACTGTGCACCAGGCCCTCAGGCATCCCTGCCAGGACAAAGGCTTTGTCCCGCCTTATGAATATGGAAATTGAGGCCCAGTGAGGGTGGGCGACTAGCCTGAGGATACACAGCCAGAGCCTTGCAAGTGAAACCTAGAGTCCAGGCTCCTAGGAACTATCTTTCATTGTCAGCATGCAGCTCAGGTACATCAAGGACCTAACCCAAAGGAGTACCTGAGCCCAGCCCCTCAAAAAGCCCAGGATCCTCTACCAGCTCAGACTCCTGTCACCCCATTCCTCCCCAGGCCCCCCAAGCTTTACAAATGCTTAGAGTGCATACATCATATACTCCATGTCCGAGCCCCTTCCCTCACGTGGGGAACTGAAGCACAGAGGGGGCAAGTAGCCTGTCTGAGACACACAGCATATAAGCCCTACATTCTAGGTCTTCCTCTTACCTCCCCCAAATTTCGCAGTGGGGTTCAGCCACTTGGCCCTGGATTGTACCCTTCTAAGTGTCACCCCAGATATGTGGGTATTTTTGTTCTGTTTTTCTGTAGCAGGGAACTGAACCTAGGGCTTGCTCCTACCAGGAAAGCACTCCATCACGGGCCCTGACTTGCACTCTTTCCTGGGTCTCTTCTCAGTACTAAAGCCCTTAACCTTCTACCTACTGGATAACCCAGTGCCAATATTGCCATTTCCTACTCTGCAGAGGCCAAAACAAAGTCTGAGCTGGGTGGTGGTGGCGCACACATTTAATCCCAGAGTGCAGAAGCAGGTGGATCTCTGAGTTCGAGGCCAGTCTGGTCTACAAGACGAGTTCCAGGACAGCCAGGACTACACAGAGAAATCCTGTCTCAAAAGAACTGGGGGAGCCGGGCGGTGGTGGCACACACCTTTAATCCCAGCACTCAGGAGGCAGAGCCAGGTGGATCTCTGTGAGTTCGAGGCCAGCCTGGGCTACCAAGTGAGTTTCAGGAAAGGTGCAAAGCTACACAGAGAAACCCTGTCTCAAAAAACCAAGAAAGAAAAAAAAAGGGGGGGGGGAGTCTGGGAAGGGGGTGGGAAAGGTCTTAGCCATACTCCATGAAGCTGGTCAGTGTGAGTGCCAGTGATCGACTCACTTCTGTCTGGATAGAGATCACTGCACTTTGGTAGACCAGCATGAGAGTCAGGACACCCAGTCCCCTCACATGACACACAGGTTATACACTCCTCAAATGCCAGGACATCCCTACTCATCTTCCTAGAAACCAGGAGTCTAGCAGAGAACAACGTGGTCCCTAGTCCCTCAGTCCCAAGGAGCCACTTGGGACTTCCTGGCTCCACCCATACTGCGCCCCTGAATCCCTGCACTGTCTGCCTCTTCTCGGCTTCTCTTGGTTTCCTCCCCACCCCTGCACCCTGAAGACAGTCTGAGGAGTTGGGGGGCGGGTACCACAGACCTGTACTTTAAGTACTAGGGAAGCAGAGGCAGGAGGATCATAAAATCATGGATGGCCTGGACTACACAGCAAGTTCCAAGCTAGCCTGGGCAATACATGGAGGCCCTATCTCAAATCCAAAGACAAAGAAAAAGGCAGTCTACAGCTCCTAGCTTCCTGGTTTCCTTTGTGCTAAGACACTCCACTCCTGCCTGGCAGA
Source organism: Onychomys torridus (assembly GCF_903995425.1). Classification (NCBI taxonomy): domain Eukaryota; kingdom Metazoa; phylum Chordata; class Mammalia; order Rodentia; family Cricetidae; genus Onychomys; species Onychomys torridus. The sequence continues at coordinate 154,247,866 of NC_050444.1, forward strand.
CAGAAGGGCAACTCTGGTGTCCCAGATCCTGTAGAATGCCTTAGACCTTCACATCAGCTACCAGACAGCAGGGCCAGCACCCAGGCCCTTTGTGGAGGTGGTCCCTCATGGTCTAACCCATCTTGGGAAGCTGGCTTGAAACCTGGCCTGTGTTACTATCTCCTGCCATCTCTGTTGCCCAGAGGAACTCATGGATGCAGTGGTTCACCAGAGCCTGGCCTGGAGTTGGCAACAGCACCATCATCCCCTCCATCACCTTTACAGGCACTTGCTGGCTTCCGGGTATGAGCCTTTCCCTGTGTGATCTGGTCAGATCACAATAATCTCTCCTTGAGGTAGGAGCTAGTGCCATCTTGTGCTACACACAAGGAAGCTGATCAGCAGAGACAACCAACCCACAGCGTAAGTGACTGTAGTGTTTGCCCATTATTTGTCACTCCTACTACTCTAGTCTGCCTAAAGGCAGGATCCTGTCTGTACAGCAGAGTCCTGTCTCCTGAACACAGTGTCTGGCACTAAACAGGCATCCAATAAACTGCCTTTGGATGCATGGATGGATAGGTGGGTGGGTGGCTGAGTGGATAGATGGATGGAAGTTGGACAAATGGATGGATGGATGGTAGGTACTTACATGAGTAGATAAATGCATGTATAGTAGACAGATGGGTGGAAATGGATAGATGGTAGGTATGGAGAAGATGGATTGATGGATGGATGGATAGATAAAACTGGATAGACTGATGGGTGGAAGATATATGGATGGTAGATGCATGTAGAGGTGGATAGGTTAGTGTATGGATGGTCAATCGATGGGTAGAAACTGGTGGAGAGGGAGGGAGAGGTGGCTCAACAGTTAAGAGCACTGGCTGCTCTTCCAGAAGACCTAGGTTCAATTCCCAGCACCCACATGGTGACTCACACTATCAGTTCCAGGGTCTGACACTCTCACACAGACATACATGCAGGCAAAACACCAATGCACATAAAATAAATAAACGATTAATATTTTTAAAAAAGAAATGGGTGGAGAGAAGATGGATGATGGATGGATGGGCAGACAGAAGGGAAATGAAAGGATGGCACATGAGTGAACACAACTGAAAACCAAGAGAAGAGACTCACCCCCTGGGAGAGAAGGAGGAAGCTGGATGTGGTTTCCTTGTTTACTGGAAAATCCCCTGGCAGGGATTCCAGAGGCAGCAGAGAGGAGTGTGGACACATTATTTTAGGGACAGGGAAATGTGGTCAGATGAGACACCTTGAGAAGGCTGAGTGACAGCGGTGTCAGAAGTGATCCCACAGTCCCTCCCCAGACATCTCCATGCCAGGGAATTGCACCAGCCCCAGCTTGTGTCCCTAAATAGGGTTGGGAAGGGGTGTAGGCAGCCATAAACCGTACCCAGCAAGTGAGCTCCCTGCCCTGTGGCTGCAGGGTGGGGCCTGGGAACAGAGCTGCAGATTTGGTTGGAGTCACTGCCACCATAATTCAGGAGCTCTGGGATCCCAGGCTGGTGGACATCTTGGCAGTGCTTTCCAGGCTGGCTCTCCTCATGTGAGAGATCTCATGTGACCTGAGTCCTCCCATCTCATTACCAGATTCTGGGGCAAGATATCATAAAGAGATTGCCCCGCCCCCTTTTTCTGAGCAGTTTCCTGTAGGACAGGTGAGACTCATGGGAGGGGAGGCATCAAGGCAGGAGACCCAGTTTTCTAGTTGCTGGAACATCTTAAGAAAGAAAAAAGAAAGGCGGGGTGGTGGTGGTGGTGGCGCACACCTTTAATCCCAGCACTTGGGAGGCAGAGGCAGACAGATCTCTGTGAGTTCAAGTTCAGCCCGGTCTACAGAGCACGTCCCAGGACACCAAAGACTGTTGTATAGAGAAACTTTGTCTCAGGAAACAAAAAAGGAAGGAAGGAAGGAAGGAAGGAAGGAAGGAAGGAAGGAAGGAAGGAAGGAAGGAAGGAAGAAGAAAGAAAGGAAGGAAGGAAGGAAGGAAGGAAGGAAGGAAGGAAGAAAGAAAGAAAGAAAGAAAACAGAAAGGCTGGGGACTGCTTGCCTGGCAAGCAAGAAGTCCTGGGGTCAATCCTCAGCAGTGCAGAATCGGGCATGGGCGTGCACACCTGTGATCACCCCAGCACTGGGGGGGGGGGGGGGGGGTAGAAACAGGAGAGTCAGAAATTCAAGGTCATCTTCCGATAAACAGTGAGTTGGGGCTGCATGAGACCTACCGGAGGGAGAGGGGGAGAGGGGAGGAGGGAGGGAGAGAGGGAGGGAGGGAGAAAGAGAGAGAGAGACAGAGAGAGAGAGGAGGGAGGGAGGGAGGGAGGGAGGGAGGGAGGGAAGGAGAAGGGAAGGAGGGAGGGAGGAAGAGAGGGAGGGAGAGAGGGAGGGAGGGAGGGAGGGAGGGAGGGAGGGAGGGAGGGAGAGGGAGAAAGATGTTGAGAGGGAAAAGGAGGGAGAGAGAGACTGGAAGTATGTGTCTTCCCCACACCGTTAAAGATACCCATTGTGGTCCAAGATGGCACAGGGAGGCAGGTGTCCTGCCCAGCTGGGACTTGTCCTTTTGAAAGAAAGAAGGGGGTGTTGGGGTTTGGGGGTGACTTACTATGCATCAAATTTAGAGTGATGACTGGGAGAACTTGTCCCCTCCCCAGCTCTGGAAGCCCAGGGTTCGGCAAGTGACTCATCCATGGAAGGCACAGAGGGGCTCAGAACCCCAGCCTGACCCTGAGCCCAGCTTTCCTCCATGCATAGAAGGGGCCTTCACCATGCAGTCTCTTCTCCCCAAGATGAGCCCTCAGCGTCCACGGTTTATTCCAAAAGGATTGGGCCACTCATTCCCTCCCACCAGAAGCCACGGAGCCCTACTTCCTGTCCACTGTGGTTGTGCCGGCCTGGGACAGAGGCAGGGTTGCCGGAAGCCACTGGGTCCCTGAAGACCCCAGACCCTCAGACCTCAAACCCTCAGAGCTGTAGGGTTCTTAGGAATGATGGAAACCAATTCCCTCCTCTCCCAGAAGGGGAAACTGAGGCCCTGGGAGGACAAAGTTTTCCTCAAGGTCACAAGATGAAGTCTCAAGCTTCTAAGGAGTAAAAGCAGCTTGCTGGCTCCAGGCCCTGGCTTCTACCCCCACTGTAGCTCTGAAAAACAAACCCACTGCAACCTCTTATCGGATAGAAGGGATGCTTATCAGATCCAATTCCAACTCGCTTAGGGGGAGAGACAGGGTCAGGAAGGGTGTTGGGGGTGGAGGAGAGAAGCTTGTCTGTCTGAAACCCTGGTTCCCTGCCTCAGCTGGCAGTCTCATGACTGAAACTGGGCTGAGTCAGGGGGGAGTGAGCTCTCTCCCTCCACACCCAGTTCCTGGGGTTCCCCCCACACCGAGGAACCTGGGAGTGGGGTGCCCTCTATCTAGGAGCTGAAGAGGGAAGAACAAGGCAGCCACTGTGCCTGCTCAGATCTGTCCTCTCAACTTCTGGGACTTGTTCCCTGGGGTCTGGCTTTCAGGAATCCCACAATCTCTCAATCTGCACTTAGTATATATATTTTTTTTTAATTTTCATCAGGTTTGATGTCAGGTACCTTTATTTTACCTGCTGTGCAAACCCTCCAAAACAGGCTCCCTGCTCAGCCCGAGTACCCTGGGAGACCTTTCGTCCCAGGAGTGGCACCCACTTCCTGGGACATGAAGACCTATTTCAATTTCATACCCCTGTCCCCACCCGATGGCCTGTGACCTTAACTGAGTCCAGTCTCCACTTCCCCGGCCTCTGTACGGCCAACGTCCCGGCATCACAAAGGATAGACATCAAGAACCACACAGTCCAGCTGGTGAGACGGCTCAGTGGATGAGGGTACTTCCCTCCACACATGCGCCATAGCTCACATTTGTCATTACCCTGTGCGTGAAATGGAGCCATCAGGAGAGCTCTGTGTGGCTTGTGCACTACACTGGCAGTGCCCAGGGAGTAGAGGGGTGGCCACGGCAATGTGGGAGCAGTGGATGTCAGTGTCACCATTATAGCACTAAGAGGAGGGGACAATAGATTCCTCATGTGCTCTCCCCCCATGACTGTCCTCCAGACTGACAGTGGGGAGTTCTCAATGACAGGGATATGGAAGGCTCACCCTCTAAAACCCCCAAAGTCTTCCGCTCTTGGGGGACAGGAAGTATGTGAGTGATAGCCACAAGCTGGGCCTCAGTGGGAGAGGCCAACCTGCCTCTGACTCTTCTGCCAGGCACTCCAGGGTCCTCCAGATTAAAAGCTACAAGGAGGAGGCAACAACCAGGGAAGGAAGAGCCCCTGAAGCTGTGCTGTCTCAAAGCTAGGTGGCCTCAGGCAGGACATCTGGGCCTCTCTAGGCCTCTGTCCCATAACTATGGGGACAGTCATCATGAGTGTCGGTCATCACGGGGGTGGTTGTTCCCATCCTGTCGGGTTCACCAGTGAATGTCCTAGGGGACCAGCAACATGGGCTGGCTCTGTAGTTGTGCCTTGGGTGAGACACTGCCTTCTTGATCACGGAGAGTCCCTTCGCAGAAAAGCAAGATGAGGTGGGAGACAGCAACAATGGGGGAAAAGAAGCAGATGGAACCTAGGACCCTCTTGTTCTCTGCCCTCAGCCACCCTTCCTCCTCCTTAAGCCCCAGCTCCCCTTTCTTCATCTATGAGATCTTCAGGAAGTTACCTCACCTCTGGGGGACTGTGATCAGAGTAACACGCACTCAGCAGGGATGCTGGAGGATTAAATGCTTCAGACAAGAACCACACTGTGTCGGCCAAATCAAAACATGAAGCAAGGGTCCAGTGAGTTTATTATGTTATCATTGGCCAGACATTGACCAAACAATGAAAAGGACTCTTTCAGAAAGCAGTGAGCTGTCTGTCACCAGAGGTATTCAAGCTGTGGCTAAACAGCCACCTGTCAAGGGACTCAGGGAAAGACCGCCTGGTGACCTTTAAAATGCCATCCAACCCCAAGCCAGTAAAATCCCTGCTAAGGAAATTGTATGAGCTGCTGCCCTCCCCTCCAGATTTGAAATCACAGGGACGGGGGTGGGGGGTGGGGGGACAGGACAGGGCTGGCCACCAGGGTAGCAAACAACATGGGCAGAAACCAACAGGTATGGAGTGGCAAGGACCTTGTGCTTGACCAGGAGTGAACCTGCTAGTGTCCAGCCACTGTGCCCCCCATCCATTGGGCAATCTTGGCTTTCTCTGTGGTCTTGGAGCCTCAGTTTTCCAGTTATAGAGAGATGAGGTTGGACAGGTATTCTGAAGTCACGGCCATCCTTCTCAACCTCATTAACCCTAAGAATGGGGTAGGGAAATTCCCACCACATTCCTCCTCCCACACCACCCTGATCTGCTAGCCAAGAGTCAGGGTCACCACCACGGAAGTGTCAACAAGGTCCTCTCTGAGACCTCCAGTTACTTCCCAGCCACTCTGCCATCTGGGGGAGAGCTGGGCACCCCAGAGCCCAAGGATGTCGATACAAGGAGACCCTCACCACCTCCATCACATCCAAAGAGCCCCCTCCAGGTCTGCAAAGATGGAGAGGATTTACTGTATAAAATGACTGACCTGGATTGCTCAGTTTGAACGTGGTCCTCACAGGAGAAGGTGGAAGTGGCTGGAGCAGGGACCACCGGTGGAGGATGTCTGGTGGGGGAGCTGCTGGTGGAGCAGGCAGGAGCCCCGTTCTGACACACTGACTCCTGAGCCAGGCCTGGCGAGGCTTGCAGACAGCTCAGGTGTATGAGTCACTTACCAGCCGGACCTGCTGGGCCAGTGCATAGGACATGAAGGCGGGCAGAGGGCGGGAAACTGGAGGACAGGAGGGGGCCCTGGCCACAAGGAAGAGTTGGGCTGTGTCAGGCCTGGGAGTCTCAGAAGGCCAGTCATGGTAGGAGAGAGGAATAGAATGAGGAAAGAGGAGGCTCCAAGGTGTGTTGAGCACGGGGCTCAAGGTAAGGCCCGGAGGTGGGTGGAGCTCTCCATGATCCAGACCCTTTAACCAGGGAGGATGGGAAGGGCCTGGCATACAGTGATCTGGAAAGATCCTCTCCTGGGCAGCTGGCTGACCTCAGACAAGCGGTCTGGTCTCTCTGAGCCTGTTATCTGCTTGTTAAACTGCAAGCGTAATTATAATAGCCTCTGTGTGATAGGGCTGTCTGTAAAATGAAATGAGACTGTGTAAGGAACAGGGTCGCCACCATAGGCTTTGGGCTCCTAGGGACAGTGACAGTGATTCAGATCACAGGACACTTCTCTGCCACTGCAGGACAGGCAGCGGGCCTCACCATCGCCATCTTTCTATTATCACGGATTCGAACAACCCTGAGCTGGTCAAGAACACAGGTGTCTGGATGGCAGAAAGGTCGTTTAATCACAGCTGCCTCAGAAAAGCCTAGATGGAGACACAGAGGTAGCTCCGCCCCCACTCTCCAAATCCACACAGATCAGTGGCAGTGTGCACAGCCGTGCTCAGATTTCACACCAAAGCAGTTCTGTGCTTACCACCGAAACTCCAGAGCCTTGAGGCATTAGACCGGGGACAGACAACTGCAACCCTAGGGCTACATCTGGCCTGTCCTTGCTTGCACAAATCTAGTGCACGGTTAGCTGAACACAGTGGTGCATCCCTGTAATCCCAGCGCTGGGAACATTAGAGGCAGGAGGATTTCTGAGAGTCAGAGGCCAGCCTTGGGCTGCATAGTGAGTTCCACATATGAAGACACTGTCTCGAAAATGCAAGATAAACACGTGCATTATTAGCTCCTCGTCCTGACAGAGACGACAGCCCTCAAGAAGCTCCAGGGGTTACACCAACCCTTCAGGAAGAAAGCCTGCCTGTGGTGACTTCAGTGATGGTGATGGTGGTGATGTGATGATGGTGGTGGTAATGGTGACATAATGGTAGTAATGGTGTGATGGTGGTGGGAGTGGTGATGATGGTGATGGTGGTAGTGGTGGTGGTAATAGTGATGATGGTGATGGTGGTAATAATGGTTGGGTTATGGGCTCTACAAGTTTCGAACACAGAAAACTTCTCCAAGCATAATTCCATTCACACCCTACATCCTGGGTTCCCCTTTTTATGGCATCTGAGAAAGTAATTTAGCCACAGTCTCACAATGGATGGATATTTTGAATTTGAAAACTATCTGGAAGTGGGCACAACTTTACTCCCAGCACCTGAAGCAGAGGCAGGACGATCAAAGCAAGTTCAAGGCTAATCTGAGCTACATAGCAAACCCTGTCTCAAGAATTAAATACTAACATCAAATAAGTACATCTGAGCCAGGCCTGGTGGCACACTCCTGTAACCCAGCACTCAGGAGGTGGAAGCAGGAACATCAGCAGTTCTAGGTCATCCTCGGCTACATAGCAAGTTTGAGGCCAGCCTGGGCTACACGAGCCCTTATCTAAAAACAACAACGAAACTCGGATTTGGCTGAGTGAGTCCAAAGCCTCCTGCTCCACCAGTTACCCCAATAGGCAAGTCCTGGCTGGGCTTAGAAGTCCTCCAGTCCAGAAGAGGAACCTTAAGCCTGCCTTCCTGGATTCCCTCCAGGAGGCTGAGAATCTCAGATGAGTCACATTGCCTAGATTTAATCTCTGGGAACAAGAGGAGTACCATAGAAGTGAGTGAGATGGTGTGCACGGAGTGCCCAGCACGTGCCAGGCGGGCAGGCTCCCATTGAGGCTCTAGTGTTCTCGTCATTACCACTGGGGTTTGGAGTATGCTCCAGGCTGGAGGAGGTCACTCCCCCTACAGGAGCCAGTGTGGGAGGCCGGCTCCCTGTTGCCCGGTCCAGGCCCTTCAAGGAGTGTGGCGGCCTCCACCAGTACCTGCAGTCAGCCTGGGGAGGAGGCTGGCCTGTGGGAAGGCTGCACTCTGACTCCAGCAACATCCACCCCAGATCCACTGCCCTTCTAGTCCCACTGCCTGGACAGTCTAACCTGGTCTTGAACCCCTAGGTGCAAGAGAAAGGACAGGGGCCAGGGTTGGCCTTTGGGAAGCCTGACCAGCCCCAGGCCAGGATGGGTGAAGGGATTTCTGGAATTCCCTATCCTGCCTTCTTTTCACCCCATCCCTGAACCAGGGTGGCCTGCCAGGGACTGCATGAGGGGTGAGAACAAGCTTCTCAAAAAAATACATTTTTCAGGGCACAGGAGAGATGTCTCAGAGGTTAGGAGCCCTGGCTGCTCTTCCAGAGGACCTGAGTTCAATTCCCAGCAACCACATGGTGGCTCACAACCATCTATAATAGGATCCAGTGCCCTCTTCTGATATGTGTATACATAATAAATAAAGAAATCTTTAAGAACACACACACACACACATTTTTTCAGAAAAAAAAATAACAGTAAGTTCATTCTTTCATTTTCTCTCCTTCTCTCCTTGGCGAACCTGTTGCCCAAGCTAGTCTTAAAGTCCTGGTCCCATTATCATTCTTGCCTCAGCCTCCTTATCCTGGACTGCTGTCCACTGCTGTGATAAAACACTATGACCAAAAGCATCTTGGGGAAGAAAGGGTTTATTTCAGCTGTTTCAAGTCGGTCATGGGGGGACATCAAAGCAGGAATAGAAGCATAGCCATGCAGGAACGCTGCATACTGATTTTGTTATACACCCCAGGACCACCTGCCTAGGGATGGCACCACCCACAGTGGGCTGAACCCTTCCATATCAATCATTAACCAAGAAAATGCCCAACAGACATACTTACAGGCCAGTCTGATGGAGACATTTTCCCAGTTGAAATTCCCTTTTCCCAGGTGACCCTAGTTTGTACCAAATTGATAAAACACTAACAAGCACATTTTGGAATAGTCAGTTCTGCAGGTGAACAGACCCATGCCCCATCTACCCACCACACCAAACCATCCTCAGTGTCTTCAAGCAGGAGCAAGCTGGCTGTAACCAAGGTTACAGAAACAGTATGGGAGTCCAGCGTGTACCTGGCCTTTGCTCCTCCTCACTGAGCCCCAGCCACCCTTTGCCCTATCTAACCCCCACATCCTCATGCCCACAATACAACAGTAGGCAGACAGAATGAGTGCCCTGCTGAAGCTGATACTGATCTCAGCCTTTGAGAACCGGTTGGAGGCGGCTGACCGCAGGTGCTGTGGGAATCAAGGACTCCTCTACTTGGAGCTGCGGTGCCCTAGGACTGGTCCCCACCTCTACACTGAAGCTCTGAGAGGCTGGGAGGTTCTGCATCACGGGATCATCCTGGACTCCAGGTGATTGGCACCAAATCTCTGCCTCTGGCCCCCTCCCCTGTCAGATGCTGGCAATACCTTCTCTTTGTCAACCCGAGCCATAGCCAGTTGTTGTAAATGCCCTCCAAGGGGCTAATCTGCCCTCAGAGGAGACTCCAGCTCACAGCCATTGGGTTTCACTTGCTTCCTGTCACCAACTTCTTTTTCAGGGTTTGTTACTGTTTTTGTTTATTGTTGCAATTGGGGACTTTTGTTTTACTGGGTTGTTCGTTTGTTTGTTTGTTTGTTTTGTTTGTAGTTTTGTTAGTGGTGGTGCTGGTAGGTTTTTAGGGTTTTTAGACAAAGCCTCTGAGGGTCTAGGCTGGCCTTGAACTGATAACGTAGCTGTGGCTGGCCTTGAACTCCTGATCCTAGTGTTTCCACCTGAGTTTACAAGTGTGTGTCACCACACCTAGCCTCATCCTTGCATTTCATTTTTTACATTTGTATGTATGAGTCAGCGTGAGAGTGTGTGTGTGTGTGTGTGTGTGTGTGTGTGTGTGTGTGTGTAGGTCAGAGGACAACTTTTAGGAGTTGGTTTTCTCTTTCCAACATGTGAGTCCCAGGGACTGAACTCAGGTCATCAGACTTGGCAGCAAGCACCTTCCCTTGCTGAGCCTTTTTGCTGGCCCATCCCTGCATTTCATCTCCATTTTCCTCATCAGTCCTGTTCAAACCAGTCAACGGTCTGGAGTCCCCATGATTCCTTACTAGTTCTGAACACCGAACCCAGACTCAGAACGGGAAGGTAGTAGGCTCTGGAGATCTTCCAAGGCAGAGCACAGGAAGCATTGGGTTCCCACCGGAAGGACGTCCTTATACAATAAGCTTGGGTGATTAGGACAAAGGCAGAGGATGGTTTATGGGCCCAGCCTGCTGGGCAGCCTGGGCAGCTGGGGAGAGCATGCCCCACTCCAGGCTCCTGCAGGAATGTGACTGCCTTCGACAGACTGACAGACCGTGTGTCCTTCCAGGAACCAGGCAGAGTACTCTTTGTCAGTCAGCTCAGGCAGTTCCTTAACAACCAGAGTGGCAGATTTCACATCAGTTTGGAAGATGGGAAAATCAAGGTTCAGAGAAGTCACCGAACTAGCAAGAGGGAGAGCTGGTGTTTGACTCAGTCCTCGGGGGGAAGGAGATGGTTGAGGCGCCTAGGGCAGGCTGCTTGGGGAGCAGAGGGTCTGCCCATGGTTCCCAACCTCCTAAGCTATCTGCCCACAGCCTTGAAGGGGTAAAGGGTCATGGTCACATGACATACTGGGCCATGATCTCCATGCTGCAGAGAGGGGCTCCTACCTCCACTCCCATTACCCTCCACAGCCTTTGCAAAGGAGGCTGAGGCCAGAAGCCCTTCTGGGGCACCCTGCCTGCATGTCTTGGAGACAGACGGCCTGAGCTACCATTAGCTGTGAAACAAGCCACCAGGCTGGGCTGGGGGGACTCCAGCTGTCCCCACCATCTCTGCTCAGACGGGAACTTTGCCTCAGGGAGGGCACTGCCACTCATCACTCCTCCGGAGCCTTTCCTCCTGGCCAGCCGCGCCACAGCTTGACTTAGAGAGCTCCTAGCCCTGGATGGAGACCAACCAGACACAAGGCATCCAAGGCCTCAGGACAAGCCTGTAATTATTGCAGGGTGGGATCAAACAAACCCCAGTTTGAGTCCGGCTTCTTCCCAAGCCACATGACCCCGGAGAAGCCACCTGACCCATTGGCCTCTATATGCAAGGCTGTAAAATGGGAGTGAAGCTGTTCAACTGTGAAGGCCATTGTGCAAAGTGAATGAGCTCGTCCACAAAAAGCACCCAGGTGCCAGGGATCATTATGTGGGCACAATGGGAGTGGCCTTTGTTCTTTTTTTATTCTACCAAACAAGAAAAACCTGAGAGTGTAGTAGTACACCTCTAATCCTACTCAGGAGGCTGAAAAAGGAAGATGGTGAGTTTTGGGCTAGCCTCGGCTGCCTAGAGAGATAATGTCTAAAAAAAAAAAAAAAAAATGCTGGTTATGGTGGCACAAGCCTGTAACCCACACACGTATGAAGTGGGGTGCTGTGTGCTGTGGAGCAATCTTTGTACACTGTAAATTTGTATTGCTCTCATTGTTAAAAAACAAAACAAAACAAAACAAAACAAAACAAAACAAAAAAACTGATTGGATTTTTCCAGACAGAGAGAATGCGGGAAGAAGGAGGGTGGAGTCAGAGGAGTCTCAAGCCAGACACAGAGGAAGCAGGACATGTAGAAAATGAGGTAACAAGCCATGAGCCATGTCGTAGAACTTAGATAAGAAATGTGGGTTAATTCAAGTTGTAAGAGCTGCCTGGAGAGAAGCCTGAACTATGGGCCAAGCATTTATAATTAATATTAAGCCTCTTTGTAGTTATTTGGGAGCAGCTGCCGAGACACAAAGAAACTCCACCTACAGTGGGGTTGGAGGTAGGAGGGTCAGGCATTTAAGGGTAGCCTGGGCTACATGAGACCCTGGGCTGCCCATGAGTTTCAATGGTAGAGCGCATGCCTTGTATGTGTACAGGTCCTAAATTCAATGCTCTGTTTTGAAGAAAAACACTGTAAGAAAGAGGGCGCTCTGGGACCCCAAATGTCTCATCTACCCTGGACCTTTCTGAGTTTGGAAGGGTCTAGCTGGGGAGAGGGAGGGAAACCTTACTCCTTAATGCTCCAAGGACAGAGGCATTTTCGGGGTGCCTGCTCTGTCTCTATCATTTTGCCACCAAGATTTACCCCAACATGTTTATTATTGTCATTATTGCCCCCAGTCTACAGACTGAGAAAAAAATTGTTCAGAGAGCTGAATGTTGTCCATGAATGTTGCCAGAGAAAGAGGCAGTTGACTTGAAGCTCCTGGAGTGGTGGTGTGTTTGAAACAGGCTCTCATGTAGTACAGGCTGTAGTTGTTTGGTTTTTGGATTTTTTACTTTTCACTCTTTTGGGGGGCTGGTCACCCAGCTCCCTAATAAATTCATGGAAACTTATTCTTTCTTATGAATGCCTGGCCTTAGCTTGGCTTGTTTCTAGCCATCTTTCTTAAATTATCTCATCTATCCTTTGCCTCTGGGCTGTTATCTTTCTCTATTTTATATACTTTTCTTTTCTTCTTACTCCATGGCTTGCTGTATAGCTGGGTGGGTGGCCCCTGGCATCCTCCTCCCTTCTCTTTCTCTTGCTCCTCTACCTTCTTTCCTCAGATTTTTCTCCTCCTATTTATTCTCTCTGCCTGCCAGCAACGCTTATCCTTTCTCCTAGCTGTTCAGCTCTTTATTAAACCAATCAGGTGTTTTAGACAGGCAAAGTAACAAGTAACACAGCTTCACAGAGTTAAACAAATGCAACATAAAAGAATGCAACATATCTTTTTTTTTTTTTTTTTTTTTGGTTTTTTTGAGACAGCCTTTCTCTGTGTAGTTTTGGGACCTGTCCTCAATCTTGATCTGTAGACTAGGCTGGCCTTGAACTCACAGAGATCCACCTGGTTCTGCCTCCCGAGTGCTGGGATTAAAGTGTGGGCCACTGCCACCCAGCAGCATCTTTGCATCATTAAACAAATGTTCCACGGCATAAAGTCACCATGTGAGTACTGAGAATTAAAAACCTGGATCTTGGCTGGGCGGTGGTGGCACACGCCTGTAATCCCAGCACTTGGAGGCAGAGCCAGGTGGATCTCTGTGAGTTCGAGGCCAGCCTGGTCTACCAAGTGAGTTCCAGCAAAGGCGCAAACCCTGTCTCGAAAAACCAAAAAAAAAAAAAAAAAAAAAAAAAAAAAAAAAAAAAAAAGTTAAATGGTCAATAGCTAGGCAGAAGGTCTAGGTGGGGACTTCTGGGTAGAGGGAGGAAGTAAGAAGAGATAATTTAGACTCCAGGAGACACAGAAGAAGCAGGATGGGTGGTATGTGACAGCACATAGATTAATAGAAATGGGTTAACTTAAGTTATAAGAGCTAGTAAAAAACTAAGCCTAAGTTAAGGCTGAGCTTTCATAATTAATAAGTCTCTGTGTGGTTATTTGGGAGTTGGCTGGTGGGACAGAGAAAGTCTCGCTCGTTACAGGGCAGCCATGGGCTCAGCACTGGGCAGCAAGGAGGAAAGGCAGATGCAGGCACTGTGAACCCAATCTGGATCTCACAGGGCTGAGTAGTGAGGGAAGGAAGTGGGGAAAGGGTCACAGGAAGAGTCTCATGGGCTAGAGGGTCCCATTCCCTTTCAGGGTGGGCTGCTGATCTGGGTCCCCAGTCTCTTCCCTGGCTCACAGTGCCTCCCCATGGCCTCCTGTCATCCAACATTGAGTCACTCTGCCCCATTGGAGAGGCCCAGGGCAGAGCCCTCCCAACCCCCCAGCTGATATGTACCTGGCCTTTCAAACTTGCCCCAGCCTCCTCAGTTGTGGGGAGCTGGAGGGGGACCCTCTGGAACTGCATCCAGGATGCTCCCTTGTCCCCCCGTGACTCCTGAGCCTGCCTCCATGGTTTCATGAGATCCTCCATGGGCTCATGGGAACAGTGAAGATCCTGCCTGCATGAGCTCATTGGGAGTACTGAGAGCCTGCCCCCACAGGCTTTCGGGAGGGAGTTTCCAAGCAGGAGTTTCATTGACCACCTGTCATTGCCTGCTGGAGACTTTTTTATAAGTTGCATTATCCCTAATGCAGCCCTCTGGCATGTGCCATCCAGGTAGGCACACTGAGGCCCAGAGCAATGTAGTGACCTTCACAATGAGTTATGTCTGAGCCAGGCATGTCATTGCACTACCCTGGGAAACTGAGGTAAGAATATGTAGAGACTGTGCCTTTAACTCCTTACTGTGGGTGTTTCTAGAACATCCAAAGGTCAAAGGTCAGAATAGGGAAAGGATGAATCCAAGACACAATCTGTCCACTTGCAAAGCCAACCCTGGGCTTCCCCTGGGGTCTTACCAGCACAGCTGTGGAAAAGAAGGAAGCCATCATTAGTTTGTTCTGCATTTATGAGAAGGCGATCCAATTCCTGGGTGGATGTCCTCCATGTCAAAAAGCTACCTCCCCAGTGTATCTGCCGCCCCCTACTGGTCACTAGGAACACAGAAAGCTGCAAACATGACTGAGCATGTTTGGGAAAAAAATTGCAGGGGCGGGGAGGGATGAACAACTGACCCAGACCTTTGAACTGTCCCTAGTGTCTCACACGCTTCACCCCAGCTGTCATGACCCAAGGATGCTCATCTGTTGGTGCCACCCACCTGTGGTGCTTACACATACCCTCATAACTCTCATGGAGGGAAAGTCTATGCCTATAGCCAGGAAGACTGCAGACAGATCGTAGCACACGGAAGGCAGCAGAAGAGACACTGTGAGTTCAGGAGGCTGGTTTAGAGTAGGCCATGGGCGGCTCACCACGTTCATCAGAACTCTCTGGCAGAGCTGAGGTGGAAGGTTTGACCACACTTGGCCACTATAATGAGAGAAGCCCCTTCAGCTGAGCAAGCCTTATGCAGGTGCTCTGGTCAGCAACCCAGCTAAGTCCCCACACAGCTGGCATCAACTGTGGCACACGTGAGTGAAGATGCTTCTAGAGGGTTCCAATACCAGCTACAGAGTCCCCAGCCTTTAAATTATCCCCACAGAGGCCCCAGCTATTATAAAGCAGAGGCAAGTTGTCTCCACTGAACTTTGTCCAAATCAGCATAGCAAAACCATTTGTCCTATACCATGAAGTTCTGGGGTGACTCCTCACAAAAGAAGTAAATGGGGCTGAGGATGAAGTGCAGTTGGTAGAGGGCTTGCCCCAAATGTGTGGCGCCCAGGGAACATCAGGGGTTCAAGGACATCCTAGCTACATAGGAAGTTTGAGGCCAACCTGGGCAATACGAGACCCTATTTCTTTTTTCTTTTTTAACTTTTTTGAGACAGGGTTTCTCTGTGTATCCCTGGCTGTCCTGGAACTCACTCTGTAGAGCAGGCTGGCCTCAAACTCACAGCGATCCGCCTGCCTCTGCCTCATGAGTGCTGGGATTAAAGGTGTGTGCCACCATCGTTCAGCTAGATCCTATTTCAAAATAGCAAAGGGCTCAACAGCTAAGGGCACTGGCTGCTGTTCCAGAGGACCTGGGTTCAAAGCTCAGCACTCACTACCATTTGTAACTCCAGTTCCAGGATCCTATGCCCTCTTCTGACCCCCACTGACACTGGGCACACACACATAGTAAATAGGCATACATACAGGCAAGATCCCCAAAATATAAAATAAACAAAGTTTGTTGTGGAGTAATCTTTTTGTATACTGTGAAGATGTGTCTTTGCCCAGGCACCTTCTGATTGGTTTAATAAAAAGCTGAATGGCCAATAGCTTGGCAGAAAGAGATTAGGTGGAACAGGCAGAAAGAGAGGAAGAGGAGACAAATCTAGGCACAGGAGAGATGCCAGATAACATGAAGAAGAAACACAAGGTGCAAGATGTAAGAGAGGTAAAAAAACCACAGGCAAAACATAGATTAAGGAGGGGTGGTGGTGGCGCATGCCTATAATCCCAGCACTCAGGAGGCAGAGGCAAGTGGATCTCTGTGAGTTTGAGGCCAGCCTGGTCTACAAAGCTAGTTCAGGATAGGCTCCAAAGCTACAGAGAAACCTTGTCTCAAAAAACAAAAACAAAAACAAAAACAAACAAACAAACAAAAAAACATAGATTAATATATGTGTGTGAGTTTAAGTTATAGGAGCCAATGGGACAAGCCTAAGCTATAGGCAGAGCTTTCATAATTAATAAGAAGTCTCTGGGTTGGGGATTTAGCTCAGTAGTAGAGTGCTTGCCTAGCAAGCGCAAGGCCCTGGGTTCAATCCTCAGCTAAAAAAAAAAAAAAAAGAAGTCTCTATGTCGTTTTGTGTGTGTGTGTGTGTGAGCTCGTGGCCCAAAGAAAAATCTGTCTACATATGGCGTCCAATGTGGGGCTTGAACATCCAAATACAGGGCCTGAGAAAGCTAAGAAAAGTCCTGGACAAGGAGCCAGACGTGGCTTTCTAGTCCTGCAGTCTCTTGGGCAGGCCAGTGCATATAGAGGTGCCGCTACTGGCCACTGCCTGCACCAACTGCCAGCACCAGTGCGGTATGCTAAGCTGAGCCACATGTTGGCAGACATGATAGTTTAAGATTTGTCTCATATAGTCAGAGAATGCTGCAGGGGCTCAGTAAAGACAGGTCCAGATTGGAAAAAAAAAAAAAAAAAAAAAAACTCTAAACAGTTACAATGTGTTTAAAAAGTCTGCGTAGGCTTAAAAAAGAAAAGAAAATTGGTATAGACAGTCATAGAAAAAACAGTTTATAAATAATAAGATAAAGTATTTAATCTTTTTTTTAAAGATTTATTTATTATGTATACAGTGTTCTGCCTACATGTATGCCTGCAGGCCAGAAGAGGATATACAGATCTCATTATAGATGGTTGTGAGCCACCATGTAGTTGCTGGGAATTGAACTCAGGACCTCTGGAAGAGTAGCCAGTTCTCTTAACCTCTGAGCCAAGACAAGGTCTTTAAAGAAAAAATAAAATAATATAAAAAGGATAAGCCAAATAAAGATGGAAAATATACATAGAGTCTAGATCCTATATGGTGTCTTGTTGACTTTAAGATTTTTGATTGCTGAAAAGCAAACAACAGCTGCTGAGAGACATGGGATTGTAAGAGGGACTGCTGAATCACACCAGCCTAGATACTTTAGGAATGCCTTAACTTTAAAATGTAAGTCAGAAAATGTATCGCATTGAGGAAGAGGTTATGCTTTTGTTTCCACAGGGAGGAAAAAGGCTGTGGATTTGTTCAAAATTAAAGAACAAAGTTAAAGATCAGGTTTGATCAGGGTAGACCCCCCTGAAAATCCTGGCAGACATAAAAAATAAATAAATAAAGCTAGCTGGGTGGTGGTGGCGGCATATGTCTTTAATCCCAGCACTCAGGAGGCAGAGCCAGGCGGATCTCTGTGAGTTCCAGGCCAGCCTGGTCTAGAGAGCAAGATCCAGAATAGGCACCAAAACCACACAGAGAAACCCTGTCTCAAAAAACCAAAATATGGGTTAGAGATTTATCTCAGTGGTAGAGCACTTGCCTAGCAAGTGCAAGGCCCTGAGTTTGATCCTCAGCTCAAAAAAAAGCATAAATAAACCCAAAAAAACATAAAACGGGTAATATATATGTTACCTGGTTAAACATAAAACAAAAAAAATCATCTTGGGCTGGCTTGTATACAATGCACAGTCCATACTTGTGTTAACACAGATATGTGTGTTACCTTTGAAAATTTGTGTGTTTTCAGAGCAAGGGGACCAGACACCAATGAAAATGAGTGGCCCAAGTGATCCAGCCTGTCAGAGTGCCTCTGTTACAGTTTCCTCAGAATTCTGCATCCAGAATAGCTTCAATGCTGCTGGCTGAGATGGTCCAGCCTCATAGACTACTCCAGCCATGACTATGGCTAAGCCCTACATTTTCCCAACACACCGAGACTAAACAACAGCTAACTCTCTCAAGACTTGAACACTATTCCAATATTCCCAGGGTCCCCTAAGATGGCAGCACCCCCAGACAACAGGAAGCAGTCTAGAGAACACAACACCCACATTCCCAAGAGGTGGGGTAGAAGGATTTTGGTCATTGGTTG
This sequence comes from Onychomys torridus, assembly GCF_903995425.1. Classification (NCBI taxonomy): domain Eukaryota; kingdom Metazoa; phylum Chordata; class Mammalia; order Rodentia; family Cricetidae; genus Onychomys; species Onychomys torridus. The sequence goes on from NC_050444.1 coordinate 154,265,781, forward strand.
GGTTATGGATGTTTGTCATCAATAGGAGGGTTGGTTACAAATTGTTACTGGCCATGGTCACAGAGGAAGATAAAGGAGATTAGATTCAGGGACCTCATTCTGAAGGGAAAAGGGGGATATAGTGTAGAAGTGATGGGATAAAAGGGTGGATTGTTGAGTCTACTTTTGAACAACCACTAGTCCCAAATATTTTACATTGGTATGAATTTGTGTATATGATACAAATTTAAGATTGTTTTTCTTATATTATATATGTGTTTCTATTTTTGTTTAAGTATTGTACCTGTGCAGCTCATTTTAAAATGTAATATAAGCCAGGCAGTGGTGGCACACGCCTTTAATCTCAGCACTCAAGAGGCAGAGGCAGGCAGATCTCTGTGAGTTCAAGGCCAGCCTGGGCTACAGAGCAAGTTCTAAGACAGGCTCCAAAACTACACAGAAAAACCCTGTCTCAAAAACTAAAACAGAAAGAAAAAGAAAAGAAAGACAATTCAGTAGTTAGCCATCTATAACAATCAAACTTATAGTCATAAAGGTATGTTTTCAAGGTCATAGTGAGGTATATTTTAAATAGATGGATGATCTTCAAACATTTCAAAGACCTATAGGATATGGCATTTAAAATGTTTTAATAACATAAGGCTTTTCATGACAATGAGATACATCTGCTCCTGGCAGCACTGATTTACTTCAAAAAAGGATGATGGGCATCAAAGAACCTCCATCTGGAGTTTGCTTTCTTTGTGGCAAAAGCTAACCATTTGGGCAAGAAACTGCCCTTGTCTCAACTGCTGACAGCATATTGTCCAAACTGGACAAGCTGGACACAAGAGAAGACAACTGCCAAACTTTGCCAAGACAAGGTAGGACAGTCCTTCAAAATTCCTGCTTCATAGAAAGGTCTGTTAGATATTCTGGGCATGTGGGCTGAAGATGGATGCCCCAACATTGAGGAGGAACCTTGGGTGACTGTCCAGGTAGCCAGCTGTTTCTGTCATTTCTTAGTTTGGGGGATGTTTGCTCTGCACTTCCTGTTTACTCAAATAATATTTTATCCTTCTTGAGTCTCTGATGGAGTTGAAGACGTTATAGTTTTCTTTATTACCAAATTAAAAAAAGAAACTTACAAAAGAGATGTAAAATGTATAACGTTGAGAGACATAAAAACTTAAGTTGTTTATCCAAGAAAATGTTTTAAGGTCTAAAAAGATATTTTTAAGTCGGTAATACAAATGATGATAAAAAAAAATGGTTTAGGCGGGCTGGAGAGATGGCTCAGAGGTTAAGAGCACTGACTGCTCTTCCAGAGGTCCTGAGTTCAACTCCCAGCAACCACATGGTGGCTCACAACTACCTGTAATGAGATCTGGTGCCCTCTTCTGGCCTGCAAGGAAACATGCAGACAGAGCACCATATGTAAAATAAATAAATAAATAAATAAATAACAGAAAAGTGCTTTAAAAATGATTAAGGCATAAAACTTTTTATTTATCACTAAGATAGGATAGATAATACAGTTCTTTCTTCAAATCTGCCAATATGTATTGACTGACATTGTGAATGTAATTCTTACTTGAAAATTATTCTTATTATATATAGTTTTATTGTTACAGTTAAAACTTTTCTTTTTATTTACACAAAAGGGCGGAAATGTTATGGAATAATCTTTTTGTACACTGTGAAAATGTGTCTTTGCCAAGACACCTTCTGATTGGTTTAATAAAGAGCTGAATGATCAATAGCTAGGCAGGAACAGGTTAGGTGGGACTTCTGGGCAGAGAAAGAAAAAGAGGATAAAATTAACGTGCAGGAGAGACACCAGAGGACACAGAGAGGGAACAGGAGTTGCAACATGGAACAGAGGCAAAAGTCATGAGGCAAAACATAGATTAGTATAAATGGGTTAAGGTATAAGAGCTAGTGGAGGGGGTTGGGGATTTAGCTCAGTGGTAGAGCACTTGCCTAGCAAGTACAAGGCCATGGGTTTGGTCCTCAGCTCTGAAAAAAAAAAAAAAAAGACAAAATAATAAGAGCCAGTGGGACAAGCCTAAGCTTTAGGCCAAGCTTTCATAATTAATAAGAAGTCTCCATGTCTTTTGTGGGTGTGTGAGCTTGCAGCCCAAAGAAAAATTCATCTACATATGCTCAGTAAATGAATATTTTTAAAGCAAGTAATGGAGAAATAGATACTCTACCACAATGGGAATGCTGACATGTGGCAGTCATATTTTCACCTGTACAGGCTTGGGCCAGAATTAGAACCCAGACCTTCACTGAGAAGCCATCCTGTTGGCTCATGGGGCCAACAACACTGTATTGGGCAGAGAGTTCTCATCCCTCTCCAGCCCCATCCTTTAGGCATTCTCTCAAGGATGAGTGATCCACTGAGAGGCTCCAGTCACGGCTACTCACGTTCTTTTTCCTAGCACTCATACATTCAGTAGACTCCTACTGCATCTATCCTCTGCCGATAGCAGGACCACCTGGGGATCTTATTCACAGCATAGACAGGTGGGTACACACAACACACTGCATGAACAGGAAGTGAGTTGGAGTAGGGTAGTCAAGGACGCCAGTCAACACGGACACTGTGTGTCCCCAGGACCCATGTGGCTACAGCTGCAGCACAGGCCACAGAGGGACAGTCCTGAGAGCTAGAGCTGGGGTCACAAGAGGTCCCTGCTGGCACATGGCACCCCCAGGAGTTTGTATAGAGTGGTGCAGTCAGGCTATATCACAGCAAATACAGTGAGAGCAACCTTGTGCCCTTGTTCAGGGTTAACTCCAGCCCCTGGGCCACTGGTCTTTTGGGTATGGCTCTTGAAGGAGCCAATCAACTTCCTAGAGCCTCAGTTGGCCTAGCCATATATTGGGACAATGCTCTAACCATCCCTCTGAGGAGTCCATGAAGTGACCAGTGCAAAAGGCTGGAGTCTTAGGGTATCTCTAGAATAGTATCCCCATCGCTTCTCTCCATTCAGAGACAGGAACATAGCTAACAAGGGATCTCTAGCTTGGGGGTCATCCCCCTGAAGTTTGTCTGTGGCACTGGTTTGGATATGTGGTCTTGATCATATTTTTTCAGTTTGGTGTGTGTGTGTGTGTTACACAAGTGTGTGCAGCTGTGTTCCCTTGTGCATGAGAATGTGGAGGCCAGAAGTTGAATGTAGGTGTCTTGCTCTATCTTAGTTACTTTTCCATGGCTATGACAAAACACCATGACCCCCCCCCCCAAGCAATGTAAACAACAAAAAAGAAAGAAAGGAAGGAAGGAAGGAAGGAAGGAAGGAAGGAAGGAAGAAAGAAAGAAAGAAAGAAAGAAAGAAAGAAAGAAAGAAAGAAAGAAAGAAAGAAAGAAAGAAAGAAAGAAAGAAAGAGGAGGGAAGGGGGGAGAGAGAGAAAGAAAGAGGAGGGAAGGGGGGAGAGAGAGAGAGAGAAAGAAAGAAAGAAAGCATTAAATCCGGGGACTCACAGTTCCAGAGGGTTGGAGTCCATGGCCATCATGGTGGGGACCATGGCAGTAGGCAGGCAGGGTTGGTGCTGGAGCAGTAGCTGAGAGCTTACATCCTAATCCACTAGCATGAAGCAGAGAGAGAGAGAGAGAGAGAGAGAGAGAGAGAGAGAGAGAGAGAGAGAGAGAACTAACTGAGAATAGCATGGGCTTTTGAAACCTCCAAGCCTGTCCCCAGTGACACACCTCCTCCAATGTGGCCACACCAGCTAATCTTTCCCAAAGAGTTCCACTAGGGGCCAAGCTGCTGTGAGTATGTATTACTACTACTCTTGTTGGTTAATAATAAAGCTGTTTGGCCAGGATAAAGTTAGACGGGACAATCAAACTGAGGACTGGGCTGAAGAGGGGCGGAGTTGAGGGAGACACCAGTTAGCTGCCCAAAAAGCAGGATGCTAGAGGACCAGTAAAGCTGCAGACCATGTGGCAATACATAGATTAAAAATTGGTTAGTTTAAATGTGAGAGCTAGTTAGTAATAAGCCTGAGCGATTAGCTGAATATTATGTAATTATTAACAGCTTTTGTGTATTTATTTGGGACCAGGTAGTCAGGACAGAAAAACTCCACCTCCATTTACACCAAGCATTCAAATATATGAACCTATGGGGGCCACTCACTTTCAAACTCATTCACTTCCATTCACACTCTCTGGTACTCTCCACTTTATTTTTTAGTCGGTTTGTTTTTGAGAAAGGGTGATGTAGCCCAGGCTGGCCTCAAACTCACAGAGATCCACCTGCCTCTGCCTCCTGAATGCCAGGTTGAGAGGTATGCACCACCACACCAACTTGCACATTATGTCTTGAGACAAGGTCTCCCACTAAACACAGACCACCAGCCCAGGCATGGCACCACCCACAGTGGGCTGGCCCTTCCCCCATCAATCACTTACTAAGAAAATGCCCTTTAGACTTCCTACAGCTCAGGTGACTCTAGCTTGTGTCAAGTTGACATGAAACTGGCCAATACACAGAGGCAGAAAGGTCTTGAAAAGTTCAGAACCAGAACTACATAGTGAGACCAATTTTGTTTCTTTTTAAAAGATTGACTTATTTTCACTTTATGCTTCTGAGTGTTTTACCTGCAAATACATATATATACTCGGAGGCCAAAAGAGGGTGTTGTATCCTCTGGAATTAGAGTCCAGAGGGGTGTGAGCTGTCCTGTGAATACTAGGGACTAGACCTGGATCCTGTGGAAACCAGGAAGTGCTCTTAAGCTCTGAGCCACCTCTCCAGACCCTGAAAAACAAAAACAAAAACTGACAGAAGGTCTCACTATATAGCCATGGCTGACCTGAAACTTGCTATGTAGACCATACTGGCCTCGAACTCACAGAGATCCGACTGCCTCTACCTCCCCAGTACTAGGATTAAAGGTGTGTGCCATGATGCTCTATATCTAAAAATAATTTAGAACAAAAAGCCCAATTAATAATCAATGAGGGTAGTTACAAAACTCAGTTGTACAGTGTCTATCTAGCCTGTATTAGGCCATTAGTCCAGTCCCCAGTATGTGAAAAGGTGGGGGCGGGAGCACGGTGGTGCAGGCCTTTAATGCCATCACTTGGGAGACAGAGACAGGTGGATCTCTGTGAGTTCAAGGCTAGCCTGATCTACATAGTAAGATCTAAACTAGCCAGAACTACATAGCAAGTTAGAAGAAGGAGGAAGAGGAGAAGGTGGGGGAAGGAAGGAAGGAGGAAGGAAGGAGGGAGGGAGGGAGGGAGGGAGGGAAGAAAAAGAGAGAGAAAGAGAGAAAGAAAGAGGGAGGTAAAGGGGGTCTACTGGATGGAATAAGCCCAACTAGTGCACAGAAGAGAGATGTGGGCAGGTGTGGGAGGGCACACCCATCATGTAGACAATTGAGCCAGCTTTAGCTACATAAAGTTCAAGGCCAACCTGGGATACATGAGACCCCCATCTCAATAAAAAACAAAACACAAAAATTGGCATGTGTGTTATTGTCCTCCAAATATGGATGGAAAACCAGGTCCCTACAGCCCACCTCCCTCTCCTTCGGGCCTGTGGGTGAGAACTTCTCAGGGCCCAGGTGTGATGGTGCAAGCCTGTAATCCCAGCACTGGGAAGAAGAGGGAAGAGCAGAGGTCCAAGGTCATCCTTGGATACACAGCACGTTCAGGGTCAGCCTGCACTATAGGAGGTGCTACACCTGGCCAGGCTCAAAGCTCTGCCTGGCCCATCCTTGCTTTTAACTGCAAGGGTCAGATGGGAAGGCACAAAGTCCCAGGTGGGATGCCCTGGGCCTAAGTCTCCATGTTCTTCACAGCCTAACAAAGTGACCTGATTCTGAGGAGAGGAGAGAGCCCTCACCTGCCTCTCCTTCCCCGCCAACAGAACCCATCTGTGCAGAAGCATGGGGCTCCAGCACCCCCTGCTGGTGGCAGTGAAAGCAACACCAGGAGGACTCCACTTGCCTGTGCTTTCCGGGTCTACCTGGGATTCTCCTTTCTTTTCTTTCTTTCTTTTTTTTTTTTTTTTTTTTTTGGAGCTGAGGATCGAACCTGGGGCCTTAATATTTGCAGCAGCATCCCAGCCTTGAAAGGCTCTCTCTCTCTCTCTCTCTCTCTCTCTCTCTCTCTCTCTCTCTCTCTCTCTCTCTCTCTCTCTCCGAGAGAGAGAGAGAGAGAGAGAGGTGGCACACACGCATCTGCACAGGGACGATGGAGCCAGGAGGGTCAGGAATTCAAAGCCAACCTGAGCTACAGAGTGAGACCATATCTCAAAACAGGAAAAGAGAAAGAAATGTCCCGTTGGTAAAACTTGAGCAGCCACGATTTCCCTCCTGTCCTGGGTTTGTGGTGAGAGGGCCAGAGGTGTTGAGGACATGTCGTGTCTGAGCAGCAGAGGGAGACAGTGTGCCAGGGAAGACAGAGTGTGCAGGGTGAGTGAGCCAGGGAGGGAGCCGGGAAGGGGTGGGCATGGGGGGGGGCTGTGTTTATATATGTTCTGTGTGTGTAAATGCATGCTCACACACAAGCCTCATACACCAAGCTCCCTGGTGTGCTAGAGGCTACATAAAAAAGAATACTTTTTTTTTCTTCCTCTTTTTTGTTTTCTGATAATTTTGCAAAGCATCTACCATCTTGGCTAGGGTCACAGTGCCATCTCCAGGCCTGGGAGTCTCCCCTCCCCACCGCATCACTGCAATGTAGCTTTGATTGGGAGGGGCAAGCAGGGGGCTGGCACTGAGCATGAAAAATACAGAACCAACCAGGTGGTGGCCAACACCTTTAATCCCAGCTCTTGGAGGCAGAGGCATGTGGATCTCTGAGTTTGAGGCCAGCCTGTTCTACAGAGTGAGTTCTAGGACAGCCGGGGCCACATAGAGAAACCCTGTCTAAACAAGGGGGTGGAGGGAGGAAAATACAGAACCCAGGAGGAAGGTCAAAGAACAAAATGCCAGGGGCTGGAAAGATGACTCAAAGGTTAAGGTGACCTGGGTTTGATCCCCAGCCCCATATGGTAGCTTGAAACCATCTATAAACCCAGTTCCAGTGGGTCAAACAGGCACACATGTGGTGTACAAACATGCATGCAGGCAACACATTCATATGCACAAAGAAAAATAAATAAATCTAAAAAGCAGTTAAACAAAACAAAATTCCAGCTTGTACTGTTTTTCTTTTAAGTAGTCCAGGCGAGCCTCGAATTTCCTATGTAGCTGAAAATGACCTGTAGTCTGATTTTTCTTTAGGTTGCCAGTTCACAAATAACAACATGGATACTTATTAATTGTGAAAGTGCGGCCTATAGCTTAGGCTTGTCCCACTAGCTCTTATAACTTAAATTAACCCATTTATTTTAATCTACATTTTGTCGAGTGCCTCATTACCCCCTCTCTGCACTGCTCACGCCTTCTTCCTCCCAGAGTTTTCTCTCTGCCCCAAAGTCCCGCCTGCACCTCCTGCCTAACTTCTGATCTTCTTGCCTCCCTGTCCCAAATGCTGGGATGGCAGGGTGCGCACCTCCATGCCTGCTTTGTGGGATGCTGGGGCTTCATGCCTTGATATCAGGCACTGTTCCAGCTAAACCACACCCCAGCCCTGCTTCATGTCTCTTTATAGTGCTGGGGAGTCCAGGTCCTCAAGCATGATAAGCCTACCAAGCCACCACTGAGCCACACCCCAGCCCTAGCTTAATCTTTACTAATGGTCTTTAGTTGTTATACGATTATTTTATAGAATGATTCTAGCATGCCGAGAAACACAATACGTGCTCTGGTGCATTGAACTGTCAGAGTTACCTCTATAAAAAGGGAACCAAGCAATAGGCTGAGGATGTCTTAGAACACCAGGGAACTTTTACATGATAACGAAGGAGGGAGTGGCTTTAGCTGTCAATTAAATGGCCTGCCTGAGAAATTTAGCTGGGAAATGTCACCTCACCTTCACTTCTCTAGGCCAGACAAACAGCTCATTTGAGAGGTTTGGAATCGTCTTAGTTTTTAGCCTCACTGCTTGTAGCCATTTTTAGATTAGTTCAAAATAATGGATTCTTGTAATGTATTTATTTATATTTTATGTGTATGGGTGTTTTGCCTGCATGTATGTCTGTACACCACATCTATGTCTGGTGCCCAAGGAAGCCAGAAGAGGACATCAGACCCCCTGGGACTGAAATTATAGATGGTTGTGAGCTGCCATGTGGGTGCTGGGAATTGAACCAGGGTCCTCTGGAAGAACAAGTGCTCTTAACCACTGAGCCATCTCTTCAGACCCTGTAATTTTTATTTAACTTCTCTTAAGCCTTCGTGCATCCCCTCCATGAATGTTTCTTTAATATTCCTAGTCTTTTTTCTTTTTAACACTTATTTTACAAGCTGGGCATGGTGGCACACCTTTAATCCCAGCACCCAGGAGGCAGAGGCAGGTGGATCTCTGTGAGTTCAAGTCCAGTCTATTCTACATAGTGAGTTCCAGGGCAGCTAGGGCTATACAGAGAAACCGTCTTTTAGTGTGTGTGTGTGTGTGTGTGTGTGTGTGTGTGTGTGTGTGTGTGTGTAACATTCATTTGTTTGTTTGTTTGTTTTGAGACAGGGTCTCACTTTGTATCCCTGGCTGTCTTGAACTCACAGAGATCAGGGATTAAAGGTAGGTGCCCCCACATCCACCATATATTTGATTTTTAATTGCATCTACACCTGAGTGTGGGTATGTATGTAAGGGGCCAGAAGAGGGAATCCATTTCCTTGGAGCTGGAGTTGCAAGCAGTTAAGAGATGCCTGATGTGAGTGCTGGAGCTGAACTTGGGTCCTCAGGGAGAGCAGAGTGCTCTAGCCTTGAGCCATCTCTCCAGCCCCCTCAACTGATACCAAGAAAACCTCATATTTTCTAAGAATGTCTGAATCCAGTCAGCCCCAAACAAAAAGCCATTAAAGGAGCCGCCCACCCCAAAGTCCCTCCCAGCCTTTTGGTTTGTGTCCTTTCTTGACATAGACACCATGCTGGCCCTCAGCACTTTGAAATGATAGGATTGTGTGGCAAGACCCTGCAGTTCCACGTTTCCAGAAAGTTCTTAGGAGACTTCTGTAGCAATCCAGCCCTGCTTCCATTTCATGAATGAAAACATACACTCTGCATTCATAGGGCCATGCCAGTTGTAGGCCACAGAAGCTCTGGGCACCTTCCCAACCCCTGGCCCTTGATCTTCACAACCCAGAGAGGTTAAGAAACTTGCCTGAGGTCACACAGTCTTCTACTCCTGCCAAGATTCAGCCCCTCAGTCACTTTTCTCTTATTTGTTGTATGTGTGAGTGTGTATACATGTTCATGCGTGTGCAAAGGTGTACATGGGCAGGTGTCTTCCTCAATGACTCTCCACTTTATTTTGGGTGTGGTGTGCATCTGTGTATTCCTAGTCACATGTGTTGGGGTGTATGTACGTGGAAATTATCGGCTAATGTCAAGTGTCTTTGACCATTCCCCACCTTATAGATCAAGGCAAGGCCACCCAGCTGAACCAAAAGCTCACCAGTTCAGCTAGTCTAGCTAGATGGCTTGTCTTGGGGATCTCTCTGCCTCCCAAAAGCTAGAGTGACAGGTGGGCCCTCACACCTGCCTAGCATCTGTGTGGGGTTTGTAGATCCGAACTCAGGTCCTCATGCCTGCTTGGCAAGCACTTTACCCACTGAGGCACCTCTCCAAAGCCTCCACCTTATTTTTTGAGACACATTCTCCACTGAACATGGGGTTCACCATTTCTGCAAGACTAGCAGTCCAGAAAGCTCCATGGATCCTCAGGTCTCCATCTCTCTGGTGCTTGAATTAAAGGCACAGCAGGTTCTTCCATGGGTACTTAGGATCTGAACTCAGGTCTTCAGGCTCACACAGCAGCTACTTTACTGACTGACCCATTTCTCTAGTTCCTCATTTCTTTATATATTTTTTTCATTATTTTGAAAACTTTAAAAAAAAATGCCGAGCCGTGGTAGCACATGCCTTTATTCCCAGCACTCAGGAGACAGGCAGGCAGATCTCTGTGAGTTCAAAGCCAGCCTGGCCTACAGAGTGAGTTCCAGGACAGCCAGGGCTGTCACACAGAAAAACCTTGTCTCAACACACACACACACACACACACACACACACACACACACACACACAAAGATTTTTTTTTTAAATATGTGTAAGTGTGTAAGGGTATGTGCATATTAGTGTATATGCCCACAGAGGCTAGAGACGTCAGCTTCCTGGAGCTGGCTGGCTTTACTGATGGTGTTGAGCTACCCCACAGCCTCTACAACAGCAGTCCACATTCTTGACTGCTGATCTCTCCAGCACCTCGTTGATTTACTTATTTATTTCAGTCAAGGTCTTGATATGTAGCCCAGGCTACTCTTGAACTTGACTAGCCCCCTGCCTCTATGTCCCAAGTGCAGGGATCACAGGCATGTATCCCTAATACCAACTTCTCTTCTCTTTCCCTTCGCAGAATGACATGTTTCTTCATTAACCAAGACATCGTTGACATATTATCCCCTTACTGTCCCTGAGGGAGCCTGGTAATTCCCACAGACTCCAGGCCTCACCCCAGGATAATGAAGTCTCTGAGCCCCCAGCAGATAGGAAACATATGGCCTCGCAGTCTATTAGGCTGTTGGGATCAAAAGTGAAACATCTGGTTCTGACATCCCTACCCCAGGAAGGGCCCCAGCCAGAGCCCCAGCTCCTGGACCACATGGGAAGGTAATTTTTTCCAGCAATTCCATGGTTCTCCATTGGGAAGGGGACTGAAATGGCCCCCACAAAACATCTGTCAATGTCAGGAGATATTTTTGGGTTTTGTAGCAGGAAGAAAAGGGGAGCTGCTGACATTCAGTAGGTGGGGGCCAGGGGTAGTGCTGAACCAGCTGCAGTTGCGGATGGCAAACACCAGCTCTGCAGAAGGAGCTATGGGAAAACTGGGGTCCCCTCTTGAGGTTCTTAGCCTCATTAATAAAGAGTTTTAAGAATGAACTCAATTGGAGACACAAGGACAATTTTATTAGAATTTAAAAGAAACCCCCAGGGCAGGCAAGCTGTAGACCTCAGTAGCCGCCCAGAGCAGGAGAATGGAGAAAAGGAAAAAGGGCCATGCCATCTACGCTGGCAAGGAGGTCAGACACATGGCTGACAAGCAGCCACATGATGTAGGAGGAGGCTTTAGAGAAAGTGTAAGGAAGCCCAAAATGTTGGGGGAAACTCCAAAATGTTGACAACAGCAGGCTTAGAAAAGAGATAGAAGAAAGTGTAAAATGAAGCTTGCCAAATAAACCTACCAGCTTATGTGGCTGTGACAAATAGGCTTCTGCACTAAAGACAGGGATTCTAGGAGACTATAGTATCTCATTAAAGGACTAATTATTCCGCCCATCTCTCCCCCATGGCATAAGGTAAGCCCACTGTCCTAGGGATGGTCCTTATACAAAGTGAATAAGCCAGCCCAGCTGGAATGTTCAATTTCCACCCAGGCCACAGATTCCATCCTCTTGACCGGGAGTAGGGTCAAGTTCAAAGTAGCTGGGATGACATGTGGAAATGACATTTGGGAAAAGTGACATTAACCTGTATAGTCACAGGACAAAAGAGAAGTCATGAGTCACTGCAAATTATAGACGGAGGGGCTGGGCATGTGGCTCAATTGCTTACCTAGTACACAAAGCCAAAGTTTTAATCCCCAGCACTACATAAACTAGGTGGGACATGCCTGTAATCCCAGCTCTCAGGAAGCAGAGGATCAGGAGTTCAAGGTCACCCTTGCCTGCATATTGAGTTGTAAGCCAGCCTGAGACACATGAAACTCTGCCCCAAAGCAAAACCAGAATGCTTTTATTCAGGCAGATGAACTACAGCAGATGAGGTAATGCTAGGCTGAACTCAGAGACCCACCTGCCTCTGCCTCCAGTGGTGGTGCACACCTTTAATCCCAGCACTCAGGAGACAGAGGCAGGCAGATCTCTGTGAGTTCAAGGCCAGCCCAGGCTACCAAGTGAGTTCCAGGAAAGGCGCAAAGCTACACAGAGAAACCCTGTCTCGGAAAAAAAAAAAAAAGTCCTAAGCAACCAGCCGGGCAGCGGTGATGGCACACACCTTTAGTCCCAGCACTTGGGAGGCAGAGCAGGCAGATCTCTGTGAGTTCAGGCCAGCCTAATCTACAGGGCAAGATCCAGGACTGGCACCAAAAACTACACAGAGAAACCCTTTCTCCAAAAAAAAAAAAAAAAAAATCCTAAGCAACCACAGCTGGCTCCTTTTATAGAGATAGGACTTCAAATAGTCTAGACTAGCCTCGAACTGTCCATGTGACCAAAGATGACTGGAACATCTGCTCCTTCTGCCCCACTTTCCAAGCACTGGCATTGCAGGTGTGTGTTGATTCCCGCTTTATAAAGTGCCAGGAATGAGCCAGGCAGTGGTGGCACATGCCTTTAATCCCAGTACTTGGGAGGCAGAGGCAGGTGGATCTCTGTGAGGCCAGCCTGGTCTACAAAGAGAGCTCCTGGGCTACACAGAGAAACCCTGCCTTGAAAAACCAAAAAACCAAAAAGTGCATGTAATGAAACACCCAGCTTCGTGCATGTTGAAGGCAGGGACAGCTTGTCCCTGTACTGAGAAACCTATTCAATGGAATTCCTGGTGTGAGCTTTGACGGAAGTTACCCCCTTGTGTGTCAAGAATGTCTTCTAAAAGTCAAGAGGATGTCAGGTCACAGGAGAGGTGGGTAGTAAATGGTTATTACATGGCACTGAAGACAGCTGGGATAATCGCTCTCTCGACCCACACCCTTTATCTCTCAGTGTGCCGTGTTCTGCTCAGCCAAGGTCAAGAGGGCTGCACACTCCTGACAAATGCAGCTTCTACAGAGAACTCCAGTCCCAGCACAGAGAATAACCCGTTTGTGTGTGTGTGTGTGTGTGTGTGTGTGTGTGTGTGTGTGTGTGTCTAAGCATATGTATATCTGTCTCTGTGTTTCTGTGTGTGTGTACGTACATGTGTATCTGTGTCTATGTGTGTCTCTGTGTATGTACATGTATGTATGTGTGTGTGTTTGTTCATAGGTGTGGTGTGCATGTGTCTGTGAATGGGTGTGGTCTGTTTGTGTGTGTTAGTGTCTGTGCATGGGTGTGCCTTGTGTGTGTCAGTGCATGTGTGTGGTTGTGTCTGTGTGTGTACATGCATGTGTGTCTGTGAGTGTCTAGGGGATCAGAGGTTTGTTCTTTCGTCCTTCAGGTCCTGGGGACAGAACTAAGATGTAGTGTAAAAGAAAGGAGGGTTGGGATGAGCTGCTGAAGGGAGGGACATGGGGACAGTCACAGCTTTCCTGGGGGTTCTGGTGTCACACAGCCATTTCCCTCTTCTTATGGTTCTTTCCCCAATATGACAATTGTCAACTGTTGTGCCCCTGGTGGTATCACTTAGCATGCAGCTGGCACTGCGGTGAGGTTGATTAGAAGTTGCCTGGCCATCATCACTCTGGATACATCTTGGATCCAATGGTTGGACTAGTTGACTCACAGGAACCTCTGCTTCCCGAACACTAGGATTAAAGCTGTGTGCCACCATGCCCCCAAAAAGGAACCTGAGGGGCTGGAGAGACCGCTCACTCAACGGTTAAGAGCTCTTGCTGCTCTTGCAGAGGACCCGGATTCAGTTCCCAGCACCCGGGTAGGGCAGCTCACAACTGCCTGTAACTAACTCTAGCTCCAGGGGATTCAACAGCTCTGGCCTCTCTGGGGACCCACACACTCAAATTTGTTTGTTTGTTTGTTTGTTTTATAAAAATACAAAAGGGTGGGGTTGGGGATTTAGCTCAGTGGTAGAGTGCTTGCCTAGCAAGCTCAAGGCCCTGGGTTTGGTCCTCAGCTCCGGAAAAAAAAAAAAAAATTACAAAAGGGAGATGGACACTGAGAAACTCTGAATTAGCTCAAGTACAGCAGCTCCGAGCGAGCGTTACAGAAGGGGAGATTATGGACATCCCCTCTACCAGTGGGCTGTGGACAAACGTGGAGTCCTAGTGAGGCAAGGCTGTGCATGGCCACCACCAGCTCAGGTCTTTACCAAGTCACTGGCAGTTCCCAGCACTGGGTGGGGCCTGTTATGCATGTGCTGAGACTCCGGGTCCTGCCTGAGGAAAGTTACTCCTACAAGGACAGTCTTGGGCACTCCTAAAGCCTCCCTCTTCCAGATCTACTACCTCCTGCCTAATCCCCAGAGGCCTGTGGCCTTAAAGTTCCTTGTGGCCTAAGAGACTGCCAGACACCCCCACCCTCAGCCTCGTTATTATCCCATCTACAGAGTCAAGCCTCCCGTGGGTCACATGCTTGTAATTCCTGCTCTTGGGAGGAAGAGTGCTGGCATTCAAGGCTGGCCCCACCCAACCGGAGTGAAATCCTGTCTAAAACAACAAAAAAATGGCTTTCAAGACAGGGTTTCTCTGTAACAGCTCTGGCTGTCCTGGAACTCCTTGCCAGGCTGGCCCAGAACTCACAGAGATCCACCTGCCTCTGCCTCCCAAGTGCTGGGATTAAAGGTGTGTGCTATCACCGCCCGTTTAAAAAATTTTTATAAAATTAAAAAACAACAACCAAAATCCCAGGCCAAGTATAATGGTAGACTTTAATCTCAGCACTCAGGAGGGAGCAGAAGCAGGCAGATCTCTTTGTGAGTTTGAGGCCAGCCAGGTGTACATATCAAGTTCCAGAACAGCCAAGGCTACATAGAGAAACCCTGAATCAGAAAAAAGAAAATCTTATCTATACACTCAATGACACCCTTCCCCTAGTGCCAGGACAGTTGACAGGGGCCATGAATTGCCAGGGTGAGGACTGAACAGATCCGGAAAAGCAGGGAAAAGGGCCACACCGGAATTCCTGAAAAATACCTTTCCCAGGGAACACAATGGCAGCGCTGCCCTCTCTCAGCTCCTCCCTCCCCGTTTTCTTTTACCCAGCTTCTGGAACAACCCCCACCGAGGAGTAGAAAGTAAACCTGTGGGTCTCCCACTTCTGGTCTTGGGCAAGAACAGAACTCTCATTTTCTCTTCCCTGCTGTTAGTTCCCCAATTCACAGCCGGGTACAGGTGCCAGGGCTGGGGATGTGGCTCAGTCAGCAGAGTGTTTGCTTAGCATGAATGAGGCCTCAGGTGTCTACCTCAGGACCCCAGCAACTCTTACTTTTTAATGCGTACAAGGTATTTTGCCCTATGTGTCTGTTCACCACGTGTGTGCCTGGTGTTCATGGAAGCCAGTAGAGGGTGCTGGATCCCATAGAAACGGAGATACAGACCCCCTTTCTCAAGGGCCTCAAACTCGTGCCAATCCTCCTGCCTCAGCTTGTGTAGGATTGCAATAGAGTGCCAGAAGGTAGTGAGCTACCATATGGGTGCTTCGGATCTAACCCTTGTCTCCCAAAAGAGCAATAAGTGCTCTTCACCACTGAGCCATCTCTCCAGCCCTGACATATCTCACTGAAAAATGCATCATTCACTGGGTGGTGGTGGCACACGCCTTTAATCCCAGCACTCGGGAGTCAGAGGCAGGCAGATTTCTATGAGTTCGAGGCCAGTCTGGGCTACAGAGTGAGTTCTAGGCAAAGATACACAGAGAAACCCTGTCTCAAAACAAAAAACCAAAAAAAAAAAAAAAAGAAAAAAAGAAAAAGAAAGAAAGAAGAGAAAAAGAAAGAAAAGAAAAATGGAAAAAATGTACCATTCTTTGTCTAGGAAGGTTCAAATGCTAACTAAACCTTTGAGGTGTTCATTCCAGGAGTCCCCATGTTGTGGTAAAATGCATGTATCAAGCATTTGGGGCTTCAGGGACAGAGCGATGACTCAGCAGTTACAAGCACCTGCTGCTCTTACAGAGGACCAGGGTGCAGATCCCATGAGCACCAAGCGCTCACTTACATGCAGGCAAAACACTTATGCATAAGATAAAATAAACTGAATCTTAAAATATTAACATATAGGGTTTTCTCCTGTTGTTTTCTTTCTATACTTTTTGTTTTGTTTTGGTTTTGGAGACAGGGTTTCTCTGTATAGCCCTGGCTGTCCTGGAACTCACTCTGTAGACCAGGCTGGCCTCAAACTCACAAGATCAGCCTGCCTCTGAGCCACACTGGTGACTGGCAAGCTAACCGCATATGTTGATTAAATTGCTTTCGATCCAGGTTTTCCCGGATTGGAGAAATTACATTTGATTCCCCAGATGAGCCCCTTCTCATTTCACATTCTTCTGGCCTCTCTTCTATGAAAAGAGAGATGGTAAAACCTGTCAGGACACAACTGCAAAGTGATCCTTTAAATCCTCACAGACGAGGCGGCGGGACTGCAGGAGCCCTCTCCAACCCTGGGGACTTTTTCTTGGCCTTCCAAACAGGATGTGGCTCAGGCATGAGGCAGAGTGCTCGCAAAGCTCATGGAATTGGCTTAAACCGTAGCCCTCATTGGGCCAGCTTCGTGGGTCCTACATCCTTTAGCTGAGAGCTCCTCTCCACGAATTAGGGGATGAACACCCCAAGGATGAAAATAGACAGTGGGCCCTCCCTTGAGGAAAGTGGACAAGGAGGTGGCACTTCTTAGGCTTTTGGAAGCAGAAAAGGCTCCTGGGATATCTGTTTAAGATGCATTTTCCTGGCTGAAGCATAGCTCAGCAGAGGGTACACCTTTTGCTTGCTTGTTTCATTATTTCCTTTTTCTTCTGTTTGTTGTTCTTATTTCTGAGATAGGGCTTCCTGTAGCTCAAGATGTTGTCACCAAGGATGACCTTGAACCCCTGATCCTCCCTCCCTCCCCTAACCAAGTATAAGTATTACAGGGGCGCATCGCAGAGTCCAGCTTAAATGTTAAAGCTTAAAATGGTCTAGTCCCTGTTGTAGGGCCCCCGTCACTGCAAACATGAAAATAAAATCTAGCTAAGCATGTCAATGCATGCGCATCATCCCAGCAGTTGTGGGGCAAAGTGAAGAGGATCAGGAGTTTGAGGTCACTCCTGCCTCCATGGTGAATTGGAGGCCAGCCTAGAGGTACATATTGATTAAAAAGAGAATGAGGATGAGGGAACTGGAAAGATGGTCCAGCAATTAAGAGCACTCACTGCTCTTCCAGAGGACCAGGATTTGACTCCCCAGCACCTGCATAGAGGCTTACTAGTTCCAGTTAGGGAATCTGACACCCTCTTCTGGCCTCCATGGTTACTGCATACACTTGGTGCACAGCCATACATGCAGGAAAATCTCTCACATACATAAAACAAAATAATAAATCTTTAAAATCATAATTATTTTTATTTATCTATTTACAGTATATGTGTGTGTGTTGGGGGGGAAGGGTATTATTGTGCATGTGAGTACAATATCCAAGAAGTCCAAAGGAGGCTGCCAGTCTCCTGGAGCTGGAGTTTTGGGTGGTTATTCACCCGAAGAGGGTGTTGGATAACTGAACTCCCATCCTCTGAAGGAGCAGTAAGTGCTCTTCACTGCTGAGCCATCTCTCCAGCTCCTTTTATCTTTCATCTTTTCCTGTCCTATCTTTTCTTTGCTACATTAGGGATGGAACCCAGGGAGGACCTCCTGCATTCGAGTATGTGCTGTGTACTGGTGGCCCTAAGCAAACTCATTGTGGGACCACAACCGTATCAGGGAGGAGATAACTTTCCTCTTCTTACATTTGTTTTCTTGACAGTGCTGGGGATGGAGCCCAGGGCCTGCACTGTACCACAGAACCACACCCTCAACCCAAACAAGCCTTGTCATGTCTGGCACACGGTAAAAGTTCAGTGTTTTGGGAACAAATGTAGGAATGCCTTTCACCTGGCTGTCTAGTTAGTGAATTTTAGAATTAGCCGATATTTGGAATGGTAGGTACTTCCCATGAGATTACTAATGTGTTTTTCTTTTTCTTCCTTTTTTTTTTTTTTTTTTTTTTTTTTTTAAGACACAGTTTCACTATGTAGCCAGGGCTGGTGGCCAGGAACTCGCTGGCCTGGAACTCACAGAGATCCACTTGCCTCTGCCTCTTGCATACTGGGATTAAAAGCATGTGCTGCCATGCCTCTGCTTGCTTTTCTTACTTTTTTAGACAGGCTGGCCTCAAATGTGCTTTGTGCCTAGGGGATGGGGTATGACCTTGGATTCACCACCACCACCATCACCACCACCAGCAGACAGGGTTTCTCTGTGTAACAGCCCTGTCTGTCTGAGAGCTCTCTTTGTAGACCAGGCTGGCCTCCAACTCACAGGGATCTGCCTGCCTCTGCCTCCCCAGTGCTGGGATTAAATACAGGTGTGCCCCACCACAGCCAGCTCACCTCAGATTTTTTTGGTCTTCCACCCTCCACTTCCAGAGTGCTGGGATTACAGGTCTCTGTCACCATTCCTGATTACATTGTGACAGGGATGGAAACTAGGGCCCCATGCATGTTAGGCACAACCTACTGCCTGAGCTACATCCCCAACAATTCCTTCTCCACTTTGGGTAGTTTTGTATGCTGTAACAGAGCCTGCAGTACAAAAGCCCCTAGCCACCAGAGCCACACCAGAATCACCAGGGCGACGAGTATGCCTTAAACAGGCTGTCTTGTTTCCTGTTCTGTCAGCAAATTTTAGGGGGATGACACGACTCTCTGCTGGGATGATGCCTGTTTTTCTTGTCTGTTCAAATCCCAGTGACTCTCAACCTCACCAGAAGAGCACTTGGTTCAGCCCATTTCACTGGTGGAGTTGGGTGGATGTCTCTTAAGACCTCCCACCATCCCTTTGCCTGGTCCCTCCACAACCCCTTGCTAATACAGTGTAGACTGACCTGAGACTCACTTTGTAGCCTATGCTAGCCTAGAACTCCTGCTCTCCCCTCCTCTGCTTCCAGAATGTTGGAATTACAAGCTTGAACCACCAGAGCCTAGTTGGTCTTTTTCTTATTTCAAACCTGTATAAGCAGCTGAGTGTGGTCACACTGGCCTGTAATCCCAGAATTTAGGAGGTGGAGACAGGAAGACCACAAGTTCAAGACTCTCCTTGACTATATAGTGAACTGGAGGCCATCCTGGGCTAAATGAGATCCTGTCTCACAAACACAAAACTGGCCTGGCATAGTGGCACATACCTTTAGTCCCAAAGGCAGGTGGATCTCTGTAAGTTCGAGGCCAGCCTGGTCTACAGAGTGAGTTCCAGGACAGTCAGGGCTACACAGACAAACCCTGCCTCGAATAACCAAAAGCCAACCTGCTGTGGGATGTCTTTGTGTATGCTGTGAATATGTGTTCCTCCCACCGGCTATTAAATGAAGCCACATTGGCCTATGGCAGGGCAGGATGGAGCCAGGTGGGGAAATCCAAGAAGATAGTGAAAGGGGAAAGGGGAATAAGAGGAGAAGCTAAACTCCTGTCCAAAGAGCGACATGTAATGGGACGCAGGTAAAGCCACAGAACACGTGGTGATACACGGATAAATAGGAATGGGTTAATTTAAGATGAAAGAGCTAGCTAGCAAGAAGCCTGCCATAGGCCATACAGTTCGTAATTAATGTAAGCCTCTGAGTGATTATTTTATAAGCAGCTATGGGCCACTGGGCCAGGTGGGACCCGAGAAACTTCTGCTACACCAACCAACTGACCAAACAACCCAGTATCTGTACTGTCCTCTGATGGGGAAAACAAACCCTGCAGAATATGGCCTTTGCCTCTAAGCCTGAGGGAGGGACGGTCTTCTAAAATGATGCTGAGTTATTGATTAGAGGAGACCAATTCTGCAGATTGTGGCTCTGTAGTGAATGCAAACACCGGTCAGGATGGGGAGCCACTGGTGACTGCAAGCTAACCGCATATGTTGATTAAATTGCTTTCGATCCAGGTTTTCCCGGATTGGAGAAATTACATTTGATTCCCCAGATGAGCCCCTTCTCATTTCACATTCTTCTGGCCTCTCTTCTATGAAAAGAGAGATGGTAAAACCTGTCAGGACACAACTGCAAAGTGATCCTTTAATCCTCACAGACGAGGCGGCGGGACTGCAGGAGCCCTCTCCAACCCTGGGGACTTTTCTTGCCTTCCAAACAGGATGTGGCTCAGGCATGAGGCAGAGTGCTCGCAAAGCTCATGGAATTGGCTTAAACCGTAGCCCTCATTGGGCCAGCTTCGTGGGTCCTACATCCTTTAGCTGAGAGCTCCTCTCCACGAATTAGGGGATGAACACCCCAAGGATGAAAATAGACAGTGGGCCCTCCCTTGAGGAAAGTGGACAAGGAGGTGGCACTTCTTAGGCTTTTGGAAGCAGAAAAGGCTCCTGGGATATCTGTTTAAGATGCATTTTCCTGGCTGAAGCATAGCTCAGCAGAGGGTACACCTTTTGCTTGCTTGTTTCATTATTTCCTTTTTCTTCTGTTTGTTGTTCTTATTTCTGAGATAGGGCTTCCTGTAGCTCAAGATGTATGTCACCAAGGATGACCTTGAACCCCTGATCCTCCTCCCTCCCCTAACCAAGTATAAGTATTACAGGGGGCATCGCAGAGTCCAGCTTAAATGTTAAAGCTTAAAATGGTCTAGTCCCTGTGTAGGGCCCCCGTCACTGCAAACATGAAAATAAAATCTAGCTAAGCATGTCAATGCATGCGCATCATCCCAGCAGTTGTGGGGCAAAGTGAAGAGGATCAGGAGTTTGAGGTCACTCCTGCCTCCATGGTGAATTGGAGGCCAGCCTAGAGGTACATATTGATTAAAAAGAGAATGAGGATGAGGGAACTGGAAAGATGGTCCAGCAATTAAGAGCACTCACTGCTCTTCCAGAGGACCAGGATTTGACTCCCAGCACCTGCATAGAGGCTTACTAGTTCCAGTTAGGGAATCTGACACCCTCTTCTGGCCTCCATGGTTACTGCATACACTTGGTGCACAGCCATACATGCAGGAAAATCTCTCACATACATAAAACAAAAATAATAAATCTTTAAAATCATAATTATTTTTATTTATCTATTTACTTTTGTTTTTTTGAGACAGGGTTTCTCTGTGTTATAGCTCTGGCTGTCCCAGAACTCACTTTGTAGACCAAGCTGGCCTTGAACTCACAGAGATTAGCCTGCCTCTGCCTCCCAAGTGCTGGTAGTAAACGAATGGGCCACCACACCTGGCTAAAAGCATAATTATAATCATAATGAACAGACAGGTGTGGTAGCACAAACCTTTAATCCTAACATTCATGAAGCAAAGGCAGGCAGATCTCTGTGAGTTCAAAGCCAACCTGGTCTACAAAGTAAGTCTCAGGCTAGCCAAGGATATATAGTGAGACCCTGTCTCAAAAACAAACAAACAGAGCTGGAGAGATGGCTCAGAGGTTAAGAGCACCGACTGCTCTTCCAGAGGTCCTGAGTTCAATTCCCAGCAACCACATGGTGGCTCACAACCATCTGCAATGAGATCTGGTGCCCTCTTCTGTATACATAGTAAATAAAATAAATATTAAAAACAAACAAATGAAGATAGATTTTAAAAATGAAGCAAAAAAATTAGTGATTTGTTTTCTTTTTTCCATATATTTACTCATTAACTTTAGCTGATGTGCATGGGTATTTTGTCTCCTTGCACCTAAGTGTACCACGTGCACGGGGCAGTCACCATGTGGGTACTGGGAAGAGCAAAGCATGCTTTTAACTGCTGTGCCTCCTCTCCCGCCTTTGCAGTTTCTGTTTTAGTAAGTTAGCTTCTAAGAAACTCCCAAGGGATGCTGACGCAGCTGGTCCGAGGGTCACATCACAGCTTCCTGACCTGGGCTGAGCAGCTCCATTCCTCCCGTCTCTTACCAGCCAGCTGTGCAGCACCAAGAGCTTCTCTGGGCTTCGATTCATCTTCTGGATGTTATTTAGGTCAGCAAGCAAACGTAGCCAGCTTCCTGCATACCAGCTGCTCTGGCTGCTCACTAGATAACGTCCAGAAAAACCACAGGCTGAGCCCAGGATAGCTGCCAGGCTGGGGACTTAGAGGTCCAGCTGTAACATTTAAAGACCTTTTGGATTCTAAAATTCTGTGACTCACTGTCAGAAATAGAAGTTTTTTTCTTTTTAATTATTTTTATGTGTATGGTGTTTTGCCTGTATGTATGCCTGTATGCCACGTGGCATGCATTTCTGGTGCCCAAGGAGGCCAGAAAAGGTGTTGGGTCACCTGGAACTGGAGTTACAGACAATTGTGAGCCACTATATGGGTGATGGGAATCCAACCCAAGTCCTCTAGAAGAGCCGTCAGTAGTCTTAACTGCTGAGCCATCTCTCCAGCCCCTAGAACAGGATCTGTACTTCTCAGGAAACCTCTCAACTATTAGGACAGGTATGAGGAAATATTAAATTCAGAAGGAACCCCAGATCAATGTCATTTTTTAAAAAACTTATTTATTATGTATACAGCATGTATGACGGCAGGCCAGAAGAGGGCGCCAGATCTCATTACAGATGGTTGTGAGCCACCATGTGGGTGCTGGGAATTGAACCCAGGACCTCTGGAAGAGCAGTCAGTGCTCTTAACCTCGGAGCCATCTCTCCAGCCCCAATGTTGTCATTTTACAGACAGGGGGAACCAGAGAGGAAGCAGAAAGTACTGACTCCAGATCAACCAAGTGGCTTCCCATTTGTGCTTGCGAAGGCAGTGTTAGCTCTCAAACCCGGGACCGACTGCTGAGATGCCTAGAAATACATCAAAGCAGACCTGGCCACCAGGTTCTCCCAGAATTCCTCACTTCCTACCTGTTTCGGGGTCCTCCTGGCTGGCACAACTGTCCCCTACCCTAACCTCCTCCAGCTCAGGGACTGGGCTGGGCCTGCCCTTCCCCCAACTGCTCTTCTCTCTATGATCCAGTCATTTTGGCCACAAGGTGCAAGGTGCTTATTTATTTGTTTGTTTGTTTATTTTGAGACAAGGTTTCTCTGTGTAGCTTTGAACCTTTCCTGGAACTCACTCTGTAGACCAGGCTGGCCTCGAACTCACAGAGAGCCCCCTGCCTCTGCCTTCTGAGTGCTGGGATGAAAGGTGTGCACCACCACTGCCCGCCACGTCATGCATTTTTTTTTTTCAGCCCTTTTACCTCTTGGTCAACAGCTCCTCTCATGGTCCGGTTTAGTCTACCGGCCGTGTTCAGGCTAGACTCTCCCCTCTGCCTGTTTTCTCTTGATATCTACAATAAAAATCTCCACACTCTAGGAGTAGCCATGCCCTCCTCCTTTTATTTAATTTTTTAGTTCATGTACTGGCTTTCCAGTTGTGCTGCGGAGGCAGTGTAGCTCAATGAGAATGAAATACCGGGGCAGGTAAGAGGGCTCAGCGGGTTATGCACTTGCCTTCAGGCCTGAAGACCTAAGGGTGGTCCCTGGGAACTGCATGGTAGGAGAGACCCAATTCCTGCAGCCTGCAAGCTGTTCCCTGACCACCACAGGACACCCTTGCATGCTCCGGCCCCTCAAAGAAAGAAAATGTAAGTCAGTGTCTTTACTCCCAGTGCTTTGGAGGCAGAGGCAGGCAGACCTCTGAGTTCGAGGCCAGCCTGGTCTGTAGATCAAGTCCCAGGACAGACGGACAGCCAGGGCTACACAGAGAAACCTTGTCTCAAAAAAAAAAAAAAAAAAAAGAAAAGAAAAGAAAAGAAAAGAAAAAGACTATTTTAGTATATTAACCCTAGATAGGCAGGCAAGATGTTATCACTTCAATGTGGAATCAATATATTATCTTAAATATCTGACTTTACATTTTTAAAATTTATTATTGTGGGTGCATGCATGATGTGAGCACACATGCCATAGGTGGCATGTGGGTTCCAAGAAGCAGGTCATCATGGTTGCCCTGCTGGATGGCAAGAGTCTTTACCTGCTGAGCCATCTTGCCTGCCCTTTTTGTTGTTGTTGTTTGTTAGTCTTACAGATTTATTTTTAATTTTTAAAAAATATTTATTTTATGTGTATGAGTGACCTGTCTTCATGCACATCAGAAGAGGGCATCAGATCCCATTAGAGGGGGCTGTGAGACACATGTGGGTGCTGGGAATTGAACTCAGGGTCTGGAAGAGCAGCCAGTGCTCTTAAGCACTGAACCATTTATTTCTCCAGCCCCTACTTTGTTTCAGGTTGCTTTTGAGACAGGCTCTGGGTCTATATACCAGGGTGGCCTGAGATTCACTATGTAGCCCAGGCTCATAGCATAGTTCATAGCCCAGTTCAACTCCTAGCAATCCTATCTTAGCTGGCTGAGTGTTAGGATTATAGGTATGTGTAGCCATATCAGGTCTATCCTTTACTTCTGGGTGTGCCTGGGGTTGAAACCAGAGCCATTCACATGCCAGGCAAGTGCTCTGCTGCTGAGCTGTATCCCCAACTCTATTGGCTTTTTGTAGGAGGTCTCTATATGTTGCCCAAGCTTATGATTCCCCTTGCCTCAGTCTCCCAGTATCTGGGACTACATAGCTACACACCATCGCCTCCACATTAATATAATAAAACTGTTCCCGAGATATGTCATGGGTTGTTTCGTTTTTGAGTTTTTCGTTTTGTTTTGCTCTGAGTCTTCAAGTGTAGTGTGAACTGGGTATGGTGGTACAAGCCCATGATCCCAGCACTCTGGAGGTGAGGCAACAGAATACCAGTTCAAGGCCAGGGTGGGCTACAAGGTAAAACCTTGCTTCAAGAACAAAGGAGAAAACAAAAAACCAAATGAAACAAACCAATCCAGTGTGTTTATACTACAGCATACTTGCAACATGAACCTGACACATTCAAGGGTCCAGTAGCTTCTCCACTCCCTGGTTCAACAGCACAGGTAGACTGTACATCATCTTATTGTGGTCCAATTGCACCTACTCAGACCATCAGAATTCACTTCTGTCTGGAGCTGAGGGTGTGGATAGGTGGGTAGAGTGTTTGCCCAGTATGTTTGCCCGATTCTCAACACACTATAAATGGACTATGGTGGTTCATGCCTGTAATCTCAGCACTCCAGAGGTAATGCAGGTGAATCAAAAGTTGAAGGTCATCCTTGGCTACATTGTGAGTTCAAGGCCAGTCTGGTCTAAAAATAGAACCATTTCCACCTCCTGGCTGGCTTCATTTTTTTGTTTGTTTGTTTGTTTTTGAGCTAAGGATCGAGCCCAGGGCCTTGCGCCTGCTAGGCAAGCGCTCTACCACTGAGCAAAATCCCCAACCCATGCTTCATTTTTATATAAATGGGACCAGAGACTTTGTGGACTAGCAAGGGAACTTTCTGTGGTCCAGCTGGATGCAATCGCACCTCCGGGAGTGGCTCTGACTGTGGCTGATTCCAACCTTTATTAAGGAGCACCAAAAAAGGCTAACAGCAAGACCACCCATATTTCCATGAACAGAGGCCAGTCACCTGTGCCCAGAGAGAAGGGTCTCAGTCCCTGCTCTCCGTTCTCCTCTTCACCCCATGCTCTAAACCTTTCTTCTGTCCCCGAGCAGTTGCTCAACTAAAATGAAGTGAAATTCTCAAGCTTAAGTGGGGGTTGGAAGGAGCACTCCCAGCTTGCTCCGTAGGTGCACCTCACTGTCACACTGGTTACATAAGCTAAGCAGCAGCAGAGCCGACATGCCTCACTGATGAGTGTGTGCGTCTGCACCCCCATCTCAGCCAGGGGAGTCACTGGGCTTTCCCTGGGTCTCAAATAGTGTGGAACTGAGGCATGGAGTAGCAGAAAACACTTTTACCATCCGCCGAGGAGGGCCAGTTGGTGGGTGTTATCCCCCAAGTGCTCTTTCTCAGCACAGCCTCAGGAAAAACCAGTTTTGGAAGCACCACACCTTGGGTCAGATGATGCAACGTGATATTAGCGTCGGGTTGCATCAGCGGTTCTGACGCATGTGCCTTTTACGCCGGCAGAAAGCAGTATAATGGGGCAGGAGAAAGAAAGAGACATTCGCTGCCTGAAAGCCTTTTAAAGGAGCCCTCAGCGTTTCTAATTGGCCACACAGGGTGTTGTCGGGAAGATAAACGCCCAACCAGCCACCTCCCCCGACAAGCTCCAGCATGCCGTTTCCTGAAACCAGGACCTGCCGGCACACTTAAGGCAGAATTCTTTTCTGGTTGGTTCTAATGTTTTATATCAAAGCCTCAAGGTTTAATCTCTAAAATCTTTTCGAATGCCTGGCCTATTAAGAGGCTTTCAAACGGTGCTCCTATGTGGTCTTGACCTGAATATCTCCGAAATGCACCAGTTGAAGCTCATTTTCGGAGTTGTTTTACATAAGTGCTTCCGGCTCTCAGGACACACAGACTTATATGACTTTATCGAATAATTTAGATTTGGTTCCCTTGGCGTCCCCCCAGCCCTTGCTTCTCGATATAATAAAAACGAACCGCAAAGACCCTAAGAACTTTCTAGCCAACCAAGGAAGTTGCCAGAAAAGAAACTTTCACACTAGGAACTCAGGCACTTGAGAGGTAGAGGAAGGAGATTAGCAAGTTCAATGTCAGCCTGGGCTTCATGGTGAGTTTCAGGACAGCCTGGGCTTCATGAGACAAAACAAAACACCAAAGAAAAAGGAAGAAACATTTGGTAAAAGAAAAAAGTGATACTGTGATGCAAGCCTTCCCTTAGTACCAGCCAAGTAGATCTATCTCCAGTCGACAATTCCGCACGCTGCTTGCCCGGTTCTGTGAGCCGGCCGGTCCTCACCCTAGCACCTCTGGCCACTTCCCTTCCGGGATTCCTGGACACTGCTTTACTCTATGGGGCTGGGAAAATGCTTTCTACCCCTTTTCTGGCAGGTCAGATTCTTTAAATTGCTCAACTCAGCTTGCCCAGGAAACGCCTTCCTTGATCCTTGAATGGGGTAAGTACCACGCTTTCAATTATTTCTTAATCTTTCTCCTTACTCCGCCTTCCAATGGGGCAGAGATCTTGTTCTCTACGTCTGTATTTTCAGCATCTAGCACGCTTGCATCTTCTCTTGCTAGTACTGGAGGCACAGTAAATATGTTGTTAACAGAGAAAGAAAAACTTTCCACAAGTAATTTCAAGTCCACCTCTGCCCCCTGCTAATTACTAATTTCTTAGTATATCAAATCTTTATGTAACTTGACCATGTAACAACCCTCGGCTGCATCCTGGGGACACATCCGCGGCGAATAAAATCTAGCTTCTGTCTGCATAGGAGAAAGTTATTCAGATTGTATTCATCTTTCATTCCAATCACTCAATTAGGGCACGTCCCTCGTTGGCTGCTGCGTGAGCAAAGCAACTATTTTCCAGCGAGTGTCCTCAGGTGACCTGTCTAGACGCTCAGAGGAAAAAACAAGAGAATCTGACACTCTCCGGAGCTCCAAAGACGCCAGTGACGCGCAGGCCGCGCTGCGTGGAAGGGCGTGCGGAGCGCACAGCGGCAGGCCCAGCGGGGCTTGCGGCGTGGCGGCGGGTGCCCCGGACGCAGGCTCGGGTGGGCGGCTCGGCCGGCGGGGTCCTCCGGCCGGTAGGGGGCGCCCGCGCCCGGGGCCCCTCGCCGCCCGCCTCGCGCGCGCTCGCTTGCCGCCGGGCCGCACATGTGTTTCTGTTTTGTGTTGTAGCATTTGTTCTGGAAGCTCGTATTTACATTTTAAGTGTATCTGGTGAGTGGGCTGGAGCCCTCGTCCGGGCCGGGGAGAGACGAAGCCGTTGACCCGTCTTTCAATCGCTCCCCTTCCCTTTTCTCATCACTCCAACCAGGTAGGAGGTGGAAACCGACTGGGACCAGTTTGCAGGGTCTGGGAAAGTTTTTTTTTTTCCTCTTTTTTTTTTTTTTTTCTCCCCCCCCCCCCCCCCACGCGAAAGGTTAAAAAAAAAACAACGCTGGGGAAGGGGGGGTTGGGGAACGGAATGAATAAGAAGGGGAAGGAAGGCGGATCCACGTGGTTTAATCGGAGACAGACAGAGATCCCATTGTTCAAAATCAATAAAAAAAAAAAAAAAGGCAGACGGGGCGAGTGCGGGGCAGCGGGGGCCGGGCAGGGGGCCCACCAAAGTTCCTCTTTCCGCGCGTGCTCGCAGGTGCTTGGGGCCGGGGGGGGGTGAGGGGGGTCCCCGCGTGGCGCGCGGCGCGGGGAGGGGCGAGGGAGCAGCAGGTGGGGCGGCCCACGCCGCGCCGCGCTCCCCTCCCCCGCCCTGCAGCAAGCCCGTGCATTGTGCGCCCGTGTCTCCGCAGCCCGCGACCATGCCCAGGAAGAAGGGGGCGGCCTGGGAGGAGCCGAGTTCGGGCAACGGCACGGCGCGCGCGGGGCCTCGGAGGCGCGGCGGCCCGGCGGGCAGGAAGCGCGAGCGGCCCGAGCGCTGCAGCAGTAGCAGCGGCGG
This sequence comes from Onychomys torridus, assembly GCF_903995425.1. Lineage (NCBI taxonomy): Eukaryota > Metazoa > Chordata > Mammalia > Rodentia > Cricetidae > Onychomys > Onychomys torridus. Next base: position 154,294,096 of record NC_050444.1, read on the forward strand.
CGGCAGCAGCGGCGACGAGGACGGCCCGGAGCTGGACGGGGCCCCCGGCGGCGGCAAGCGCGCGGCCAGGCCGGCAGCGGCGGGCAAGGCGGGCGGCGCGGCCGCGGTTATCACGGAGCCCGAGCACACGAAGGAGCGCGTCGTGAGTGGGGCGGGGGCGCGGGCGGTTGGCGGTTGGGGGGGAGGGGCGCCGCGGGGTCACGCCCCGCCCCTCCCCCACGCCGCGCGGGGAACTCGGGGGAGCTGGTCCCGGGCCGGGGGAACCGGGCGGGTGCGTGGCCACGCGGGGGCTGTCGCTCTTCCCCGGGCGCGCCTCCCCTTTCCTCCCCCCCGCATCTCCTTTTCCGGGGGAGGGCAACCCGCCGGGAGTTGCGGGCGCGCACCGGGGCTTTGAGGTTCCCGCCGCTGCGGCTCGGGCGCCCCGGGGGGGCGGGGCCTGGCCCGCGGCGCGCATGCTCCATGTATACCCTGCGCGGTCGGCCGGCCGGTGCGCGCGGGGCATGGTGGGGGCCGCGCGGGTGTGAGCGCGCATGCTCCTCGGAGGCCCTCCCCCCCCCCCGCCCGGGGATCGCCTCCTCCCACCCCCGACCCCCCGCAGAGCGGCGCTGGGCTTTGTTTGCCTCGGGTGGCCACGGCGTGGGGCCGGTGGGGTCTGTCCTGCCGTACGCTCTGATCTCTCCATCATCTAACTTGAGCTTGCGGGGGGAAAAAGCTTCGCAGAGCCGGTGCGAGCCAGGCCCAGGGGCCGCAGCGTCCCCACTAGAACTTTGTGCAAGTTTTCTTTGGTATACTCCTCCGCCTCGGCCGGAGACCACATTCTCCATTAGCCCTAAGAAAGAGATGGGATTTGACTCTTGGAGAGTGTCCCCCTTATTTAAAAGGGTGCTCTGGAGAGGTGACAGGGGTAAAGGGACCTGGATGCCTCACAGCCGTCCAGGCACAGTAGAAAGGAAAGTAGCGAGCCCTTAACCATTTTGCAGATTGCGCCCGTGAACATATTTCACAAACAGCCCCGCAGTGGAAGGAAAGCTCTGGCTAGGCATGGCGGGGGCGAGGGTGGGGGGTGGCAAACCCGCAACCCTGCGGGAGGTAGGCTTGCTAGATAGTGTGATGGTCTCAGCCAGGATATTGAAAGAGGAACTCACAAATTGCCCTCCTGCTCCCCACTCGGCGGGTTAGGACGCTGCTAAGAAGTTGGGCATGATGGGGTCCTGCCTCTGTTGTATGGGGTTTTCCAGAGTTTGGGAAAGCCAAGTGGAATTGGATTATCTGTGTCTGAGCTAGCTGCTGTACTGCTCTAGCCCACTGCAAGAGCAGTGAGTTCTGTGGTCTCGAAAGAGATTATTAACCCACGCAGGGGTTTGCATGAGGATAACAGTGTAGGAAGGACTCAGGCCTGCCTCGACCTCCACCAGCCCCATGGACACAAGGAATTGGCACCTTGTGTCCTACTGGGAGATGTCATGCCCGAGTGAAGCAGTCTCTTGCAGTTTGTGCTTGTTTTATATGTACAGCTTCCTGTGTCTGTTTAGAAACAGGAACTTAAAAGCTGTGTGTCTGTCACCTTAAACTAGGGGAACTATCACAGGAACCCCGCACTGGTCAGCACGTGGCCATAGGATAGATGAAGCCAGGGGCCTGTGGGGTTTCCGAAGTGATACACTGTTGCACCTGGGAAGTGTGTGCCGTGAGTTTCTGTTTCCCTTAGGATTGGTGGATTTGGCTCAAGGTCGGGAACATGGCCTTGCATGCATTCCCACGGGCCCAGGCCAGCAAGCTGCCCGGTGTCTCCAGCCCAAGGGCCCTCATGGTGTCTGGTTGGCAGATCAGGGACTGTTTGCTGCAGTAGGCCACTAGTCTCTTGATTTTCAGAGACACAAGCCTCTCTTCTGTGGGCAGCTCGAAGGAGGAGACTGTCAGACTCTGGCTTTCGCCTTCCCTTATCTTGAATTTGCAGTTGTGGTGGGCTTGGGGAAGATAAGCCACATGCTCACATTGTTGAGGGGCAGAGTTGTCCTGTAAGAGTTCAGTGTTTTAGGAAAGACAGGAGAGTCCTTAATAGCCTGTGACTTGAGTCTTGCCCTATGTCAGTCGAGGATCGGAGGCTCATGGGTCATTGTGTAGGATGGGTATTTTGTCTTTCGAGGAAGAGGCTGATTCATCCCCAGTAGTTTTGCCTGAGTCCTCAGGAACTCGCTATTGGCACAGGTGTCCAGCTCTGTGTGGTTTTTGTTTTTTGTCTTTTTGTTTGTTTGGGTTTTGTAGACAGGGTTTTTTCTCTATGTAGTAGCCCTGGCTGTCCTGGAACTCGCTCTGTAGACCAGGAACCCGGAGATCACCTGCCTCTGCTTCCCGAGTGCTGGGATTAAAGGCTAAAGGCGTTCGCCACCACTGTCTGGCCTGTGTGGGTTTTTTAGTGGGGGGTTGCTGAGATTTTGTGGACTCTTGAGACACATGTTTATTCTTAGAGAACATAGTTAAAGGCCAAGCCTGAGTGGGAGGGTGTTGGTTGCCAGGATCTTGCTCCTTGGTCCTCCTGTCCCAGAGCATGAATCTCCTAAGTGTGAAAGGGTTGACTCTCAGACTTGCGCAGTGTACTTGGGCAATAATTCAGAAACTGCTATGGCCAGGAACTCCCATTTTGTTGATTGAAGATACTCAGTGCATTTTCTGCCTTGGCCTCATCTGGGCCCAGGTGACATTTGTGACTAGTCATGTGGAGATAGATAGCTGGGTGAGATGGAGTTCCTCTGTCCTAGACTGTTGGGCTTTGTCTGTGTGCAGGCCTTTAGACCTGTTGCAGTCCTGTTGTAGGGTTAATCTTTGGAGAGCAGGGAAACTTCTGGCTTGTTCTTTTTCCTCTTTCCTGTCTTTTCCTCTCTCCTTCCCTCCTTCCTTTTGATGCTTGGGACTGAACCCAGGGCTAAGCTCATGCTCTTTCACTGAGCCCCCAAGCCCTCTCAAATCCATGTGCTCACTGGGATCCCCTGGATAGGGCCAGCGGGCTAATAGGATAGGTTGTTGGAGTTCTGTGGCTGAGGTTTTTTTGACAGGGGCTTTAATTGAAAGGGCATTATGAATAGCACTCATTAAAACCTTGATTCCATAAGAAGGAGGGAAGAGTTTCGCTGTAGAGAGATGAGCTGTGGGTTACTAGTGAACAGCTGTTGGCAATGGATACAAGCACTCATCCTTTGTGAGAACACAGGGTCCATGTGAAACTGGTGCCAGGGTAACGGGTCATGTTTTTCGTGGGCAAGCAGGCAAGGTTGCCCACAGGTAGCTTTTTCAGAAGGGTAGGGCTTTTGTATATATGCTAGCTGGCATGAAAGGCATCAGGAGCCCCAGGGATGGCAGTAGATACTGGCCACCAGCCATTGGCCTGGTGGATCTCAGGGTTTGGGGTGGTCAACAGCACCCTTGATGCTTTGCGTCTCAATGAGTGCTGAACTTGGGAATCCTTGAACTTCTCCACTTTGGAAGTTGTTAGTGCAGTGCTGTCTGGCCTGGAATCATGCTGGTTTTGAGGCCTCTCCCCTCCATCTGGGGCCCGTCTTGAGTCCTGAGAGAATGGTAGTGTACACACGTAAGTGACGGCTTTACAGAGGACATAGTGCCATGGGCTGAGGCTTGTAGACTGTTCCAGCCACACCTGCCTTTGAAGAAAGGAGAGAGAAAGGGAAAGTAGGCACCCATCGGGTAACTTGAGTCAGGCCCTGGAAGGCCGCCCCCACACTCCACACTCCTGAATAATTGAACAGGGAGGCTATTCCATTCCTGTGAGGCCTGGGCCTGTGCAGATTTGCTTATTGTTCTGGAGATGGAATCCAAGGCTTTGCCCATGCTAGACATTTACCACTGAGTGACATCAGCCTACAATGTATTTTACAGAGAAATCTTTTTTTCCCTTTGTTTTTTATTTTTATTTATTTATTTATTTATTTTGTGGAGCTGAGGACTGAACCCAGGGCCTTGTGCTTGCTAGGCAAGCGCTCTACCACTGAGCTAAATCCCCAACCTTTTTTTTTTTTTTTATTCTAATTTTTATTTCTGTGTATATGTGTGTACCTGCTCAAACCATGTGTGCACTATGCTCTTAGAGGCCAGAGGGTGTCAGATCCCCTGGAACTGGAATTAAAGAGTTGTGAGCCACTCACTACCTAATCTGGGTGCTAGGAACTGGATCTGGGTCCTCTGCAAGTGTTCTTAACCACTGAGCCATCTCTCTAGCCCTACAAAGTATGTTTGGAAACTGGGTATAATCCCAGAATTTGGAAGGCTGATGCAGGAGGATTATATAAATGGAGGCCAGCCTGGGGTACATAGTGAGACTTTGTTTCCCACAAAGTAAAAGTGCATTTTTCTCAAAGACATGTATTCTGTTTACTGTTCGTGTGTGTGTGTGAGGTGTGAGTGTGGGCATGCAGAGACCATGGCTTCGAGGATTTGAACTCATGTATTCTGTTTACTGTTTGTGTGTATGTGAGGTATGTGTGTGTGAGTATAGGCACACAGAAGCCATGGCTCGTGAGGATTTGAACTCGGGTCATCAGGCTTGCACAGTGAGTCCTTTTACCTCACTGAGCCAGCTCAGCAGCCCATAGGTATATTTTGTAATGTATTTTGACATTTAAGAAGGCAAAGAGAGAGTGCTGGGTGCAGCCCATAACTGTGTAGTGCCCTTTTCAGATGCCAGTTCCGTATGGTTAGTGGAGGCTCAGTAGCCCTGGCTGGACAGGTACAGTGGTACATGACTCTACTCCTGGTGCTAGAGGCTGAGGCAGTAGGACCACTGAGACTGAGAGGCAGTCAGAACTACAGAGCAAAACCCTGTCTCTAAACCTAAACGCGGAGGGGCAGGGAGTCATGTTCTTGCTGGGAGCCCTAGTGAGGAGGTCCCTCCTTTCACGACTGGTACCCGCTTGTGGGTAGTGTTGAATATCCATGGAAGGCCCTCTGCATCAGACCCTGCTGCCCCACCAAAGCTGAGCCCTGTCTTACCCTTTGCATCTCCCCTGATGAAGTTAGGTACCTGGCTGTAATTCCTTCTTCCTTCCTTACTATTCAAAATCTGTCATTCCTGTGGGCAGCCCACAGGACTAACGTCATGGTGATCATGCAGAAGTCATGCAGGGTTTAAAGTGTGAAGGCTGCCAGTACACTATGATGTTTGTAGTGGGGACTATATAGCTGGCCTCAGGGTGTGTGGTTCTTGGGTCCCCAGCCTTGGGCTGGTCTTGTGCATGTCTCTGTAGTTCATCACAAGAAATGGGGGAGAGCAGAGCTCTCCTTTGGCTCAGCATTAGTGTTGAGCTCAAGCTTGAGACTTGTAGGGACGGGCTTGGGGTTGCCTACCTTGGAGCATATGGATAGGGGGTTATTGGATGGGACCTCTGGCCAGCGTGAGAGCACCAGCAAAGAACTTTTTCGATCCGGTGCATTGGTATGTGCACATTTGCAGTCCACACGGGTGAGACTGGAAGATGTAAGTTCAGGGTTAATCTGGGCTTTGGAGAAAGAGCCCTCATCTCTTTCCTATTTCATAGGAAAGCCGTGGAGTACCAGCAGCAAGCAGCCTGAACAAGCTAATTCTTGGCCTTCTCTCTCTGTTTAGAAACTTGAAGGGTCTAAGTGCAAAGGGCAGCTTTTGATTTTTGGGGCGACCAACTGGGACTTGATCGGACGGAAAGAAGTCCCTAAACAGCAAGGTAAGAGAAACTGTCTGAAAGATGACTGACTGCTTCTTGTAAACCAGGTGGTTGTTGGAGTGCCAGCTCATGCCCACCAGGTAGGGATTCTCTGCGATTGTGGGCATGTTCAGAGAGGCCACGCAAATTGCTTGAGGCACAAAGCCACTCTGGTGAGGTGCTGCATCTGAGCTGAACCTGGTCTCAAATGTGTTGTGCCTTCACAGTCCTGTGTTTAAAAGACTCAGATGACTTGGGAATGTAGTCTTCAAACAGGCATGGCCCCTTGAGTCCTCGAGATTGCCTTTCACTACAAGGAAGAGGCTGGCCCTGTGCTGAGATGCCTTGAGGCCCCAGACACTTGTCAGCTGTGATGACGGAGATGAACAGGCTACTTAACTGGCTTGGGAGAAGAACTCAGTGGAACTAGTAAACTGGAGAGTGGGCACAGTTCCACCAGCTTCCTGTGTCCAGCTCTCTATAGAAGACGGGTCCCTTCCTGAAGGCCTCTTGGGGAAGAAGGCTGGCTCAGCGCCACACTTGATGGCTCTTGATTTCATTTGGACACACGCCCAAAGTGCTTCCCAGCATTGCTTTGTCCGTGAACAAATATTTGAACGCTGGCACACCCTAGCGCCCAAACCTAGGAGCCTTGGCCATCATCCTCCAGGAAGATGGTATGGATGGAGCTGACTGGCTGTGGCTCCTTGTGGAAGATACCTGTCCTTCAGCACAGCCCTGGGCACCTGTCGGTCCTCGTGAGTGACCAGAGTGGCCTTTGTAGCTAGGGCACACAGGGTTCCTGTTCTCCAGTGTGTCCATTCCCCTGCAGATAAGGCAGGGGTACCTTGACCTGGCTGTCACCTCTGCCTCCCGTGCCTTCTGTGGCCCAGAAGCTGTGCCACTGGCAGACCAGGCTAGTGTTGGGAATCTTGCCAACCTGCCCCTCCAAGGGAGCTTCCTGCCCCATCCACATTTGTACTTCCTGGCCCTTCTGGCTCCAAATTCAGGTGTGTGTAGTTTCATTCAATGAATTGTCGACATTTGGGTATGTCTAGGCTGTCTGTAGTTTTGCCTAGAGCTGTTAGGCAAGGTTTGCCTCCCACCACCCTGCAGGTAGAGGAGGGGTCTTTGCAGCTCCTTACCCTTTGTGTGGCAGCATGGTGAGCTCCAGGTCCTGGGGGGCGGGGTGTCTGGAAACTGTGGGATTAATGTCTACAGCCTGGGAAGCTGGGGCCACTGCCAGCTTGTGCCTTTGGCTTGGGCTCCTCTCAACTGAAATGGGGGAGGGAGGGAGGAAGTCCCTGCGACAGGGAGATACCCCGATGTTCTTGTGGCTGGTGATGGTGCCCTCTTCAGGGAAAGAGGCATTGGTGGGGTGCCAGGGAGCCAGAGTCCACCTGGGCCAGCTAGTTTAAGAACCAGGCCATTCTCTGCTGCACCCCTGAGCCCCTCTGGTGCCCGGTAGTTGCAGCTCATGGGTGACCAATGGGAAGCCTTTCCATTACTTGCCAGCCGGGCTGCCTGAGCCACCTCAACTGTGGCCAGTTTCTCAGGATAGCCACCATTGTCCTGGAAGGAAAAGAAAGCCACACCTCTACCTTGAGAAATGGGAGTGGCAACTCGCCACCGGGGGTGTGCCCTGTGCCAGATTTGAGGCCTGGCAAGGACAGGTCCATGGCTTGGTCCCTGCTGCCTGTCAGGTGGAGACAGTTACAGTAGGTGGGATGCTTGGGATGGGATACAGGTTAAATCGGGTACAGTGCAAAGTCAGGTGTGGGTTCCCAGAAAGTTGAAGGGCCAGTAGGGACAGTGAGAGGACATGCTTTGGGGAAATGACTTAGTGGTCAAGTCAGGTGACAGCTGAAGTTCCTGGGTGTGGGTGGAGCTGAGTGGCTGACAAGAAGACGACCTCCAGGGAGGCAAGTGAGGACGATGGGAACACCAAACCTCAGAAAGCTCTGCCTTTGGGCTGTGGGGAGGCCTGGGGTGCAGGCAGGAGGGTAGGCGAGAGCACGCAGAGATGAGCCTGTGTCACACCAGACGCATTGCAGGAAGGCCAGCCCTGCCCTGTAGTAGGGTTGGGGCCCAGTAGCTGTGTGGGTCTGAGGAAGGATGTTGGAGCTGCCACTGTAGTGGCCAGTGACTCCAGGCAGGCTCGGTTTGGTGTGGACCTCAGGTGGTATGTTGGGGTGTCCTTACCTGTCCTGCCCCACTCCACAGGAGCTTAATTTGTGTCCTCCCCTTTGCAGCTGCTTATCGCAACCTTGGCCAGAATTTGTGGGGGCCCCACAGGTATGGGTGCCTGTCAGGAGTCCGGGTGCGGACTGTGGTTTCGGGTTCATGTGCTGCCCACAGCCTCCTCATCACCACAGAAGGGAAGCTGTGGAGCTGGGGTAAGTATTGAATGTGGGTCACACACACATGCTCTGAGTGTGCCTTAAAGTCACCTGGAAAGAGGCCCTGGATTCTGTGTGCACATGCACATGTGCGCGCGTGCGCGCTCTCTCTCGCGCTCTCTCTCTCTCTCTGTCTTTCCCTCTCTCTCCCTCTCTCCCTCCCCCTCTCTCGCTCCCCCTCTCTCTCCCTTCCCCTCCCCCTCTCTCCCTCTCCCCCTCCCTCTCTCTCCCTCTCCCTCCTGTCGCACATAACACATGGTGGCGGTCAGAGGACAACTTGGGAGTCCGTTCTTGCCTTCCTCATTTATGTGGGTTCTGGGGGTTGAACCCAAGTTTCCAGGCTTGTACAGCAAGTTCCTTTACCTGCTGAGCCATCTCACTAGTTCTGTTCTTTGAATCCTTGGAGATTGTTTACCTAAACTTGAGACGGATGCTGCCATCCCTCCAACCAGCCATCTCTTCCTGGCCTGTTGTCCTGCTTTGTGGCACCATGTGGCATGGGGCCTGTGTTCCACTACTCTTAAATACCACTCCCTCTCTGGCTCTTGTGTGTAGCTAACACGTCTGTTAAAAGGCCCTTGTGGCTCTTGGCCTTCGGTCTGATTTAGGGACTTTGCCCACATCTTCCTTTCCTCCTGTGCCAGCCTCCCTCATGCCAGGCTGTCCTGACTCCAGCTCTCATTTTTTCCAGGTAGGCCAGGAAATAGTGCTCAAGGCTCGTGTCATCCAAGCCTCAGGGCTCTGCTGCTGGGGGAGTTGGCTTCTCCATTTGTTTCTAGCCTTTGGCTGGCTTCTAATCCATATGACGTTTTTATTTTGGTCTGTTTGAGCCATTTTTTGGTGATTTCATGAGCTGCACCCGAGTCCAAATGTATTAACATCTGCCGTCTTCTCTGCATTTCGCTAATTTTATAATTCTGTTGAAAAAAAGTTCACAAGTGTGTGTGGCCCAAATTTATCCTCCCAAGCTCTGGTGACACACCGACATCTGCCCCAATTTTGTTTTCTTGGGTTGGCATAGGACCCTCCTCTGTTCCCTGCTGCCTTGTCCTCCACACTGGCCAAGGCCTTTTAGGTCAATGTCTCCAACTTCAGTAGCTTCTCTTTGAGCTCCTAGCCATGGCACTCAGGTTCTAGATCGCCTCAGGGCAGACCGTGTGACAAGAGTGATTCCCCCAGAGCAAAAGAGGGAGCTCTCTGGAGCAGCAGTGGGGTTGTGGAGACCAGCCAGGAGATCATGAGACCACTGTTAGACAGTTGATGGAAGGGCAGCCACCAGAAGGCCTCCTGAGCAGGAGGGGGAGCTGGGTTCTGGGCAGACCTCTGAGCTGCAGCCAGCCTGCCTTTCACTGAACTTGGGTAAGGCGGGCTCCTCTTGAAGTTGGCACCTGCCCAGTGCTGGCCCTGAAGCTAGCCCTTTAAGTGATGCTCGTCTCCTGGGAGGGTTCCCCTGGGAGGAGGCTAGTCACCTGTTCCGCTCGCTTCCTGCAGGCTGCTGGGCTCAGCTCACCAGTGGGGAAGATTAGTGAGAAGCCCACCCTGCTTGTGGTTCTCATCTTCCAGCCTTGTACAGTCTCCACCTTGACTTACTCTTGTGCTTCTCTGAGAGATAGACGGTCCTGGGGGTCCTCTTGGGTTCTGTTTTGGATCTGTGTTGGAACCTAGGTCGTATTTTAGGGCTTCCAGCTGTCCTGGAGCTGATTCAGGCCTCCCTAGAGGAGCTGTGCGTTGCTTAGGTTTCCACAGGAATTTGTTGTCTTCTCTGATGGCCACCACCACCACCCCCACCCCCCACCCCCTGCTTGCTCTCACACATCCATGGCTGTAACACAACTGTCCAGAAGGAGATGGCCCTTGCCATGAGAGTACATGGGGCTGAGGTCTTTTTCTTTAAGACTTATGGGCTTTGCCTCCATGTATGTTTGTGTGAGTGTATCAGATCCCCTGGAACTGGAGTTACAGGTAGTTGTGAGCTGCCCTGTGGGTGCTGGGAATTGAACCTGGGTTCCCTGGAAGAGCAGACAGTCCTCTTAACCTCAGAGCTACCTCTCCAGACCTGGGGCTGGGATCTTGTAACAGGGTAGGGGTGCAGATAAGAAGAAATCAAGATCAACAGTATGTGTATGAGACCCTCCCTGAGGAGGGGGGCAGTGTCGTGTCCCCCAGTTGCCACGAGGAGTGAGAAAGAACTGTTCCTGGAGCTTGATGCCTGTGGAGCATCCAGGCCACACCAAACATTTCCTGGAGTAACAGAGACTGGGGGTGCATTGGGATGGCCCTATAGGTGGCCACTTCCTGTTGGGATATATTCAGGATGGCCCTTTTCACTGGGGAGAGTAGCCAGGCACATCCTATCCTGATCTCGGGATTTGTTGAAGGTTTGTTTTGGGGGATGAGAGTGGGTACCACCCCAGCCTGTTGTTGTATTGCCTACCTAGCCAGCCGTGATCTCCCCGCAGGTCGGAATGAAAAGGGGCAGCTGGGCCATGGTGATACCAAGAGGGTTGAAGCCCCCAGACTCATTGAGGCCCTCAGTCACGAGGCAATTGTGCTGGCAGCATGTGGGCGTAACCACACCCTGGCGTTGACAGGTAAAAAGATGGCTCTTCTCTGTCTCACTAAGGCAAAAGGCTGCAAAGATGGTTTCTCTGGGGTGGGTGGAGTTGCTGAACGACTCTGAGCCAGTGTCGAAGATGATGCCCTGGCTTGGTGGGCATCTCCTTGAAGGTGGCAGTGAGAGCCCTATGGTGTGACCCCTGGGAGCCCAGACCAGGTTCTGTGTGTGGCAGGGCTCAGCTCTGTGTGCACCCTTGCTGTTACCCTCACCGTCCTTGGGATGGATAGACACACGACCCTCACTCAGCTCTTTCTCATTCTGTGCTTGGTGGATGAGCTGTTTGTATAATGCCGATCCAAATTCGTTGAAAACGTTCATCCTTGTATCCCTTTCTTCGTGTGTTCTCTCCTTATAGACACTGGCTCTGTGTTCGCCTTTGGAGAGAACAAGATGGGGCAGTTGGGCCTCGGGAACCAGACTGATGCCGTCCCAAGCCCTGCTCAGGTACAAGCACAATGTGAGCTTGGGGCAACTTGGAGAGAGTGGTGGAGAGAAGCTGTTAGGTCAGCCCTGCGGTGGGATGCAAGGGTCTCCTCATCTGCAGACACCATGGATTTTGTTGTTTGCTCACCCCCCACCCCAAGACAAGGTTTCTCTGTGTAGACCTGGCTATCCTGGAACCCACTCTGTAGACCAGGCTAGCCTCAATCAAACTCACAAGAGATTGGCCTGCCTCTGAGTGCCAAGATAAAGATGTGTACCACAGCCGCCTGGCAGACATACTGAGTTTGGACCTTGTGTGAAGTTAGAGCAGAGCAAGAGGCTCTGCAGGGTCTTCCTGGAAAACAGTGCTGCTGCCTGCCGGCCAGTGGCTTCACAGCATGCTGGGGGACCTCAGGGTTATGCTTGTAGAGTTTGAAGGACAATGAATGGTTCCTGCTTGTTGGCTGTGAGTTCTGGAGTGCAGTTGGATCGTTAGGAGTGGGTAGAGATGAGATGAGCCTGAGTGCCATGTTTGCCTGCACCATCAAGGATGAAATACTGTACCTTCTGTTTGGGCCGTTGCCAGGGTCTCTACTTGTTTTTTGTGCCTTGTGGTGGGACCCGCCTATTACTTGCTATCTTTGCGCGTCCTCGCTTGAGCCATTTTGTGTCTGGCTCACACCTTCATCGAGGCCTGACCGAGTCCTGCGACAGGACAGCTGGTTCAGGTTGGGGCAGCACTGAGGCCCTGCTTGTTGCTTCCCTGTCTGGGGTCACTGCAAGGTGCTGCTGCCCCCGGCCCCGCTCCCTATGCTGGAGCCAGATGATGGGGTTGCTGCTGGGAGACTCCAGAGGATAAAGCTCCAGAATCTGCTGTCCTGGGAGGGTAGGGGGCTCCAGCCGTTAGTGTCTTCATGGTCAACTCTGGTAACAGGTGTGCTCAAGCGGCCACCTTCCGAACCATGGAGTCCACCCTCCTGGTGAGCTCACTGTTGTTTGGCACCAGGGTGGAATGAGGAAGAAATTCAAGGAGCTGAAAGTTGGCTGTCTCTTTCTTTTCAGATCATGTACAATGGGCAGCCAATTACCAAGATGGCCTGTGGGGCTGAGTTCAGCATGCTGATGGACTGCAAAGGGAACCTCTATTCCTTTGGGTGCCCTGAATATGGCCAGCTGGGTATGGAAGTCTCTTTCTTAAAAGCTCTGTGATCTAACTGAAGTGTAGAGCCAGAAGGCAGTGTGGGGCTGTGCACACGTTACAAGTGTGGGTAATTGATCCAGAAGGTAGCTGCTACCCGCTAAGTGCGTCTCACGCTCTGTGGAAACGCTTGCTGATAACTCATAGGTTACAAGGGTCACAGTGCCTTACCTCAGTGAAAACATCAGAGGACTGAGTCTGTCTGGCAAAGAAGCTTTTCTTTTGGTTTGATAATCCACTTTTATGAGAATTTCGGAAGGACAAAAGCTGGGCCACTCTCACATATATAAATGAGTCTTTATTAGAAGTGAGAGAATTATGTAAGAGTGAGGTTCTGAAAATCCTGGATGGATGAGCAGCTGGCTATCGTCAGCTCATCCCTCATCATAGTGGACTTCCCAGAGCAAAGAGAGGAGGAGGAGGTCAGCAAGCTGTCCTCAGAGTCAGTAAAGCTTGCCACCCGAATTTTGCAAGGTCTCCATTTTCCTTTCCCCTCTGACTCAAGGCCTCCTGGTCCTTTCTCCAGTCCTGAGCAGGAGGTGAGGTGTGGGCGCCCCCTGCTGGTGTCTGGAGCCTACAGCAGCGCAGGATCTGGGTTGCTGGGTCCCAGTGTCATTAGAAGTGCACAGATGGGAGAGTATAAATAGAAGCCGAGCACTGCCTGACCTTAGACTCCAGGGAACAGTGACTCTGTGAAACTAAATATACCTCGAGTCAGAAGTGAATAAGAAGGACCAGCCCCTTACGCACATCCGTGCTGGTTGCCAGGGAGTTCTCAGGGCTGTTGGATAAACGGTTTCCATGGCGACGGGCGGGCCTCCTGCCAGACCCAGACCCAGCACAGGAAGTGTGTTTCTGTGCTTCCTGCTATGTGTGCATCTTCCCTGTTACCTTTAGACAAGAACCTTGGTGGAGCCAGCCTGCTTACCTTGAGCAACTTGTTCTTTGCAGTAAGGATGGCATTTATAGGGTTTTTCCCAAATTACAGTCCTACTGCATAGTGTGTTCTTATTTTATATGCACTTTAAAAGAGTTACCCACAGGCTCATGACCAACTGGGTGGGCTGGGTCTCTGGCTGGGGACAGGAGGGTCCCCTGGGCCTGTGGCAGTACAAATACAGCTGCCTTGCCCTGCGCCTTGTGCTGTTGATGACGGCCAGCTCTGCTCCCCACAGGACACAACTCAGATGGGAAGTTCATTGCCCGGGCACAGCGGATAGAATATGACTGTGAGCTGGTACCCCGGCGGGTAGCCATCTTCATCGAGAAGACCAAGGATGGGCAGATCTTGCCTGTCCCAAATGTGGTGGTTCGAGATGTAGCCTGTGGCGCTAACCACACAGTAAGCCTTGTTTCTTTCTCACTGTTCGAGAGCCATGCTGGTTCTAGGCTGGTTCTGGGGTGGGTATCTGCCTTATTCAGGCTTATGCCATGTGGCTGGGTGAGTTTCCCATCATGATCTAACCAAACATCCAGGTGTGTGTCACACCCACCTACCCCATTCCCCCCACGTACCCACACATCGTGGTGTTGCTATGATAGACAGTTACCTTTGCTAGGGTGTGAATGGTTAATTATTGAGGGGAATGCATGATTATTGAGGGTGTCTCCTAAAGGTCATCTTAGCAGAAAAATGATGGGGGATAATCAGTTCGTTCATTTACTGCCTTCAGCTCTTGGTATTTGTGAGTGCACAGGCACTGATGGAGTATGTGGAAGTCAGGACTGAGTGAAACTCTGGTCATCAGCCATGCATGGCAGAGTGCTTTTACCTACTGAACCATCTTGCTGGTCCTCCTTTTAAGATAGGGTCTGACTCTAGCCCTGACTGCCTGGAACTCGCTCTGTGACCAGGCTGGTCTCAAACTCGAGATGCACCTGCCTCTGCCTCCTGTGCTGGGGTGAAGGGTGTGCACCTGTTGCTGGCCCTTCTTGATCTCTTTGCTGAGAAGAGGTGCATCTGGTCTGATCTTCTGCTTTGGCAGCAGAAAGGAAGCCCAGAGTTGAGTCCCAGGGCCATTCTCTGCTGGCTTGGTGGTGCTCAGTGATTAAATGCAGCTGTCTCAAGCCTACAAGCCCTTAAACCAGGATGCTGTTTTCAACCTTGCTTGGGGCAACTCATGTTACATGTTTTACAGTGCCAAAGATGGAGCCTAAGGCTTTGTATGTGCTGGGCAAGTGTTCTGGCCCTTAACTATACGTCTTACGTTCCATGCTGAGCTTACACATTCATGGGGTTTAAATGTAAAACTTCAAAGACACAGAGAAGGGAGATTGTAAACAGCTGGCACATCTGTGCCTGCCTCACCTGTATACACCTGTGGCAGGCAAGTGCAGAGCCAGGGGAGGCCACAGCCTTCCCTCCTATTTCTGTAGTTTAGACAGTGTTGTGATGGGAATTAGAAAGAGTTGTTGCATGTGACCATTTGGCTTCTGCTGAGGAAAGGGGAGATTTCAAGAGAGAAAAGGAAAATCACACCCTATAAAGGAAGTGCACATTGGCTCCTGCGGCTGTCTGTGTGGCCTGGCTTACTTCCTGCCTCCCAGGCTGTGAGGTTTCTGTGCTGCTGCTCCTTTGCTGTCTGTGGCTGTCCCAGACCCTCCTGGACAGAAGCCATGACCCAGGTGTCCTCGCCTGTGCCTCCTCTCCCTGCAGCTGGTCCTGGACTCACAGAAGCGAGTCTTCTCCTGGGGCTTCGGTGGCTATGGCCGGCTGGGTCATGCAGAGCAGAAGGATGAGATGGTACCTCGCCTAGTGAAGCTGTTTGACTTCCCAGGGCGTGGCGCGACCCAGATCTACGCGGGCTACACCTGCTCCTTTGCTGTCAGTGAAGTGGGTCAGTGTCCGTTTCCCTGGCCCGACTCCCCAGGTTGGAGCCTGGTGTAAGGTTTTCCCTCTCTGGGGTTAGCTGTTCTCACAGGGCCCACAGCCATGTCTGTTCTTGGCTCTCTTTGCAGTGTCCTTCTATGCAGATGTCCATCACCAAGCTGTCTGTCCTGAGATGCTTGCTGTGACACTAACGTGCTTTGCTTCCTTGTAGGTGGCCTGTTTTTCTGGGGGGCCACCAATACGTCCCGTGAGTCTACCATGTACCCGAAAGCAGTGCAGGACCTCTGTGGCTGGCGGATCCGGAGCCTTGCCTGCGGGTAAGTGGCTGTGTCCAGGGCAGTTCCTTCCTGTGAGTGTTAGGTGCCCTGTGTGCCTGTGTCCTTGAGAAGACTTTTCTGCCTACTGACTTGGGGTCTTCCTGGCTAGACATAGGAGACACCAAACCCCCAAAATGTGAGAGAGGGGAGAGTGGGGGCCTGGTTGGCTAGGACAAGTGTTTTTTTTCCTTTATGAAAAATAATTTTGAAAGTTTTGTTTGCTGGTTTTCCCTCAGCTTGGAAATGATAGGGTTTTAATTTCTCAACACAGTGGGGAGGGGCTTTTAATCTGGTGTTCTCATTGACGGGCACCTGCTGAATTACCCAGTACTTACAGATGACAACTGTGGAGGTGTATGGGTTAGCCCGGCTCTTAGCTGTTGGCTTCTTGGTCCCCTGTGTCTGTCCTCCACCCCTGCCCCAGGTCCCTCTTGTTAACTCTCTCTTCAGGATGGTCTATCACTCTGTCCTTATGTGACCTCCTCCTCCCCACTTTAGTGGTTCCCCAAAAGGCTCTCCCTCTGAAAGCCCCAGGACAGAGAAGGGCAGTGAGGCCCTGGCTTTGGTATTGAACGGCAAACATATATGGACAGTCCCTGGCCAGGAGGAGCCTCTCACCCCTTCCTGAGTTTTCAGTATGGAGGTGGGTGTGTTAAGGGGTGTCCTTGACACAGGCCAGTGGCACAGGTGGCCCTGCGAGGTGTCCTGGCCTTGGATGGGTGGTGACAGTTTCTGCCTATTCGCAGGAAGAGCAGCATCATTGTGGCAGCTGATGAGAGTACCATCAGCTGGGGTCCGTCGCCAACCTTCGGGGAACTGGTAAGCCCTCCTTAGGCTATGGGGAAGAGCTGAACTAGCCAAGACAGGCCAGAGAAGGGGCATGAGGACATAGATGGTGTTTCCTTGTCCATTAAGGACAGTCCTGTGTGACATTGGGTCACATTTGACTCTAAAACTGTCCTGGCTGGTTGGTAGTGAGGACTGCTTGTCATCCATGCTGTAGAACAGGTAGGAGTCTTCAGACCTGTGGGGTTCCGGTGATGGGATGTTTTCCTGCTGTAGGGATCCAGGAAACTTGTCTTCGTGAGCTGCATGCGTCCTCCTGGTTCCTGTATCCTCCAGCATTCTGCTTAGTAGGCACCAGAGCTATTGGTTTGTGCTGTGAATCAGTGCCGTCAGGTCAGCCACACAGAAGACTGGACGGTTTTATTTTTCATTTTTCCAACTTGAGTTACAGGGGTGAGGTCAGACACAGCTGCCCTTGGGTCTAACCTCACTCTGCCCCATCCTAGGAACAGCTCTGTACCATTCTTAGTAACTAGTTCAGTGAGTCTTGGCTTTGTGTGGAGGCCAAGGCTGACTGTGGGTTTGTGCATCTCCTGTGGTCAGGGTTGCATTCTCGTGTGACTTGGCCCTTGGTTCTTTGTTTTTATGTTTTCTTATTCCATCCTCCTTTGGGGCTAGAAGTTTTCTCATTGGTGGAGTCAGAGGCATGGCTGTCCTTGGCCCTCAAGCTATCACTGGTGTGTCCATGGACCACTAGCCACTCCAGGGTTCCCAGACCCAAGTGACCCCTCCTGAGGCAGCAGAGAGACTGCTCCATTCTGTGTTTTCAGAGAAGACTGGATAGTATTTTTTCCTCAACAGTTTCTCTGTGTAGCCCTGACTGTCTCATAACTCACTCTGTAGACCAGGCTGTCCTGGAACTTACAGAGATCCTCCTGCCTCCTGAGTGCTGGGATTAAAGGTGTGAGCCACCAATACCCAGCTTCTGTTAAAATTTTTAAGACAGCTGCTCACCATGTACCTCTGGCTGTCTTGGAATTCGCTCTGTAGCCCAGGCTGGCCTCAACTCCGAGATCTGCCTGCTTCTGCCTCCTGAGTGCTGGGTTAAAGGGGTGCGCCACCACACCTGGCTGTTGGATGGCTTTTGGGGCCCATCAGAAATGGTCTTTGACAGCCCAAACTGCATCGTGGAGTGTCAGGGGCCTAATGACTTATAGGACAGCCTGAGCTACATATCAAGACCCTCTTTCCAAAAACAGTTGATCTTCTGAGGCTAGAGAGATGGCTCATCAGATAAGAGCATTCCCTGCTCTTGGAGAGGATTCCCAGCACCCTGTGGTGGCTCACGACTGTCTAACTACAGTTCTAGGGGACCTAACACCCTCACACAAGTGGAACACAGACATACATGCATGCAAAATACCCAAAGACAAAATTTTTTTAAATTAAAAAAAAATTTTTTTGTTTTTTCCTCCGAGACAGGGTTTGTCCTTGTAGTTTTGGAGCCTGTCCTGAATCTCACTCTGTAGACCAGGCTGGCCTTGAACTTAAAGATCTGCTTGGCTCTGCCTCCCAAGTGCTGGGATTAAAGGCCTGCACCACCACTGCTCCACTTGTTTTGTTTTTTTAAAAAAACATTTCCTCTAAATACAACTTTGCATCTTAGTAACAGTGGGCTTGGAAAGCCTGAGGGGCGGGGAGGGTCGTGCAGCTTCCGAGGGAGGGCATGCCTCAGATTGGTAAGATGTGCGCTCTGCCTGGAAGGAGCTAAAACCAGGGTGCAGGACAAACTTCAGGGCGAGCTGCTCTTGGCCCAGTGCTCTCCAGCAGCCCTTGGCCACTTCCTTTTAACCTCTGGTGTCTGAAGTTGCCACTGACAGTCAGCTCCTTCCTCCTTGTCAAGTGTCAGGGTCAGGTTGCATTGGTTGTGTAGGCCTCCATCACCACTCAGTGCTCTGTACATTTTGTCCCATAATCACTGTGACTGGGTCCTTATCTCTTACCTTGGTGAGAGAGATCTGGAAACACACAGTCCCCTTTTGTTAGACCTTGCCACAGTCTTTTTGTCTCTCCAGGGATATGGGGACCACAAACCCAAATCTTCTACTGCAGCTCAGGAGGTGAAGACCCTGGATGGCATCTTCTCAGAACAGGTGAGTGGAGCCTGTGGAATCAGGCCCTTCCCAGCCTGTTGAGCTGTGAGACATCCCTTCACTGGCTTTCCTTTCTTTGTGTTATGTGTTTGAAGGGTACAGCCTTCAGCAGGAGAGGGGCAGAGGGGTGCTGATCAGGTCCCCAGCAAGTTCCGAGCTCTATGGTCATCACCCCTCAATCCCCTCCAAACTGGGATCCTTGCCACTAGTCCCCTGAGCAGATAATATATTTTGACCGTGATCTGGGGAGGGGAGGGGGGGCAAGTGTAATGTGGAGCTGCACCCCACTCCCTGCCCACAGGGGCTCTTGGATGGCCCCAGTCCTGCGACGCCAGGTGTCGAGGGAGGAGGGAAGGTTCGCATCTTTCCCAGGGCATGGCCCAGCTTCTGGGCCCCTGTGTGTTGCTGACACTGGCTCGTTCTTGCAGGTGGCCATGGGCTACTCACACTCCTTGGTGATAGCACGAGATGAGAGTGAGGCCGAGAAAGAGAAGCTCAAACGGCTGCCTGAATACACCCCTCGCACCCTCTGAGGCAGGGGCACCCCCCCGTGGCAGCTGTCATTTCCACGTGCACTGGGACCCGAAATCAGACAAGGAATTTAGGAAGCAAAAGTTGACCGACAGTGCACTGGGTCAGCCTCCCTGCGGTTGGTTCCGTTTCCAAGGATTCAACATTAACTACCTTTTTCTGTATGCTTTCCAAAGTGTTTTTCCCTCATTGTTTGATTAAAACATTTGCTCATAGCCAGCTTGCCTTTCTGCAAGTCGGGCAGGAACTCTGAGCAATTTAAGGTTTTTTTTTATTTTTTGTTTTTGTTTTTGTTTTTTTTTCAAAGTTGTATTTCTCTTTCCCCTCTTGAGTACCCTTGTCCAGCCCTTCCATTCCAGCCATAATTAGCATTGTGATCCGAGTGGGTGCCACATGGGAGAGGAATAGCCACTTTCCCAGACAGAAACGGCCCTTCCAGGAACCAGCAGCCTCTAGGCCAAGAACTCCCCAGTGGTCGGTCTCCACCCAGACTCCCTGCCTGCCTGCTTTGGGAGACCTGGTCCCTTGCTTGCGGGCCCTCCCACCTGCCCCTCACTTCCCCCCCCATAGCTCTTGCTGGCTTGCTGTCTGCAAGGCCCACTGCCTTTTGGCTGAAGCATTTGTAGAACCAGCCATTTCCCCCCTGGTGGGGGCTCTGGGGTCTGTGTTTAGCTCTCAAGTCCAAATGAGAATTGGGGACCATGGGATATGGGGGTGGGCAAGGTGGGGAACCTTTGTGTTGTTGAAGGGCCTGGTTGTATGGCTCCCTGTAGAGCCCAGGCCGTGCTTCCAGTTAGAGACCAGCCAGCAGTCAAGTGTGTTCTCAGGCTTCTGTGACCCACTGTTACCACCTGCGTGCTTGGCCTGTCCGCTCCTGCTGTCCCCTCTGCCTGGGATGGCCACCCTGTTCTGAGACTTGGTCATTCCTCTGCTGGTCCCAATGCTCTTGGGACGCTTGTGTTTGCTTGGCTCTGGTACCAAATAGTTGGGATTCCTACCGAAATCCCCTGTCCCGCGTGTCAGCGCAGATGCTGTGACTGCCACCCGCACCCCACAAGTGCCCTCTGCCCGAGCCCGTCCTGTATTGACTTTGCGGCTGAGTTCCGAGGTGCCTTTCCTGGATCCCTCCTCACTGGACCCGAGTGTGGTGGCAGCTCGGGCTGGGGCCCCTGGTTTCCAGAGGGTCTGGGTTGTTCTGGCTGCTTTAACCAGGTTTAGTTCAGTGGTGCTCTGGGGGAGATGGGGAGAAGGATTGAAGTGTGAGGCTAGGTGGATGGGAAAGTTAACTCTGGTCTTCAAATTTATGGTTTCGCTTTTGCTATTGTGACGCTTGTTACTGTCTCTGTGTTAAAATGCCAAAAATGGTCTAGTCAATGCTTTCTTCCTGCCCCAGCAGCACTCAGCAGCTTCTGGCTTTGCAAGGTGTGTCTGTCTCGGCCAGTGCCTTGGCCTGGCGGGAACGGATCCGAGTTCCCACTGTGTCCCATCATGTGTCCGACTATAGTCAGTCCAGGGACAAGCTTCCACAGTGGCAATGCTTCTGCAAAACTAACCTGCTTTGTCCAGGTCGCCCCAGACAACACCCCTCGCTTCCACGTGCCGCCTGAGCTTTCCCTGGTCTCTCTGTGCCTAGTGCCGCTCAGTGTCTGCTCCTTCTGTCCTGGAGGTTTCCTCGAGTTGTATGGTCACCAAGAGGGCTGAGGACACCTGAGCTGAGCTGGGCTCATCTTCCAGGGAGCAAACTAAACCCAGCAGTCAGCCCCCCTGGATAGAGCAGGGGGAAGGGGGCGTGGGGGAGTGAGTTAAAATACATTCTAGGGAGAGACCCTTGAGCCCAGCCACAACCCCTTCCTTTAGGCTAAAATGTCCACCTGAGCGTTTCCACTGGGATACGCCTTTAGAACGGGATAGTGGGAAGCCCTGGGTGGGAACTGCTCTGGCCGCCCATGGGCTCCTAAAGTCTTCCTTCCGGTCATCAACAAGAGGGTAGCATGAAGGGAACAAGCGAGGATGATGTGATTGGGTTGAAGGTGCCTGGTTTAGTGCTGTTAATTGTCTTATTTTTTTTTTTATATATATATTTCTTGGAGTAAACATTTTAAATAAACGGCATCATTGTTTACTCTGCCTCGGCTCTCATGTTTCCTCTTCAGTAGCATGGACTGCATCCTCAGCCCTGTGCACATGCCCCATAAGTGTCCAAAGAGGTCTAGAGAGATGGCTCAGAGGTTGGTTAAGAGCACTGGCTGCCCTTCCAGAAGTCGTGAGTTCAATTCCCAGCCCCCACATGGTGGCTTACTACCATCTGTAATGAGATCTGGTGCCCTCTTCTGGTCTGCAGGGACACATGCAGGCAGAACACTACATAATGATTTTTTTTAAGTGTCTAAAGAGGGTGAAAGCCCCTAGGAAGCTTGAGCCATCCTGGGCCAGAGAGGTGCAGGGTCGTGATGCCCTGAGGGATGATGCTGAAGTGAAGGCCAGTGTCGACAACGGCCAGAGGCTTCCTTACCAGGAGTGGCTACAGAGGTTCTGACCCAGCTCAGGAGTTGTTCTTTGGTTGGGACAAGGTCTCATGTAGCTCAAGCTGGCTTCCTGCTCCCACCTTTCCAGTGTCCAGCTTGTGAGATATGTCAACCCTCATGGTAAAGTTTGCCCAGCGCTTAGTTAATGGGAGCATGCTGAGCATGAAGGTGGCTGGCTACTTGTCTTTGGGGTTAGGTGTGTTAGATGTGGGTTTGGTTTTTGCTGACTTGTTGAGATAGGGTCTCACTACATCGTTATCTCTGGCCTGGAATTTGCTGTGTACGCTAGGTTGACCTTGAACCCAGCTCTACCTGCCTTTGCTTTGTGGGTGCTGGGAGTAAAGGCGGGAGTTACCACACTCACTTAAATGTTGACCTGTTTTCGACTTTGGCTTTTTTTGGGTTTGGTCCTGGGGATCAAACAGACATGCAAGCACTCTCACAGCGAGTTTCACCTGCCCGATGGGTCTGTCAGCACCCCCAAACTTCCCAAGAGATCTGAGGGTACCTGGCCGTGTCAGTTTGGCCAGTTACCCACCAGGGGGCGCTGAGAGGTCAGCCTTTTGTCTCAACGCAGGACTGTTTGGAATGAGGTCCCTTGGCCACCCGCACATCCTGGCTGTCACTGCAGTGTACACCAACAGTCAGGGTTGCCTCATTGTTCCCGCTTTAGAGAGGAAAGGAGGTGTAGTCATGTGTTGAGCTTGATCACAGGAAAGGGGGGCAATGCTGGGGAGGCCTGTGCTGGGAGCCTCTGCTGAAAGGCTGTAGTCACTTCCCCCGGCACCCCTGTGGGAAAGGCTTTTGCTGCAGAGTGAAGAGACCCCACCCTGAAGCAGTTAGGAGAGGCCAGCAGCTTCCAGAGCCCTGTCACTGGAGCTCCTTAGGCTGAGGACACAGGGTTCCCAGATGACCTGCTGTCACACATTTGCCCCTGTTGGGAAGGGAGGTATTCCCAGTGGACTGCAGTGTTGGAGAGGCCCTACGGAACAGCCCTGTCCAGTCACCAAAGAGTCAATAGCTTTGGAGTCCAGGCATTGGTATAGGAGCCAGAGTCAGCAGAGGGCAGAGCAAAGACAGTAATCTTACTTATGTATGGGTATTTTACCTTCATACCCAGAGGCCAGAAGACGGAGTCTAGAATTATGGAACTAGAATTAGACATGAGCCACCATGTGGGTGCTGAGACTCAAATCTGGGTCCTCTGGAAGAGCAGCCAGTGCTCTTAAACACACACTCCTCCAGCCCTTCCCTAAACGTCTCCAGGAAGGCAGAAGTCCCAAGGCCTGGGCCTGGTGCCATCTAAGGTTTTGCTAGGCCTGTTGTTCATTTGGAGTGTTTGTTGAGCACGCCAGAGCGCAGTCACATTCCCACACTTTGTTTTTCTGAGACAGGGTTTCTCTGTGTAACAGCTCAGACTGTCCTGGAACTCCCTTTGTAGACCGGGCTGGCCTCCAACTCAGGAATCCACCTGCCTCTGCCTCTGGAGTGCCAAACTTAAGATTTTCCTGCAGAGCCATCTCATCAGCCCTCAAGGTCATTTTTGGCTACGTAGGGAGTTCAAGGCTGGCCTGGGCAACATGAGACCCTGTCTCAAGAAAGAAAAAGCCTTTGGGGGGGGGGTGTCACATAAGTGGTTTTGGATTATCAGCCCTTAATTTTCTCATCCACACCACCCTTAAGTTGGGCAGTGGAATCCCAAGTTGTAGATGTACTGTGAGGGTATGGGTTCAGGGCACAGCAGGTCTTGGGATCTCCCTGCCCAGAGGAGTCCTCAAACTGGGCTCATTCTAGGGTCTTGTAGCCAGCCTGAGTCCTCCTCAGTTGTCCACCCGTCGTCGTCCCCCCCTCCCCCCAGTCTGGTGAGGACTTGGCATAAAACCTTTAGGCAGGTGCAGGGTGCATTTCTTGACTAAGAACATGTAAGCATGATGCCAAGTAATCACCGGCCTTGTCAGAATTGGCCATTCATAAGCCAGACCTGAGATAACTTAGGAACCTGGAAGCTACTCAGGGAATTCTTGTGTCCAGTTCTGTAGGTGTCTGAGAGGCAGGTCATGGTAGATGGCTTCTAGCAGATGTACCAAAAACCATGCTGCTGGGAGTCTAGGGGCCAACAGCCAAGCTGAGCCTGCCAGGGCCCCTGGGAGGCCTGCAAGTTTGGTCAGGGACCTTGGCAGAAGTAGACTAAGGGAAGAGGTAGATTAGATAAGTTTGCCAGGCCAGGCAAGTGCTTCCCCTCCTGGGCTCAGACCTTCCAACTCTAGAGATGAACCTACAACCAAGGCTCAGACCTTCCAACTCTAGAGATGAACCTACATCCAACCATCTCGAAATGCAAGTAGACTTATGGGAAACTTTACCCTCAGACCCATGCTCTCAACTTTGGGAATTACAGTCTTGTTTCAGGGCTCAGAATAGAGTAGGGGCCACAGCCACAAAGTCCTGTAAACTTGGATTCAGTGAATACAAGTTGGGCAAGATAAACTGTCACCAGGACCAGAACAGCGGGCAAATTCAAATCCGTACCTAGCCCTGAGCAGATCTGTGGGACAGTAGAGCCCCCTTAATAGGTTGAGGTCACCAAGTGGCACCCCCAGGCCACAGCTGTCCAGCCACACCTATACTGTAGGATAGTGATGCCAGGCAGGAAGCTTGGGATAAGGCCCTGCTCCCACTGCTCCATCAGACAAGCAAGGCCACGTACCCATGCCACCTGCCCAACCCTTGGGAGTGTGGGGGTCATTGGTGCCTCCAGACTCACCCAGCTCTGCCCCCAACTCACATGGGATTAGAACCACTCTTCAGGTTTGCCAAGGTCTCAAGGGGTCCAATTCTGAGTACAGAAGAGCCCCAGACCTCTGAACCCCTCTGCTGTTTGCTCTTGACAGAGGCGGTAAGACAGGACACTTCAGTGGGGACTGCAGGCTTTGGGAGCCTGTACAGGCTGACACAGCTGTCTTTAGCCCTCATACCACTGGACAGGTAAGGGAAGCAGAGCGTCCATCTGTTGGGGCCAGCTGCATGCCAACTTCACTTAGGCTGGTCTCTAGTGCAGGCCAGATGTTACGGCCCCTCCCCTTCCTCTAGCCTGGAGTATAGATGAGTGTGGCTTAACTGCTTCAATCCAAAGCATTTGGCTAAGTCCAGCTGTGTTTCCCACTATAAACTCGGAAGGAACAGCGACTGGGGGCCACGTCCTATCCCAGTGGCGCAAGCTCCCTCAGCAGCCCCTTTCTTCAGAGGCAGGCAGATTCTCTAAGATGCATTCAGAACACCTTATTTTATTTCCTCTGCAGTTAGGATTGTCTGAAGACCATTCCAGCTCCCCATTCCCCTTCAACCCAGTGCACCAGGAATCACACATGCCACTACTGCTTTATGGTCAAGGCCGTCCACTCTGGGCCGTGCCGGCAGCCCCGGGGGCCCCGGGCCTAAGGGATCATCTTCCACCACTTGAACGCAAATGGCACCCGGTGGATAATAATGCAGGCACAGGTGTCTCCCATGTTGGTCAGGTAGCATTCAAAGTCATCAATGAAGGTGCACTTGAGGCCCAGGGGCTCCAGTAACTCACAGACTCTCTCTTCCAGGCAGCAGGTGCCCTTGATTAGGGGCCCAAAGGGCTTGGGGATCCCTAGATTCCTGCCCAACACAATCATCTGCAGCTGTTGAGACAATTAGAGCTAGGGTCAGGCAGGGTCAGAACCCTGAAAAGCTATCCCTGCCCATCCTTGGGGATGGAGTGCCGGGGGTGGGGGGTTGGCACATAGAATTAGATACAGGGAAAAACCACACATCACTCCTGTGTCCACATAGGTATCAATCAATCTCAGTAAGCAAAAATATTGATTTCAGTTTTCTAGTGCCTGTCAATGTTTCTCTGAAAAACACAAATTCTCCGACCAGCAGCTAACCTTGGTGGCTTACCATATCTTTGTCTCTGGCTTTGTCTGTGTACCCTATCCCTGCCAGCTTTGAGACCCAGGGGGCTCCAGTAATCTGCACACTTTCATGCTCAGCTTTGATCATCGATGCCCATCTTTGACCCATTCAGAGCAGCTTTGGTACTATGCACATGAACCTGGGGGCTACATCAGGCTCCCATTTCAGGCCACACCCATCTGGTACAATCCAGCACCCTGGCCTGCAAGGCACCAGCAGTGTGGGCCAAGCAGACTATTGGAACCAGGCATGCCCAGTAGCTCTCACCATGTCAGGGAAGTACGGCCTTGCAAAGAGTTTTGTGGTCTGTTGGTTGGAGGGGACATTGGTCAGCAGCTCCAAGCAGAAGAGCTGTGGGATGGCAATGATGTCTTTGTCCGACAGGCCCAGTTCCTTCTTCAGGAGGGTGCGGTTCAGGCTAATGCATTTCTGTACCAAAGGGAAGGCAGGGAGAGACAGCAGGGATATGAACATTATTATCAGGAAGGAGCTGAGCCCTGCTTGTTTCTACACAAATCCAGAAAAGACCTTGGAAAAAGAAAAGCTTCTATCTGGCTCACATCCTGTGAGCTAGGAGCCCTGGTGGGCCATGTGAGCCTTTCCTTACCACACAGTATAGTAGCCCTAAGATAAAGTGAATTCAGAGAAAAGGCTGGGGCGCAGGAGGGCCAGGGTCCCTCACTATCTTTGCTGAGTGGCCACTAGCAGAGGGCAGGGGTGGGGGAGGGGAGAGGAAGTACATGCGGAGTGGGGCAGGGACTCACAGAAGTCTTCAGGGCCTTCCCTCAGATCTAAGCAGCCACCCCTGCCTACTCAGCATACCTGCCTTGGACACTTCCATGATGACGCCAACACCCTTGGTATCCAGCTCCATCTTGAAATAGATCAAAGCACCTGCCCTAGACTCTCATCTGGTACCCACCCTAACAGGGCAAGTGGGCTCTCAGCTGCTTCTGCAGAGACCAGGGCACCAATGTACCATGGCCCTGGATGTTCTTAAGAGTAGTAAGGGCCCAGTGAACAGAGCACCCAGCTGCACCCCTGAAATCTATCTGGGGCTGGCAGCCGCCTCCACCCACAATAGGATCAGCACCTTCTTGGAGACAGTCTCCTATCTCAGGCCTTTACCTCCACATAATCATTCTGCTTTCGCAAGTTCTCATCAGCCAGGACTTGAGAGATGGTTCTGGACTCCCTCCCTATGGGAAGCAAAAAGGCCAGGCAGGGGGCAGATCAATGCCCAGTGTGACTCAGCCACTGGGGCATCCTTGAACCAGTGACTGTATTGTCAGTCTCAGGGACCACACCTGGGTCTAGTATCTTACATCTGGTGCTGGCCAAGATACACAACACCAGAAAACCCAGGCAGGATCTACCACCACTAGCCACTGTGGCTGGAGGGAAAGCAAGCTCAGAGTACTTTAGTGTGGTGATATCAGCCCCGACTCGGCTCAGCTGGACACCAACTCTGTACAGCTGTGCTGCGCTACCCTCTAAGTGTGTACCAGGAGCCTCAGCTGTGGTCAACAGCTTTAACTGATCCTCAGGTTCCAGCCCAGAAGTGATGCCACCTTTGCTTTCTAGTATGTATCCCATGACCTCTCACCCTGTGACAAGAAGGTGTTCTTGGACCCTATCATAGAATGTTGCTCAGGAGAGGGTTGGTACTCTGAATCTCTAACCCAGGTGGAGAGACCATCCTGACGCCCCCACCTTACTGGAGAAAGTCAGTCCTTTCATGTTCTCATGTTTAGGTCAGAAGGTGGCCTGGGACACACCTTTGCCGGTCCGGTCCCCCTGTGTTTCCTTAAGGGAGACCTGAAGTGTCAGGGCCACTAAAGCCTGTGGCCCCTCATGGACTCACACAGCATCACCAGCTGGGGGCAATGGAGCCACTTCACTGCAGCCCAGAACCTCAGGTCTGCCTGGATAGTAGGGTGCCCAACTCCTGGTGTGAAGTGTCCCAACAATGGCCATCCCACCACCTCTTAGGGTTTCCTGTGCCCTTTCTACTAAGGGTGGTAAATGAAGACTCTAGACCAGTGGTTCTCAACCTTCCTAATGCTGCTGTGCTCCTCTCTAATGTAATTCCTCATGTTGTGCTGACCCCCGACCACAAAATTATTTCATTGCTACTTCATAACTGTAATTTGGTTACCATTAGGAATCAAAGTATCTGATATGCAGGATATCTGACTGTGAAAGGGTTTTTCTACACCCGCCCCTCCAGGTCTTGACTCTCAAGTTGGGATCTGCTCAAGAAGGTACTAGGTGGCCAGGTGGTGATTGCTTACACTTTTAATCCCAGCACTCAGGAGGCAGAGACAGGTGGATCTGGAGTTTGAGGTCAGCCTGGTCTACAGAGTGAAGTTCCAGGACAGCCGGGGATACACAGAGAAACCATCTCAAACACAAGAGGCCCTAGGTGAAGAAGTCACTTTACCGTTAGAAATAAGCTGGTCTGGTCTGACCTCATCAAACAGGTTCGCGTCCCCGTATCCTTCCTTCTGCTTCTGTTCAAACAGCTCATAGCAGGCACTGGGGCTGGCCAGCAGGAGGCGGAAGCCCTGGGAAAGGAGACCAGAGTCACCTGCTGTGCTGGGCCTCTGGAGTCTCCAGCAGACGCACCCTCTCCAGCCCCAACACAAACCTTGCCCTCATCATATTTGTCATTTACGGGGACAAAACACATGAACTCATCCATGTGGCCGGTCATCAGCCAGTCTGAAAAGAGCTCCACAGGGGCCTGCACCTGCTGGGCACACACGAAGTCACGCAGGGCCTTGCTCATGTCCCGGCCCTCGGAGCTGGAAGAGGGAGAACAGCCTTTGAGATGCACTTGTCGCCAAGCCTGGGGACCTGGATTGGATCCCTGGGACCCACATAGAGAATTGATTCCTACAGGTTGCCCTGATCATGATGTGTGCTGTGGCACTCATCCACACACAGCTTAGAAAGGGGTGTGTTTGCAGTAGCCCTTACTGTGGCATAGCTCAAGTGCAAATCACATAATCCTAGTTGACTGAGCCCTGGACTACAGGATCACCTGGTTAAGATCGCCAACCCAAACCCATGTTTTGCATATATCTTGTTATTGGGCTACACTCAGGCTCCTCACAGGATGGTGCTTGTGAGGAACTCCTGCTTGCTGGGTAAGCACTCCAACTGTGCCACAACCTTAGAAAAAGCAAGCTTGGAGGCAGGGCTAACTCCAGTCTTACACAAACCAAAGGCTCAAGTACCCTTTGGTTTCAAAAAGAATGCAGAGCAGTGTGCTGAGGGGAACTGAGAATTTTTGCTACCAGACTAACAGCCTTTTTCCTTTAAGACAGCTCATCACCTGCCAACTGGTCTAGCTCACCTCGGGTAAAAGCTGCCACCAATGAGGACCCTGCCTAGCGGGTAATCTTTGCCTTGAGCCTTGACTGGTGGGGATACTATCAGGTTCCCGATGGAATCCAGGCTAGCCACTCTGTGGTCTTCGGTTTGGTGGGTCAGGTAGCCAACGCCAGGGCTCTAGGAGGAGACCCAGTGGGGAAGGGTGTTACATAGGAAGAACTGGATGTAGGTCTCATCTCACTCCTGACTGGCAGGAACATGCACATCTATCTCCCCTTCCCCAGAGGCCACCTGGGAACCCAGCCCCCATCATCCCGGCTCAACACCAGGCCTTAGAGGTTCACTCCAATCAGAACACAGCCCAGCCCCTCACCAGTGAGTATTTTATGGGGAACTCTTCTATATTGGAAACCCGAGGGGTGTCGAAAATCAAGGACACCGTCTTGTGAGGAGCCTGAGTGTAGCAGAAAGCCATTTCATCCTGGGGGAGACAAAGATGGTAGTTCATTTTCTTCATCAGCTATACTACTCCCTGGAAGCAGCCAGAGAGAAAAGCCTGGTCTGCTCCTGCTCAGCCCTCAAAACCTTCCCAGAGGCTTTGCCCAACACACCCCACCTTCCAGTTTAAGACTGAGAATTACTTACACACACACACACACACACACACACACACACACACACACACACACCATTGACAGGTCTTGTCAAGCTCTACTTACAAAGCAAGTCAATTGTTTCTGGTACCTACACGCAGTCACCAGGCTCTCTGCCCTGCCCTATGATACCTTCTAGCCAGGTGACCCCCAACCCCGAAGTTCCCTGCATCTCAGCTGAAGAGACTTCTTTTGGTGTGTAGATGGGGCAGGGTGTCTTGAGACAGCTTCTCGTGTAGCCTTTAAAGTTACTATGTAGCTGAGGGAGGGCTGGCTCTGAATTCTTGACTTTTCCCTCCCTTGTCTCCAAGTGCTGGGATTACAGGTATGCACCACCTCACACCCAGTTTTACAGGATGCAGCGCCCATTTTATGACTCCACTGAAGGTTTC
The DNA here is from genome assembly GCF_903995425.1 of Onychomys torridus. Classification (NCBI taxonomy): domain Eukaryota; kingdom Metazoa; phylum Chordata; class Mammalia; order Rodentia; family Cricetidae; genus Onychomys; species Onychomys torridus. Next base: position 154,323,891 of record NC_050444.1, read on the forward strand.
CTCAAGCTACCTCAACGACTTGCTTAAGGGCTGTCCCGTCTGTCCCCTTCTCTTTCTCAGCACTGAGAGCTTGGGCCTAGCCGGAGGGTACCTGTCCTTACTCATCTCTAGCCCCTGCTGGGACAACAGCCTCTAGTAAGTGCTCAGATGTGCTTGCAACTGAAGGATTCTCCAGAAGCAAAGCCAAGTCAGCTCTGGCTCTGCCGTTAGGCCAGACACAAGCCCAGCTCCAACACCTGCAACCGAGGTCTCCAACTGACCTCGAAACATGCCTGGCATCTGGAAGAAGGGGGACTAGACTCTAGATTTTTCTTTGACAAGCCTTGGTGGTGTGCTGGCTCACTGTGTTCAGGTCATCTTGTGGCAGGTGTCGAGCCTCTCGGCCGTTCTTCCACGTCTAGAGCACCCCAGGTGGGGGTGGCAGTTACCTGGAGCCATTTACCCTGGCGGCTGGGGTCCTCGTAGACAGATGCCACCTGCACGTTGCTCTTCTCACTCAGCCTGATCACTGTGTCCACGAAGCCCTGCAGCTGCAGCGCCCTGCCGCAAGAGAGAAGCCCACCGTGATTTCCTCAAGGTCCTCACTACAGTTCATGTCCCAGGGGGAAGGCAAGGGAAGAGGGCCACATTCTGCCCGCAAGGTAAACGGAGCTGCTGTCCCCTACCTCAGTATAGGTCACTGGCTTGGACTTTTTCTGCCTAGGCTATGCTGGTAACTAGGGGCAGTCCAACCCTGTTCACACCTTTTGATCACCTGTGTACACACAGGCTCTTTATTATATCCTTGTATGGGCTCCTCTATCCAAACCATTGGATGATTGCCCCCCGAGAGGCCTGCCCCCCCCGAGAGGCCTGCCCCCCCCCAGAGGCCTGCCCCCCCCCCAGAGGCCTGCCCCCCCCCCAGAGGCCTGCCCCCCCCCAGAGGCCTGCCCCCCCCCCAGAGGCCTGCCCCCCCCCCCCAGAGGCCTGCCGGAAACTAGGCAGCTCAAGATAGCCAATGAGGTCATCTATCTGTGGGGCGTGGGGATGGGGGAACATCTGGACACCTGGTTTGTTTTTTGTTTGTTTTGTTTTGAGACAAGGTATTATTACAGTGCCCTGGAACTTGCTTTGCAGACCAGGTTGGCCCCAATCTCAGACTTGGCTTGCTTGCCTCCATCACCTGAGTGCTGGGGTTCAAAGTGTGCACCACACCACACTTGGAAAAACTTGGGATTTTAGTTTTCATAGAGACCACCACTTGTGGATCTACAGTGGACATCCTTTCCTTGGGCACAGAGTAACATTTGGAAGTGATGTCAAGACATCCAATTTAATAACTGGACTCTCAAGAGTTGGCGGTACCGGCAAGTCACAACCGGGAAGTGTTCTCACCAGGATTCTAGTCCAGTCCCAGACCCAGTGTTTATGTTGAAATCCTATGCAACTTTCCAAAGACCTTATTTCTTGGGTCTCCTGGCCAGCATGGGTGGAGGAAAGGATACTAGTGAGACGCCCTCCCTGGGGGGCCTCAGGAACTCTTACCTGCACAGGTAAAGCTCGAGGGGCATCTGGGTGCTAGGGGTGAAGATGACCCTCCCCGGGGGCCTCAGGAGCTCTTACCTGCACAGGTAAAGCTCGAGGGGCATCTGGGTGCTAGGGGTGAAGATGACCCTCCCCGGGGGCCTCAGGAGCTCTTACCTGCACAGGTAAAGCTCGAGGGGCATCTGGGTGCTAGGGGTGAAGATGACCCTCCCCGGGGGCCTCAGGAGCTCTTACCTGCACAGGTAAAGCTCGAGGGGCATCTGGGTGCTAGGGGTGAAGATATAAGGAGCAACCCGGAACATCACTGTGTCTTTGTACAGCGGCATCTCCGGGATCAACTGCAATGTAGGACAGGTCTCCATGGAGACCTGGCTCCATCTGTCCCCTTCTCCCTAGCACCCCCTGGGGGCTGCAGCTGTTCATCTTGACCCATCACTAGAGCCCACTACCTTCCACAGCTTTCTGGAACACCCCCTCCCCCAGCTGTACTGAGAGCCATACGTGGGTGTCCTGCCTAGCACCCATAACTCTCCTCCCTCCACCGAGCCCAGGGATCCTCGCTGACCCAGGGACATACTTGGTCAGGAGACTTTTCCACTAGGGAGACGGAGAAGGAAATCAGGCCTGTGAAGCTGGCAGATGGGAACTCCATGGCCTCTATGTAGAAGGTCTCTTTCCCTCGGTTCTCAAAGGGAGCCAGGACATGGGCAGGCTTGCCAGGTCCTATTACCAGTTCATAGGTGCCGGAGGCGGTACCTTCTAGGAAAGAGAAGAGGGTGACCGGCTGCTGGGGCTGACTAGTTGCTATCGGTGTTCCAGGTGGGCAAACATAGCAGGCTTGTGATCCATTCTCAGCATCAGAGCCGAGGGCTCGGAGATTGCCAGCACTGTTAAGAGTCACTTAATGCACCATACTGTATTTATTTACAAGTGCGTGCACATGCATGTAGAGACCAGAGGCTGACATAGGTGTCCTCAGTAACCTTATTTGAGACAAGGTCTCCTTCACTGAACCAGGACCTTATCAATTCAACCAAAGTGGCTGGTCAACAAGTCCCCAAGATTCTGCCATCCACCTCTCCCAGCTGTGGGGTTCCAGATGCAAGCCACACCTTACCCAGATGTGTGCTAGCATCTGAACTAATAATTCATGATTACAAGTGCTTTACTGACCAAAAGCATCTCCCAGTCTCAACACCAACATCCTTTTGAAGGCTTAGGACAAACATCAGGAGTCAGGACTCAGCTAGAGAGCCCATACTCAGTTGTCACTTTTAACGAGGTAGGGTGTTTACTTGAACTCACAAATCTGACCTTTGGGAAGAATTGTAGGAGTCCCTAAAGGTTGAGGCACTCAGCATGCAAAGATGTGCTTGACAACCCCACCAGGATGTTGGCCATCCACATAGTGGATGGTTGACCCCTCCAGAGACCTCTCGGAGGCACCTAGAGTGTGAGCCCTGCCACTGCTACCATGAAGCCAATTTCAGTCTTAGGTCAAGTAAATCACAGGAGAGACCCTGAAGGTGGTAGGTGGTTGGTCACATATCAGGTTGTCTTTACAGTAGCTAGACTCCAAATCAGCTGAGCTACCAAGCTTCTCGCTGGTGTCAACAACCTCCTGGGTCCTTCTTACCACTCCTAGAACCGTTAAACGTTATGGGAAGTCAAAGCCAGCACACACACGCACACACACACACACACACACACACACACACACACACCCCTGCTCCCACCCCAGGCCACTTGATCCCTTTCCCCAGGCCTTTGATCAACCTGGAGAGCAAACAGCACATGCCACTTGCCTCCTGGGGAGTGAGCAGGGGACAGGGTACCACATGGGTGCACCACTCCAGCTTCTGAGCCACTAGATTTCAAAGGTTTACTATAATGGAGTCTTGGGTTAAAGTGGTTCCAGACTAGAGATGGCTCAGTGGTTAAGAGCACTGGACACTCCTTCCAGAAGACCCAGGTTCGATTTCCAGCACTCACATTGCAGGCTCACAACCATCTAACTCCAGTTCCAGAGGATCTCACCCCATCTGTAATCCCCAGGCACACATAGTGCCTAGACATACACATAGGCAAGACACCCATACACAAATTTAAGTTTTGAAAGATAGACCCCTCCTAGCAGGAGTTACTTGGGGATATCATTTTTTTTTAAATTTATTTTTATTATGTATACAGCATGTATGCCTGCAGGCCAGAAGAGGGCACCAGATCTCATTACAGATGGTTGTGAGCAACCATGTGGCTGCTGGGAATTGAACTCAGGACCTCTGGAAGAGCAGTCAGTGCTCTTAGCCTCTGAGCCATCTCTCCAGCCCCCAGGGGATACCATTTATAAGGCATCCCATCAGTTCAAATGTATTTCTCCTTTTCCAGCTAAGAGAATCCTGAAGCTAGACACCATCATTCCCATATCTAGATGGATTGGCTAACCCATGGTAGTATATATAAATTAACTCTCTGGTAAAGGTGGCAGCCAGACAGTCCCTGTAACACAGATCTGGCCACACAGCCTGTGACCCGCAACTCTAGATTGTGGGCATCCTGTTAGAGGTGGAGTAGGGCTGGGACTTACTCTGGAGCCAGTAGACTTTTGCCTTGCTCGACTCTTCCTTGGAAGTGTGGAGGATCAGCCAGTAGTTCTTAAGGACAGTGTGGGGGCCCTCCACAGTCAGAGTCATTTGAGATAGGCTCTGTATTGCTAGACAAAGGATACACACAGGCTCAGGCCAGGCTCTGGGAGATCTTTCAGACAAAAGATCTCATGTAGTCCAGGCTGGCCAAACACAGCGATTCCCCTGCCTCAGCCTCCCAGGTGCTGGCATGACAGGTGTGAGCTATCATGTCTGGCTTTAAGACTTATCCAAGATCCTCTGGCTCCTGGGATGCTCCAAGGTCCCCAGCCTGAAGGCACCTCCTGTTCACTATAGAGAGGTTCCCACACCCCTTTCATGGGATTCAGAGTTCTTACCATCTTGTGAGGTCAGCATTTCATCTCTACCCCCAACTCCCATGGCAAAATGAGGCTCATCCATAGCCAGGAAGTAATGGGTTGTCTGATTAAGACTTTCTTAATGGGGACTGAGGATGTAGCTCAGCCAATAGAGTGCCTAGCATGCACAAACCCCAGGGGTGGTGTCCAATCCCTAGCACTATATGTAAATGGTGTGGTGAAACATTGGTAATTCTCTCAGGCGGTAGACACAAGATAATCAGAAGTTCAAGGCCAGCCTGGGCTACACGAGATCTTTGTCTGAAAACACATGCAGAGCACCTGCTACTCTTCCAGAGAATCTGGGTTTGGCTCCTAGCATCCATTTCAAGTGGCTTACAACCAATTGCAAATTCCAGTTCCAGGAGATCTGTTGTCCTCTGACTTCAAGGGCTCCAACACACACGGTGTATACAAACTCATGTAGACACACATGCAATGAATCAATTTTTTGAGATAAGGTTTCTGTGTGTAGCCTTGACTGTCCTGGAACTCACTCTAGACCAGGATGGTCTTGAACTCAGCTCTGCCTGCTTCACCTCCCAAGTACTGGGATTAAAGGAGTGCCACCATGCCTGGCTTATGAATTCTTTTAAAAGCTGTATACACATCTTTGTATGAAACCCTGTGGCCTCTCATACAGCTTCAAGGCGTAAAGCCCTTTGGTATGCCAATAATGTCACCCAGGGCCTTTGTACATTAGGCAAATGCTCTCCTATGGAGCAATACACTCCCAACCTATGAAAAGAGCCTTGATCATCCGATGAATCGGCTGTGACCTGCACGTGTGCTGAGGAATGGCCAGAGCTTGACAGAGGTGGGGACATCGAAAGGGTGTACCTTTGCACTTGTCCAGATCATTGGTCTGTTCAGACTCGCTTGTGTCTCCAGGATTACAGTTGACAAGCAGGATGGCTCCCCAGCCATTTGGGCCCCACACCCATCTTTTCTGCAAATGACAGGGACATTGAGGCAGGAAAGAGACAAGCAAACTCTCTGCTTCTCACATGCAGAGCTCTGTCCTCACAGTCCCTGGGGACCCAGGGAACAGAGTTTGAGGATGATGACCTATGGGAGAAGGCTACTGGGTGAGTGAAAGCTGAAAGCAGGTTTCAGGAATGCAGAGACAGAGGCATGCTACAAGAGATGTGTTTCCACTAGAGGTCCAGGGTTGGCCAAGCTAACTCTGCTATAACTGGCTATATAACCAGGCCAGTGCCTCTGGACACCTGCCTACTTTGATTTTGTTTTGAGAAAAGGTCTTGATATGTAAAGCCTATGATGGCATCAAACTCACCATTCTGCCTTTGACCATTCAGCCACATTTGGCTGTTTTGTTCTGAGACAGGATCTACTCTAGCCCAGGCTAGCTTGGAATTCCCAAGAATGGCCTTCAGTGCCTGATGTTTCTGCTTTACTTCGTGGATGCTAGAAGAGACATTCCCACCACACCTGGCTATTTTTCAGTAAGTCAGAAATCCATTTTATTGACCTTGACTTGTGTAAGCAATGAAACTTAAAGACACTCTGGAGGTCAGATAAAAATGGGCCTGAGGGTCAGAGATGGCTCCCTAAGGTCCTGCCTTGCTCCCTCTACCAGGCAAGCCTCACCTTAGCCTGCTTGTCACTTGGCATGTCCAACTGTCCATCTCGGTAGATGTCTGCTTCTAGGGAAACCTCTGAAAGGAAAGGGAGAGATCTCAGACACCTGCACTGCTAATGGGACCCAGACGCTCCAGTGGTCGGTCCTCACAGGGCAAGCCCAGCCTCTGATGCTGTTGGAAGCCTAACACAGTGTCTTAATGTCGAGAAGTTCAGCATCGTCAAAATTCATGCTGAGATCCACACAATGAGTCACACATTTTTTTTAAAAAAAAAAAGACAAACTACTCAGTTTTCTTGAGTGTGTGATTTTATATTGGAATGTATCCATAGCTATATTGGGCCACAAGTTGGACACTCCTGGTGAGCCAGTGTCCTCATAGGCATGTTGGTTCCTATGAATAAGTCAAGGAGGGGGCCATCTCCCCCCACCATCCACACTCCAGAACTCAGATGTAGACCCTGATATCTCAATCTTTCACCTTCTGTCCAAGCAATTCCAACAGGGAATCTACCTCCTTACCCTTCTAGAAAAATCTTTGAACTTGAAGACACACAAGGATCAACACAGAATTCCTCTGAAACTTAAGGGTCCAGGCTTCTGCCCAAAGCCTTCCTGGGGGACTACCTTCTTGGGGCACCCTACTGCCCACTCCTTCCCACTCAGCTTCCTTCAGCTTTACCTTAGTCTTGCTCCTAGATCTTGTGTGAAGTACCACTTGCCCCACCTGGAGGGTCAGGGCCATGAGCCTGGCCCTGGCTTGCTGCTGCACCCTCAGCAACCAACCAGTAGGCATGGTGTCCCGCTGCCCACAATGAGCCTGACTTGGGATACAGCAGTGTGTAAAGCCTGCCATTGGAGTTCAGTGTTTAAGTATACAGAGGTTGGCTGGAGAGGATAGTACACATGTTCATTGACAGCAACATGGGCCAGGGGATGCAGGGACTAGGGAATGGAGCCAGCTGTTTGTCCTTAAGGAGTCTTATAAATTAAGATCTCAAAGCCCTGAAAGAGGCAAAAGTTCTAACATCTGGAGTCAGAGGTACAGAAGGAATGGGAAATATGTACAAAGTGGTAAGTTCAAGGGTCAAAGAAGCCACCAGTGCCAAAAATAGAAGGGGCAAGAAAACCAGACCCGTGTCAGAGGTACGTCAGAGGGTAGCTGGGCTACTCATGGAGGCTCTGTGGCAGTCATGACATTTGATTTGATTCGGGTCCTACAGAAGCAGCTCAAAGCCTGGGAACCTGTCAGCCGAGGTCTTTCTGAAGATACACAACTCCAGTTGCGGGATGGACCCACAGAATGGCAAGATGCTAGGAATCCTACTGAAGACCTGGGCAAAAATTGAGTTTAAAAAAAAAAAAAAACCGTCTGGACAGAACAGGACTCCCTGCAGTCCAGCTACACTTAAAGTGTCTAAGATTTAGACTGACATGGAGTCCTGAAGGATGAAGGGCAACACCAAGGTGATGAGCCTGAACACCCAGAAGGCTGGGGCTATGTCTGCTGTGATGGGGGAAGCTGCCAACCCCGGAAGACAGATGCAGTGAAGAGCATGGCTGCTCATACAGAAGACCCAGTTTCAATTCCCAGCACCCACATGGAAGCTCACACCTGCCTGCCAACTCCATAGTTCAAGATGATCAAGCACCCTTCTGACCTCCAAGGACCGCGTCTACCATGTGACACACATGAACACATACACAGAATTTTCAAGAAGAGGCTTGGGGCAAGGTAGATAGAAATCAATTTAGGGGGCTGGAGAGCTGGCTCAGCTGTTAAGGGCTAGGCTCACAACCAGAAATCAGTTTAGGATCCATTAAGTTAGACACACAAGCTAGGCTGGGAAGGCAATACTCATGTACCCATGGGGCTGCCTGGGTAGAGACAGTGTTGGGAGTCTGTAGAAGAGTCACATGAGCCTTAAACACTTTGGTGGCCAGCTGGGGGTGAAGGGCTCTGCCAAAGGCCCTGGGAAAGATCAAGGAGGGATCTTGATAGGTTTCAGGTGACGTGTGTAGAGGAGGATGGCAGGTGTGTCTAATAGCACTGGGTCAAGGCAGAGCAGACCCAGTGGCCACCTGGTTTTTACAAAGCAGCTGGGAGATGGAGCTGAAGACATGGCTCACTAGGAGTTCCCAGCATGATCAGACATCGCAACCACCTGTAACTCCAGTCCAGGGGCACCTGATGCCCTCCCTCTGGCCTCACATGGAGAGTTAAGGCCTTCTTACTAAGTCGCTAAGGGTAGAAGATCCACAGTGAGGGGACATAGGCATTTGTGATCAGACCTGTCAGCAATGTGAGTGAGGAAGGAGGCAGATCCTGGTTGCCATCATCCTCAGGAAATTAAGGAAGGGAGGAGTGACTGAACCCCAAGGGAACCAATAGGAGGCATTTTATACATGAGGAGTCTCTCCCTAGCTTGGCACTGTCTGCCCTGCTCTCCAGAGAAGGGCTGGATGGGCTTCAGCTCCTAGAGGAAGCAAGACTCACCAACACCGGTGAGGTACAGCACAGCTGTGGCCGTGGGGACCTCTGTGTCAGGACAGTAGTAGGAGACCAGCACCTGTGGAGACAGTGGGGGCATCTGTCAAGGGTGGAGAGCCGGAGCCCAGCACCAGAGTGGTAGGTGGAGTCTAGGCATTTGACCTCGGCTCTGTGCTCCAGCCATCTAAGCTTCCAGCAGCCCACTGTGAGCTGGCCCGAGGGCCTCGACCGCCTAGGACTCCTAGAGTGTCTCACTGAAGTTGCTTATGCTGGCCTTGAACTTGTTCTGCAGCCCAGGTAGATCTCGCACTTTTGATCCTCCTTCCGGTTAACTGGGTTTAATAAGCACACACCATTAGGTCCAGTTTACAACCTTGGTTTCGGCCTACTCAAGGCACGGTGCTTACCCTAGTGAACCACCCGCCTCAGGAAACTGCCTGCCCTAGATACACAGGCAGGTTCCACCCACTCACCATCCCCCACTGCCTCTTGTTCCCTGCCCACGGACAGCTGCAGCTGGCCTATTGCCAATGAGCTTCAGCTAGGCTTGCAGGCTTCCACACTGGGATCACCTGGGTAGGTAAGGGTTAGTGCCCTCTCCCCTCCCTGGCTCACCTTGTCCTCGTCCACAGTGGGGCTGGGTGACACCATCCTCACCAGTGCCTCTGTGGGTTTGCCCATTGGTCGCCAGACCACGGCATCCTCCTTCCCAGTAATGACTGTGCTGGAGATGTGGATCAGGATCCTGGGGGAGCCACGGATGGTGAAGGACTGGCAGTTCTCGGGTGCACACCTGGTTTTGACAGACAGCACACATTAGAAGCACAGGGTCTCACTAGCCTAGGAGGCAGCAGGGTTCAAGGACAGCTCTCCAATCCTATCCATCTTATGGGGTTGAGGAAGTGGCCTGCTGGTCAGTGGAGTTTGGGGGGCCCTACTGTCTTCAGCTTCCCTCACCACCCCTACCCTGCGAGCTCCATTCTTGATGATTCCCTGCCCCAACCTCACCCTCCCACCAACACTTCACAAGTAATCGAATCTTCATTTTATATACAGGCCCTGGCTCCCATGCACCGAGCAAGCAAATGCAAGAACCACAAGGAAACCATCCCCTCACCTACTCCTCACAACTGCATCAAAGCTAAGGGGGCTCTTAGGAGCAAGAAGCAGAGGAAAGCTGTAAGGTAGTCTCCTGCAGTGGGACTGGAAGGCCCCCGTAGACCAAACCAGATTCCTGGAGGCCAGCCAGTTCAGCTGATTCCTGGGCACAGGGCCTCTACTCAGACCATGCCTTGCAGGTACCCCCTTTAGACGCCCCTAAGCCTTACCCACTGATGTCCAATGTGATTTCCATGCCCAGCACACAAATGGCATGGGTGGGGCTGTCCAGGGACAGGCTGAGAGTACTCTGGAAAGACATGGCAAGGCTTCCACGCCAGTCACTCTTGGGTGCAGCCCTTACCTACCAAAGTAACTGTAGAGCTCTCATGCCCCGCTTGCCTCCCTCTTTAGTAGGGAAAGAAATGCCCCAGCCCGCCCCCTTGTTAAGGGTTCATGACCTCAATCCCACCCAGGTGTGCCTGCTTTTCTCCCTGGTAGCTGTGGGAGGTGCACAGGAATGGGGAAGGGAGAGGGGAATGACCAGGGCCCTTTCAGTCAGTATCAATGGTTATCAGCTGCTGCCTGTAGACCTGCAGCCCTGGGGAATCAGAGGCTAATCACTTGGAGCTCTGGCCTTCCACTGGGAGCAAGGGAGCATTCTGGGAAGTCCGAACCTGCATGGTCCAAGACATTAGCAGACTCTGCTAGAGCTGCCAGGGTGAAGGTCTCCAGAGGACATAAGGGGCTATGGTCAGGGTGCTACATCTCAAGATTAAGGTCTTGGTTCTAGGACAGTGGTTCTCAACTTGTGGGTTTCAACCCCTCTGAGGTCGCATATTAGATATCCTACATATCAGATATTGACACTACAGTTGATCACAGTAGCAAAATTAGTTTTGAAGTAGCAAGGAAATAATGTTATGCTTGGGGGTCTCCACAATATGAGAATTGTATTAAAAAGTCACAGCATTAGCAAGGTTGAGAATTATTGCTCTAGGATGTATGCTACTTGGCAACTGATGGAGAGGAGTTTGGCAAAGTGCTAAGATCACTGTTGGGAAGCTGGTTAGCTCTTCAAATCCCTGGTCCTGGCAGACAACCTGCAGCCTTTTCCCTGGTGATGAAGGTGAGCCAGTGGCTTACAGCTGTGTCTCCTGCTAGCACAGGAGTGAGGTGCGGGTGGGATGGGGGTGGCCAGCACCAGCTGGTGCATGGGGTAAACCCATGGAACCTTGCTTACAGCTGTTGTTCATCTAGGTCCACAAAACAAAAAGGAAAATTTATAATTATTGTATATTTCAAAATTGCTGAAACAGGGTCAACATTTTCACACCCTACAATAAGTTGCTGACGGGTACATCGATGAGTTTCATGGTCTCTTTTAGTAATGCATACCTAGGTCAAATGACTAAACCACATCTGGTGGTTCCTGCCTGTCCATTGGCTCAGCACTCAGACTGAGGCAGGAGGAGTCCTGTGAGTTTAAGACCAGCCCGGGTTACAGAACGAGACCCTGGTTTGTTTCCTTCCTTCCTTCCTCCCTCCCTCCCTCCCTCCCTCCCTCCCTCCCTCCCTTCCTTCCTTCTTTCTTTCTTCTTCTTCTTCTTCTTTTTTTTTTTTTTTTTTGTTTATTCAGCTTTGAAGCCTGTCCTGGAACTCACTAGGCTGGCCTTGAACTCACAGAGATCTTCCTACCTCTGCTTCCCAAGAAGCACAAAATAACATATTGCATTTCATAGTATACACATTTGTTGTTAGGAGGAAAAAAAGACCCAACAGAGGTAGGCCAGCCTTTGCTTATGGAGTAAGTTCAAGGCTAGATTAGGCAATTCAGTAACAGTGTGTCAAAGTTTTTAAAAAGGGGGTGGGTGGGAGTGTAGCTCCTTGATGGAGAATTTATCTACCTCCAGGCCTTAGGCTCAGTTCCCATCATGCCTATACTAAAAGCTGAACATAGTGGCTCATATCTGCAGTCCCAGAACTTGGCAGACTGAGGCAGAGGAGCAAGAGTAGGACACCAGCCTGGTCTAATTAAGGGGATTCCATACAGGAGCTTCTCCAGCTTGTTTCCCAGAAGATCTTGGTGCAGGGCAGAGCTTAGAGGGTGCCATCTCCATTCCCTTCTCCATTTTACCTGCCTACGAGAGAAGGAATGATGGCACCAGCTGGCTTTGGAGGTGCACACCTATAATCTGTGCACTCGAAAGGCTGGGGCAGAAAGATGGCTACGCGTTTGAGGGTAGTCTTGGCTACAAAGGGAGTGTCTGGTAGGTTAGGGCTACTAGCAAGACCCTGGCTCCAAAAAAGCAAATAAAGCCCATGACAGCAAAGGCAGGAACCGGAAGCTAGCAGTCAGTAGGAGATCCCCTGGGGGACCTTTGGAAGGTGAGGGGGACCGCTTAGTCCTAACCCTGTGAAACTGCTGTGGTCTCAGTCCTCAAGAACTATGTGGGGGGTGGAGTTCCTTCCTGGGTTTTAAGAACATCTGGTTTATGGCGTTTATCACTTCTGTCTCAGACACTCCCAGGCAGTCTCTGAGGAAGGGAGGGGGACAAAGGGATTTAACAAAGGTTAAAGAAAAGTCAGAGCTAGTTAGGTGGCTCAGTAGGTAAAGACACTTGCCACCAAGCCTGGTGTGTGGAGTTTGATGTGCAGAACACCATGGTGGAAAGAAGAAACTCAGTGTTTCCGACAGTCCTCACATGCACACTGTGGTACACACACACACACACACACACACACACACACACACACACACACACACTGGGATATGGCAGCCACACTTCTAAGCCCAGCACCTGAGGCAGAGGCAGGAATATTTCTGAGTTCGAGGCCAGCCTGGTCCAATAGCCAGTTCTGGGTGAGCCAGGGCTACATAGAGAGCCCCTGTGTCAAAGAGGAGGGAGGGAAGGGAAGAAAGAAGAAAGAGGAACGACACATAGCTTATCTAAGGAAGAAGTCCTTTGTCCAGGGGTGTACACCACACTGAGAGGGTTAGCATCCCAAGAATGAGGTGCTAGAGGCAAGTATTTCCTGGAAAAACCAGGAGGTGAAAGGACATTATTTGATTGGTTTGCAATGGCAAAAGCCCCGAGTCACAGTTTTAGCTTTACAGCTTATGATTGGCTGGGGTTAAGTTTTGTAAACTTTTTTTTTTTTTTTTCAGAAAATAACCCAAATTTCACTTATTTGTAGTGGAGCAAGGTTGAGGTTGCTGTTGAGGCCCATCTGGTTTTATCTACTCAAGGATTCTGCAGGCTTGAAGCTCTGGTTAGTGTGTCCCCAAAGACCCCATGTGTTAAAGGCATTGTCCCCACCCCACAGTGTTATCCAGAGGTGAGAGAATCTTTTAAAAAATGTTTTTAAAAAGGTTTTATTTTATGAATATGTGCCTGTGTGTAGATAAACGTGCCACAAGTGTGCAGGAGCCCAGAGATGTCAGAAGGGCACACCGGATGCCCTGGAACTGGAGTTACAGGCAGGTGTGAGCCTTCATAGACATTTTGAGAACTGAACCTGGGTAAGAGCAGTAAGTGCTTTTAACCACTTAGCAGTTCTCAACCTGAGGGTGGCAACCCCTTTCACAGGGGTCACATATCAGATATCCTGCATATCAGACATTATGATTCCTAACAGTATCGAAATTACAGTCATGAAGTTCAATGGAAATAGTGTTGTGGTTGGGGGTCACCACCACATGAGGAACTGTATTAAAGGGTCACAGCATCAGGAAGGTTGGGAACCAGTGCTCTAGTCCCAGCCTTTCCTCTTTTAATTTGATCGCAGCTATCCTTCTTTGGGACAAAGTCTCATGTAGCTCAGGCTAGCCTCTGACTTGATATGCATGTGAGCATGGCCTTGAATTCCTGTTCTTCTTGTTTCTACTTTTCCAGTGCTGGGATTGTAGGTACGTGCCACCAGATCTGGCCTCGCACACAATGAGAAGCTCGTCAGCACACCTGGCTTCCATTTTAATTTACTTTAGCTAATGAGCTGTTCATGAGGCCACTGCTCTCTCTCGGAGGCGGCTCCTTCTCCCCCACAATGGCTGAGGCAGCTCCCTCCATTTCAGGGGCTGCTTTACCCATCATCGGCCCCCCCATCCTTCTGTAACCTCAAACCTCTAGTCTGCAGGGGTCTGTCTCCTGCATAACTTCCCACTGTTCCCAGCCTCTCTGGGGCACAGGAAAGTTGCTTTGACCCAGAAAATTCTAGCCAGGGGAGCAGCTGTCCCGCTTCATGGTTGGACTCAGGTTTTATCCATCCCTTTCTTATGGACAGGGCAGAGATTTTAGGAAAGAATCCTGTTCTGGGACAAATCTCACTATCTAGCCTAGGCTACCTTTAACTCATAATATACCTCCTGCCTCAGCCTCCTGAGTGCTAGGATTATAAGTGTTCATCTCCATGCCTGTCTGAATCTGAGGTTTTTTAAAAATTATATTTGTGGTGTGTGTGTGTGTGTGTGTGTGTGTGTGTGTGTGTGTGTGTGTGTGTGTATGTGTGTGAATGCATGCTCCATCATGCGTGTGACTGTCAGAGGACAAGGTATGGCAGTTGGTTTTCCTATCACATTCTGCTGTCCGCTGTCCCCATGGTCTTCCTATCAGGTCTTCAGGTAGTACTCATTGAATCTTCTTGCTGGTCCTAAACATGAGTCTTTGGAGCATTGTACCAGCACTCATTCTATACTTTAGTCCACAAAATTCCATCATTCCTAAGGTGTTCCAGGCCCTGCACCAGGCAGTCTGGCACACCAACAAACAATGCCTTACTGGTGGAGGTAAGGTAGCCCACTGTTTGTGTATTGACTGGCTGGCCAGGGAGCCCCCGGGTTGATTTATCTTATTTACTCCGACCAGCTGGGATTACAGGCATTATTATTTTAATTTACCATGGGTGCTGGGGATCTGAACTCAAGCCCTCACGCTTGTTAGTGCATGCTTTATCACATAGGACCATCTCCCAGCTTCTGGAGGAACACATTTTCTCATTAGGACATAGGGTGTGAGTACTGACACACCAGTGCCACCCACTGCACACCTGTGGCAGTCACAGGACAACTTGTGGAGGCAGTTTTCTCTGTCTTTACATGGGTTCTGGGTACTGAACTCGGGTTATCAGGCTTGCACTCAAGTGCCTTTACCCACTGAGCCATTACTGGCCTGAGGAATGTGTTTCTATTTATTTTTAATTAATTAATTAGTTAATTAATTGAGTCTAGCTAGGTCTTACTATGTTGCCCCTGCTAGCCTGGGACTCAATATACAGACCAGGCTGATCTTGAATCCACAGGTTGCCTGCTTCTGCCTCTCAAGTGCTGGGTTTAAAGGTGTAAGTCACCACCCTGGGCTCCAAGGCATGTATTTTTTTTTTCTTTTTCTCACGCATGTATTTTTAAGGGCTGAGGGTGTAACTGATTGGTAGAGCCTTTGCCCAGCACCCATGAGGCCCTGGGTTCCATCTCCAGCACTGCTTAAAAGAAAGAAAAGAAAAGGAGAGACACATAAATAAGTCAAAAGAGCTCCCAGCTGTTCACCTCATGGGTGCTCTGAAATAGATTTCAATGTGCTTTACAGAGGATGGGGCTGGGGGTAAAACTCAGTGGTAAGACTAAGACATAAAACCACCTCTTTATTGCAGCATCTCTGAGAAGAACTGAGTTTGCTAAGCAAGGACCATTTTAGGACATGCAGAAGATGGAAGAGCCAGACATGGGTGAAGCGAGCAAGCCATGGCAGGGAGGGGTGGCCACCCACCCCTGGGAGATCCCAGACACCCCAGATCTCTTGCTGCACTCCACTGAAGGGGGCCAGCAACCGCCAGCAACCTCCAGCCAGGGCACTCTTCAAAGGAGGCTGCCAGAGGCAGATGCTCAGGGCACCATGTGCCACCACTTGAAGGTGAAGGGCTTCCTGCGAACGTTGGTGCCGCAGTGCACCTCTCCATGGTACATGTGGTAGGCATAGAAGTCATCGATGAAGGTACAGTGCAGACCCAGTGGCTCCAGCAGGGAGCGCACCTTCTCCTCCAGGCAGCAGCGGCCATTGATGAGGGGCCCAAAGGGCTTGGGGATGCCCAGGTGCTTACCCAGCACCAGCATGTTCACCTGTGAGAAAGTGGGGGCCCAGATCAGAGGAGACAGCAGCTAGTGTGGGACCCACAGGTCTAGTGAACTAGGCCTGTGCTTTTTAAAAAGTTTTTATTTATTTATTTTTTTTTACAAGCATTAATGTTTTGCCTACATGTATCTATGTAAGGTGTTGGATCCATTGAAACTGGAGTTATAGGCAATTGTGAATTGCCACGTGGGTGCTTGGAATTGAGCCCAGATTCTCTGAAAGAACAGTGCCAATGCTCTTAACCACTGAGTTATCTTTCCAGCCCCAGGCCTGTGCTTTTTTATACCCCTTTCATTTACTTCTCTTCCCTTCCCTTCTCTTCTCTTCTCTTCTCTTCTCTTCTCTTCTCTCTCTCTCTCTCTCTCTGTGTGTGTGTGTGTGTGTCAGTGTACATAGAGGGCCAAGGAGGGCTTCTTGTGTCCTCCTCTGTCACTCTCCCCTGTATCCCTTTGAGGCAAGGTCTCTCCCTGAACTTGGAGATCCTGTTTTCCCAGCTAGGCTGGAAGCCAACAAGCCCCAGATACTTTTCTGTCTCTACCTCCCTCAGAGCTGGGATTACAGGCATGTAGGTGACAGCCAGCTTGTTATCGGGGTCTGAGTTTTGGTTCTCATGGTTGCACAGCAAGTGCCTTTAGCCATCTGTCCAGACCCCTACCCCCTTAAGTTTATGTTTACTCATGTTGTCTGTGTCTGCCAAGTGTGCCCAGGTGCCCAAAGGAATCCAGAAGACAGCATCAGATCCTCTAGAGCTGGAGTTACAGGCAGCTGGAGGGCTAGGAATCCAACCTGAGTCCTCTAGAAAAGTAGCAACTGCTCCTGACTCCCAGCCCACATGTTTCTTTTTGGAAACAGGGTCTCATGTAGCCCATATATACGATGTTGCCAAGGCTGACTCTGAACTCCTGATTCTCCTACCTTCCTCCATCTCTCATGTGCTGGGCACATTTTAACACTGTTTTCTTGATTTTTTTTTTTTTTTTAGATTTATTATGTATACAGTGTTCCTGCATACCAGAAGAGGGCGCCATGTGGGTGCTGGGAATTGAACTCAGGACCTCTGGAAGAGCAGCCAGTGCTCTTAACCTCTGAGCCATCTCTCCAGTGCCCTGACTCCCACATTTTCTTGGTAAAAATGTCTCCTGCTGTTTAAGCTCACAGAGAAGCTGGACCACAGTGAACTATGATGCATGGGCTCAGGGAGAGAGGGGAGCAGATTCGCCTACTAAACAGTCTTCTGCAATCGCTCAACATGTGGAGGAGACACTTCAATGGCCAGATTTGAGCCACCGCCTTGGAACCCCAGAGCCTTGGGGAGCCCTGTTAGAAAATGACTGCGCTGATAAACATCACTGGTTCCTTCCTGAACTGTAGCCCCCAGCCCTCCGGCTAGGTAAGTTTCCACCCAGCCTGTGGGCTTTCTTTGGAGAAGGCTGGTAAAAACTCCGTGGAAGGTGGGAAGATGCACTTGGGATCACAGTTAAGTAACAAATGTGTCCAAGCTCTGAAATGTCAAATCTGGCCCCACCCTAAGGGAGGGATTGCCACCACTTCCTCCGGAGCCCTGTTCCTCATGGGCTTCCTTCCCGGCAATGAATGCCATCCCCGAACACTTTGTCTATGGCCCATGTCTGCCAGTCCCTGACCCCTGTATGGAAGCCTGGAGGCAGCAGTGGTAGAGCTGGTTTGGAAGCCAGACCTGGGCTCTGCCATCTCTTATCTGCTGTGTTTTTTGCCCTAGAGACCTAACCTCTCTGAACTGCCTCTGGAAAGCAAAGCAATGAGAGAACCCACTCCTGACATTGTTGCAAGGCTCAGAAGAGGCTCTGGGTGCCATGAGGGCCACGGGAGCCTCAAAGGGAGAAGGAAGAACCATCTGCACCCGCCTTCGGCCCACGTTAGGCATCTCCTGGTTGGACATTGAGGTTTAAGCCGTGAGGTGAAGTTGGGTGGTGGCTTTCTCTTTCTTACCATGTTTGGGAAGAAGGCCTCGGCCTTTGGGTTCCCTCCAGGGTTCCCCACAAGCCTGAAGAGCTGCGGGATATCAATGATGTCGCCCTCCACAAGACCCAGCTCCCGCTTCAGTACCACCCGGTTCCAGTCAATACAGCTCTGGTGGGGAGCATTAGAGGAGGAGAAAGTGTGGAGCAAGGGCAGGGATAGGTAAGATCCAGGGTGCAGGCTACTGGGAACCTCACACACCCCCTCCTGCTCTCTGCCTGTTCCTGGGCTTCAGACCTCAGGCCAGTAGCCAAGCCAATGCATAGTGAGCAGCCCTGAGAGTCCTCCACCCCACCCACCCCACCTCACCCCACCCCACCACCCCACCCCATCCCATCCCACCCCATCCCACCCCATCCCACCCCATGCAGTGTCTCCAGGACAGCTGGGCTGAATACCTCCACATAGGCATTCTGGTCTCTCAGTTTCTTGTTGGACAAAATGTTGTTGATCGTCTGTTTTTTTCCTGTCATGGAGGAAGAGATAGAAAAGATGGACCCAGTGTCCCCATCTCTTTAATGAGGATGTTCTGATTCAAGATGCACTTGCTCCCCACAGTGTGCCCATCTCCAAGGGGATCCAGTTTGTTTTGAAGGAGGGGTTCCAGAAACGTCTTCAGTGGTAAAACTTAGCACACTCAGGCACCAGGATTGGCACAGAGCCAAAGGAGCAAGGACGGCCCGGTGACCCCACGGCACTTCATATGACCCAGAAGGTGAGGAAGGTGACCATCGAGCAGAAGAGCCTGCAGCCTCGGACAGGGCAAAGCCCAAAGCGGCGCACAAGACAAGCTGCTGCTCGAGAGACAGGAGCCAATCCTGGAGGAGCCTGCCAATCCTGGAGGAGCCAGCCAATCCTGGCGGAGCCAGCCAATCCTGACAGAGCCAACCAATCCTGAAGGAGCCAACCAATCCTGGTGGAGTCGTCAACCAATCAAGCCAACAAACTCTGCTCCAACGCCAGCCTCCGATCTAGCTGCACCAACTGCCGTGGCCCCCACCAATAAATGAGGCTGCTGTGTCAATGTCCCCGAGCGGAGGCAATGGCCACCTGGAAAGGGGAGCTGCTTGAAGAAGGCTCAAAGGGGGAGCCTCAGGTCCCTTTGGGAGTGACACAGCGTGCTTGGACCCCTAACTCAGGGGTGAGTCAGAATTGGAGAAATGAGAGGGGGGTCCTGGTGGTCTGCGCTTTTCCAATTCCAAAGCTTTAACCCTTGGTCTCAGAGCCTATTGATATTTATTTTATTTTGAATTTGCAATATATATATATATACACCACAAGTGTTTGATGCCCAGGCAAGCCAGAAGAGGGTGACAGATCCCTTGGAATTGGAGTTACAGGTAGTTGGAAGCCATCATGTGAGAACTAGGAATCAAGTTCAGGTCCTCTGCAAGAATAACAAGAGCTCTTAACTGTGGAGCGATCTCTCCAGCCCCCATATTTACTTTTGAGACGGCCTCTTATGTAGCCCAGACTAGCCTCAAATTTGCTGTGTAGCCAAGGATGACCCTGGTCCTCAGCTTCCCGAGTGCTGGGATTATAGGTGTGTACCACCTTATCTGGTTTACGGGTGCTGAGGACAGAATAGGGCTGATGCTTGGCAAGCATTCTATCCTCCGAGCTATGTCCCCAACCCCAGATCCAGAGGCTGTTAGGAAGGGAGACTGGGGTGGGCAGGCTCAGTGACAGAGCACTTCCCTGGCATGCATGAGACCCTGAACTTCATTCCTAGCCATAACGAGAGGCAAGGCAAGAAAAGGAGGTGGGACTATTTGCTCAGCTCTGTCTAACACACGTACTTAGAGGAAACTCTGGAGCCCCAGAGGGCCCTTAGCCTCTGACCCCTGCCTGTTGAATTTACTGAAGACATTCCATCCCACAGACATCACTCAGCTCTCTCTGCTGCCCCTGAGCCTTCTCAATTACTGTCTGCAAATTTTCCTTTCGGTCACCTCACGGCCCCTTCCATCCCACTAACCCCTGCTCATGCCCTGCCACCTCCAGGAAGCCTTCCCTGAGCCGGACAGACTCAGGCATCCCCAAAATACCTTCTGTTGTCTTAGTAGCTCACTGGGAACTTGGGGGCAGCACTGAGCATAGTGCCCCCCTCACACACAGTAGGTACACACATCTCTGTTAACCCATAGGATCTTGTGGAGCAGTGGAGACTATAGACAACCACGGTCAACTTACTCTTGATCCCTTCGAACAGCAGCGCCTCACCATGGCCCTGACTCTGCTGCTCCTGAAACAGCTGGTAACAGGCTCTAGGGCTTGACATCAGCAGCCGAAAACCCTGCTGGGAAACACTGGGGTGAGGGCGGCTTTGCCCCGACCTGGGGTTCCCAGGAGGGGGTATGGCACCCTCTGTCACCTTTCTGTCCCAGAGAGGGAGGGCTGGCTACATGCAGAAGGGCTACGCACCTGCCTGTCGGGTGCTGGGATGAAACTCAAGAACTCATCGATGTGACCCACAAAGAGCCAGTCAGAGAAGAGCCTCACAGGGGCCTGCACCTGCTGGGCGCACAGGAAGTCCTGCAGGGCCTGGTGCATGTCCCGGCTCTCGCTGCTGTCCTCACAGGGATAAGAAGTTATGACAGCCACCAACATCATCAAAAGACACAGAGACTACTCACAAGTGGCCCTGAGATCCCGTCTGTTGACCTTCCCTCATAGAAGGAGGGAGTGGGGAGGGTCATTGGAATCCTGTGAGATTCCAGTGCCTGCCTACACCCCTTCCAGCTGTATGTGATTCTGCCCTAACAGTATATTGTCATGTGCTCTCAAGTGGTACTAGAGCAGTAGTTCTCAACATGTGGGCCGCGACCCCCTCACAGGGGCTGCCTAAGACCATTACAGTACACCGATGTTTACATCACGATTCATCACAACAGCAAAGTTATGAAGTTTCAATAGAAGTGATTTGATGGTTGGGGGTCACCACAACATGAGGAACTGTATTAAAGGGTCACAGTGTTAGGAAGGTGGAGCGCCACTGTGCTAGAGTGTGGTGGTGTGGGAGGAAGGTTGACTGAAACGGGGGGGGGGGGGGGGGAGGAGGTCCATGGATGCAGTGGGGGGGGGGGGGGAGACGTGGAGAGTCATCCATGCTGGGGTGAGACTCCATTGATGCTTCATGGTCACCCATCTGTGAGTAACCCCTTGCATGCTCGGTGTAAGCCAAGTCCACCCCCAAGTCAGGTCTTAGAAAAATTATCACTTTGGTCAGTTGTGAGGACCCTGCCTGGAAAAATTCACGCAATGGGTGTAGCCATGGGAGATGCCCAGGGTCCGTGGACTGGCAAAGGACTCAAGGCTCCTCCCACCTAGGGAAGGAACCGTGGAGCCTGGCTGCTGCTGTTGTGGCACTGACATCTGAGCAATTTAGGCTCTGTTACTGCAGCTTCCTGGAGGGGGGGGGGACTGAGACACAGCCACTGAGGTACATAGGATCAGTGTCAAACCACAGAAAACATTGCCCGCTGACTCAGTCTAGAGCCCTTGTGATGGAGAAACATGGGCTTTGGGGCTGGTCAGGTCACGTGGTCAATCCCTAGTCGGTTGTGTGGACTCAGGAACATCCCTTCCCTTCCCTGAGACCAATCTTCTCTGTGAGGCCTCCTTACATGAGTCAGCCTTTTCTTTTCCTTTTCAATTTGTTCTAGCCCCCCCCCCCCCCCGCCTTCATTCCTGCCTCAGGACCTTTGTACTTGCTCTTTCCTATGCCAGGACACCTCTTCTGTGCTCTGTCTTACCTGATCCTTTCCTCTTGGGACTTGTCTGTCACACTTACTGCCCCACCCCCAGCATATGCTCAGTAAACAGTCATTGACTGAAGACATGTAAGTGGGCAGAGGCAGGCTCTGGAGGTTCCTCACCCTACATGTGAATTCCTCTCAATGTCTGCTGACCGCCTAGGCTTGGAGAAGTAAGGGAGGCTCCACTGTGGCTTTTGTCACTGTCCCCTACCCCAGCACCTGGGACCTGGTCACCCCCCTCCCACTTCTTACCTGGAGTAACCACTGTTCCCGATGAGAATCCTGCCCAGTGGGTATTCCTTCCCCCTGACGGTGACTGGGGGACTCACCTCCAGGTTCCCAAAGGCATCCAACCCCGTGACCTCTGTTGTATAGGGCCCTCGGGTCACATAGCCAAAATTTGGACCCTAAGAAAAGGGATACAATGAGAATCAGAGGCAGTTGTCCCCGGTGGAAATGGTGGCTGCAGGTTTAAGGCTGATTTGGCTACAGGAAGGAATTCTGTGGCTGCCAGAGAGGAAGCTCATGACTGTGCGGTGTGGAATGGATGCCGGACTGAGTCAGTGACCCTCGAAGAGAGAGCTTGTTATGTCTCCAGCCCGTGCGCAGAACAGAATCTCAATGCGTTCTTTCTGCTCACTCTCCACAGGCTGCGAACAGGGAATGGAGTGGTGACAGGGACTCCTTCAGCCATTGAGGAGGGCCAGGAATCCAAGCCACCCCTGTAGCCAGTACTCGGTCCACAGTATGTCCCCATCCTGACCCTGGCCTGGAATGGGCTTTACAGAGCATCTGTGACATCACCAGGTGAGTCTTCACCAGAGGTCACACCTGTTACCCCCATGTGTGAGCTCTGTGGGTGCTGTGGCAAATCACCATTGGGAATGCGGCCTAATATAACTCTGGTTTACCCTCCCTCAGTTCTAAAGGCCTCAAGTCACTTGTCACGGGATGGAGTCAAAGTGCGGCCTCACCCCCCATCACGGAGGCCCCAGGGAAGAGCCTAAAGAGAAAACGTCTTGTGCTGGATGCCACCGCCTGTAGGGGCCCCTTGCTGCCTCTCCACTGTGGCCCTTCTCTGCCTTCCTGTGGGGGAAGGGCAGGCCCAGCTGTGCCTTCTTCATTTCCTGGTGCCAGTGGCTGGCCAGGTGCTGTCCCATGGAATCCCATCTGTGAGCTGAGCCCACCACCCACATCTCACCTCCAGTCACCTCTGCTCCCCAGGACACTGGACACTAGAGGTCAGATAGGTGTCGGCACCTGCCTGGCTTCCCACTTGTCCTGCCAGGAGAGCCGGGGAGTCCTCATCTCAGCAACCTGTCACCTTCCCATGGGCCTTTCTTCCCAGGGGACAGTCTGGAGGTCACCTTTGCCCTGTCTCTCTCCTGAAAATCCTGCTGGCCTGCCTGGTCTTGTAGAACTGACTACTTGGATTGTGACCACTTCCCACAGGGCCAGTCACTGCCCCTCATCAATCCTGGTCCTTTCCACTCTGCCCTGGCCCTGAGTCTAATCTCTTTATAACATAAAGCGGGACATACCATCCCTGACTTAAAATGTAGTAGGTCACCCATTTCTCAGATTCCAAACTGACAGTGCCACAGAGGCAAGCAGCTCAGTGACTTTGCTGTCCCCAGCAGTAAGCTAGCTTTAACAGTAGTGTTTTGTTTACATTTCATTTCTTTTTTAAAAATTTACTTATTTATGTATCCATTATTTTCATGCGTGTACATGTGTGTGCATGAGTTTATATGTGCCACACGTGTGCTGGAGTCCACAGGGGCAAGCAAAGGGTGTCAGATCTCCTAGAACTGGAATTATAGGGGGTCATGAGTCATCATGTGGGTGCTGAGAACCGAACCTGGGTCCTCTACAAGAGCAGCAATGCTCTCCTAAGATAGAAAAGAGCCCCAATGTGGTGGCGCACACCTGTGATCCCAGCACTCGGGAGGCAGAGGCCGGCGGAGCTCTATGAGTTCCAGGCCAGCGGGAGCTACATAGCAAGATACCATCTAAAAGCAAAACAAAACAAAACATAACAACAAAGAGAAGCAATAGGGAGAGCGGCTTTCCCAGTCCTCTGTTTCCCTTTTTACTCTTTTATATATATTTATATAAATATTAGTTATGTATATATTTAAAGACAAGGTCTTTCTGTATAGCCCAGAATAGCATCAGATTCTGCCTCCCTAGTATTGAGCGTGTGGACGGACCATGCCTGGCAATGTGAAATTTCCCAACATCTTAGAGAAAGATCAGCACCACGCAGGTTACATGCCAGCTGCCCACCTGCAGCAGTAGCAGGGCACACATAGCTGCCCACCTGCAGCAGTAGAGGGCACACATCACTGCCCACCTGCAGCAGTAGAGGGCACACATCACTGCCCACCTGCAGCAGTAGCAGGGCACACATCACTGCTCACCTGCAGCAGTAGCAGGGCACACATCACTGCCCACCTGCAGCAGTAGCAGGGCACACATCACTGCTCACCTGCAGCAGAAGCAGGGCACACATCACTGCCCACCTGCAGCAGTAGCAGGGCACACATCACTGCCCACCTGCAGCAGTAGCAGGGCACACACAGCTGCCCACCTGCAGCAGAAGCAGGGCACACATCACTGTCCACGCACAGCAGTAGCAGAGCGGCCCCACACCCTGGCCAGGCACATGAGAACTAAACAAATGTGGAGATAATGCAGCAAAATACCATGGGGCGGGAGGAATGAGCTGGGGGGAGGCAGGGGTGTCTATCACTAAGAGCTGGTTAGATTTTTTTTTTTTTTAACATGATGCAAGATCATCTGGAAAGTAGGAACCTCAATTGAGATGTCTCCATCAGATTGGCCTGTGGGCAAGTCTGTGGGGGCATTTTCTTGATTAATGATTGCTACGGAAGGGCCCAGCCCACTGTAGGCAATACCAACCCTGGGCTGGTGGTCCTGGGTGCTATTAGAAGGCAAGCTGAGCAAGCCATGAGGAGCAAGCCACTAAGCAGCGCTTCTCCATGACCTATGTATCAGTGTAAACCAAATAAACCCTTTCCTCTCCAAGTTGCTTTTGGTCAGAAGGTTTTATCACAGCAGCAGAAGCAATCTGTGACAATGGGGTGGCCTTGACAGCATCAGGAGAGGCCCTCCTGGGTAGGGACACTGAGACCTGAAAACTGAGGGTCACCTAAGCGGCAGAATAGGGAGGTGCATTCATGGCAAAGGAATGGCATATGGCATGTGCCAAGGCCCTGGATGAACCTGGCAGGCTGGAGGCAGGGAAGGGACAGGGAGATAGGTCCACGATGACACTCATGGGGAACCTGGCGACAGTTTCTCTGTTACTCTGGTTCTTTTCACATGGAAGAGTCAGGTGAGGGTGTTGTGCATGTACCCAGCCAAGGGCCTGCTGCGGTTTCCTTTCACTCAAGGCTCAATGAGGCAGAGGGGAGACTTCCATGCTCAGTGTCCGTCTGTGTCGCTGGATGCTGGAGCTCTGGCCTGTACCAGAGAGGCTGGTCTTTGGGTTATCAAAGTGGCAAGCTACAGCCACTGCAGGCAGGATGGGAACCAGAGAGAGAGAGAGAGAGAGAGAGAGAGAGTGTGTGTGTGTGTGTGTGTGTGTAGGGAATGGGGGGGACGACAAAGTCCTGGCCACAGTAGGCTGGTGCTCCCACCTCCAAAGGGGATGAACTTGCCTCCATCATCAGCCCGCACAGAGAGCCCAGCTACAGCTCGGTCTCAGGCGTAGGGTGTGCCAGGAAGGAGCAAAAGAAGCTGTTGATGAGATGGACATTCCCTTCCTTCCATGCCTCTGGCACGGGGTGGGCTACTGCCTCTCTCCCTGGAGTGGAAATGACTCCTGGCTGAAAACCTTGTCTCTCCTTTGTCTGAGGGTTCTAGGCCCCAGTGAGGGCTAGGGTCTTCCTGGGAGAGCAGAGAGGCAGCATGGGAGGCCTGATGTCTTCACACAGGGCCTTTCTACCTCTGTGAAATGGGCCCAGCATCTCTACCATTGGTTGTCACATGAAATGAGTCAGTGCCCGTGGAGATATCAGCACCATGGCCGGAAGCATGCGGGCTCAGTAAACATGCTATTATTTTTATTTATGATAGTGATGACCTGTGCTGAGCTGGCATGCATCTGCCAGGCCAGGCCAGTGTGACTCACCAATATGTCACTTCCCTCTCCCAAAATGTGTTGAGTGTGGCTGATAAAGCCTGGCTGATCCTGAAGCCCCAACACAGCCCAGTTGAGCCCCCTAAGGACAAACCACACCCAGGAGATGGAACTCCTGCCTTGGCACTTTAGGTAGCCCAGGATGCCCCTCACAAGGTTATTCCAAGGATCAGCTGAGCTCATTCATGATGAGGCTCTGAGAAACCAGATCTTATCAGGATAATAGCCAAAATAGCCAGCACCACCCATTGATTCTTGCTGGAGCAGGAATTCAGCTTTGGGGACCAGGCTGCTCAGGGGCAAGGGGTGGCCTGGTGGATGAGGGAGGGGCCTCAAGGCCAGGGGCACGGGGTGGCTAGGTCTTGACCAGGCCTACAGGGTTCCTACCATGACTCTTTTGATGGGGAAATCCTTCAGGCCTCTGTCCCTCGGGGAGTCAAAGACCACAGGCAGCGTCTTGTGGGGAGCCTGGATGTAGCCAATCTCCATTTCATCCTGGAGGGGTGCAGAGAGGCTGCTGTATGTGCCTGATGTGGTGTGGACTCACCCCACCTGCTAACCATCATCATCAAGAACAAACTCTGTGGGATACTTGAGCCCCAAGAGTGTCTCTGAGGATGCAGACCTGTGACCTGCACAGCCTGCTGGGAAAATGAATAGGACAGAGGCCCTGACTCTGTGGGGAACCCTGGGCTATGGCTGGGATGGGTGATTAAGCCTTGTCCTTGAGGACAGTGAACACCCAGTGTTGGGATGACTAGGGGTGCTGAGGGAATACTGGGAGACCCAGAGGGCTCCCAGTATGGCTGGGCTTGGTAGAGGCTTCAGTGGGAAGGCTGTTGACTGAGCCCAGGTGAGAGCAGCCTTCTGGACCTCACAGGAGCAGGCAGGAGGCCCACCCGGCACTGTAGCTGGGTGTCCAAGTTTTCCGAAAGGAATCTGGTGAGGACCTTGCCCCTCCAGCAGGCAGCTGCTCAAGGTGCGGGGGACAGTCACCAAGACAAGTTACAGGATGGAAACCTTGGTTATTTCCTTTCCTTCAGGTGAAAGATGGGGACCTGTCTGCAGCTTCCAGAGGGATCAGCCTACGTCACAGAGGTGGGATGATGAGGATGGGACTCAGTAGGCAGGAAGAGGGACGCAGTCCCACTGGAGGGATGGCATACACGGAGGGACAGCCTTCCTGCTGGCCTTTGATGAGCATTACTGGGATATGGGTGAGGAGAAGGGAAACGTCTGAGGAGAGATGGGCAAAAGGCACCAGGTGAGAGTCAGGGGATGGACATGGGGGTGGGGGCACAGTGGCTCACAGTCTATGTCAGATGAACTCTCAGCTTGAGCCCCCTGGTGTGAGGACCTTCTGAGGCTCCTTCCTCCCAGTCCATCCCAGGAAGGATGGCCCCCAAGCTCTAGGCTGTCCCTTGGCCTCAGGTAGACAGGGTCACATACCTGCATCCACTGGTCATCCAAATTCTCCTCCTGGGGGCAAACAGTCAGTTTGCACTTGGCTTTCTTGGTCAGAGCAGTCAGTGACTTTAGGAAGTCTTCATTTTCAGAAAATCTACAAACATTAGCCCTCATGACCACAGAGGAGTGACTATAATGTGTCCCTCTCTCCATGGTCCTGAGCAAATTGTGTCTTCTAACATCTGAGGGCAGGAAGCTTGATTTTCCATTCCCAGCAAACATAGCACCCAGACCACCCCCCCACCCCGCTAGAGCTTCACCTGCACACGTATACCTCCTGGGGGGGCTGAGTGTTGGGGGTCATGATCCAGGGGGCCACACGAAACGTCACACTGTCTTGGAACACCAGGGTCTCTGGGAGATCCTGCAGGGGAGAGATGAGAAGGATGTCCCATGTCAAGCAGGGTCCGCCTGCTCCCCCTCCCCCACCCGCCCTTAGGCTGAGGCCTACTGGGTTAGATTTGTCCAGCAGGGAGACAGTGAGGGGAATGAGCCCCTGGAAGTCAGCGTCAGGGAAAGCAAGACCTTCCACGTAGAAGTCCGTGCTGTACTGGCCACCTGGCAGCTCCAGGCGGTGTGAGAACTGCTTTGGTCCCAGGACCATCTTGTACCTGGACGGTAGTTTGCCTCCTAGACAGAGGCAAAGGATGCTTAGCCCTAGCGTGCCTCTGTGGTTCTGATTTCCTCTCCTCAGTGCTGATGCCCAGGGTCCCCGTGTGTCACCACCCAAGGGCTCCTGGAGGTGTTTAGGGGGGAAATATCAAAGCTCCAGTTGAGACCTTGTTTCCCTGACTAGAGGGGACCCAGGACGGGCATGGCAGGCACCAACGCCATTCCTAACTCACATCATTCATTCACTCAATCATTTACTCACACATTCTTTTATCCCCAAGCATACTGCACTGTCTTCTGGGTGACTATGGAGGAACAAAGGACCACTTCATATAACAGACTCTAATGGTAGAGGAAAGTAGAAGAGCTTCCTGTGGGTGACGAAGCCTAGATGGAGATGCAAAGAAGCCATCAGTCCATCAGCTTGATTAGCTAGTTCGTCTAGGATGGAAGGGAGTGGGACCATGTCGAGCCTTGGAAAGCCCTCTACTGTTCACTACCCCTGGGAGAGCAGAGACATCAGTGCCTGCCCCTCCCCTTGGGTCTCCACTCACCATTTTAAACCCTGCACAACCCAAAATGGCCGCTCGGCTCCCCTGCATTTCTCAAATGCACAGGAGCATTCCACCTCAGGGCCTTTTATCTGCTGTCCTTCTGTCTGGGACACCCTTCCTGAGAGCACCTGAAGCCTCCTCTGACTGTCCTCTCTCTCTCTGCTCCCAGGTTCACTCTCCACACTGCTGTTCCTAAATATCTTACCTGTCACCCACTAGGATGAAAGTGACATGGGGCAAAGACTCAGTCATGTTCATGGTTGTGAGCCCAGCGCTCAGAACTGAGGCTGCTGTTGCCTGGTTAGCAGGTGTGAGAGACTGCAAAGCTACTGATGTCTGAGCGTAAGCAGGTTCATGGCATACGGTGGGGGAGGGGAGGGAGGGGAAGGGGGAGGGGAAGAAGAGAGAGGAGCTAGGAAAGAGAAGAAGAGAAAAAGAGTGGGAATGGGGAAGAAAAAAGGAAGAGAAGAGAGAGAGGAGAGAAGTGGATGCTCACTGGAGGAAGTCCATGTTCCCAGCTGGGAAGTGGCATCTATTGACCTTCCCTCAAGTCACCTCATCTGGAGGCAGAGGACAGAGGCCCGTGCCTGGCGCTCAGAACCAAGCACACCATAGCTGCCCGGGAGCTACTTGCCAAAGGGGGCAGGAAAGGAACATGGGGGCGCAGCGTCAGAGATGGCCAGGGAAGGGCCAGGCCGACTCACGTGTGGCCCGGAACACCCTCACTTTGTTCATCTTGGCCTTGGCCACGTGCAACACCAGCTGATATTTGGCAAAGAAGTCTTTGGGAGTCTTTGTGCTTAGGGTCATCAGGGACATGTCTTGCAGGTCTGAAACAAGAAGCATGTGGCCCGAGATTGCTATGTCCCTAGTCTCTCTCCAGCCACCTCCTGTGAGGCCACACTCCCCCACACCCTGCTGCAAAGGAACCTGGTTTTCTTTGCTTTCTTTCTTTCTTTCTTTCTTTCTTTCTTTCTTTCTTTCTTTCTTTCTTTCTTTCTTTTTTTCTTTCTTTCTCTCTCTCTCTTTCTCTCCCTCCCTCCCTCCCTCCCTCCCTCCCTCCCTCTCTCCCCTCCTTTCTTTTTTTTTTTTTTAAACAGTGTACTTTTTGCTCAGTTTTATTACATTTACTTAATGTTTGGTTTTGTTTCACAGCACTGTGGACTGAACTATGTTTAGAGTCTTATGTATGCAAGGCAAGCACTGTGCCCTGCAGTCCCAGCCCATATTTACTTATTATGTGTGTGTGTGGAGGGGAGAGCTTGAACAAGCTGTGGCACATGTGTGGAGGACAGAGGGCAACTTGTATCAGTCAGTTCTCTTCTTCTACCCTGCTGGACCCAGAGACTGAACTCAGGTCATCAGACTTGGCAGCAAGCGCCCCTACCCACTGAGCCATCTTGCCATATATGCGATGTTTATCTGTGGATGTCTCCAAAAAGGGAGCAACAGGGTCTTATGTCCATTTGGTTTCTTGCCAGTTCAAGTGGTGGTATGTGGTGGTGGCCACAGTGAAGGAGGCCAGGATGTGGGTTCAACCTGGATTTGGGTCAGCTTGGGGAAACCCTTCACTCTTAGTGCCTCAGTTTCTCTATCACTAAACAGGGCCAGAGAGAATGCCGAAGGGTAGGGAGTGTAAATATGAGGCAGTACATCTAGAGCTTTTGTTGTCTGGAGCCCTGGGAGTGCCCGCAAGGTCATGGTTAATGAGCATCCTTCAAGGATGTCCCTGGTGTCAGCCCAGGCCAGCTGCACACTTTAGACACAGTTGTTCCCACACAGTCCCATGACCTCCAGGCAAGCTGGAGCCCTGGCCCGTCAGCTGTGGCCCTTTGGCACCCACTGCCCTCAGGGAAGGTAGGTGACTTGTCTCCCCCTCCATCCCTGGCCTACCCCAGTGTCATGGATGAGCACCCCCTGAGACCCTACTGTGCCCACCACCATCCTTGAACCTTTAAACCTGCCAAGGAGTCAGGTTGCCTGGGCCTCAAATGCTGACTGCCGCTGAGTAGCTGTGTGACTTAGGCAAGCTGTGCACTGAAGTTCTCTATGCCTCAGTCAAGCCCAGATGTGTGGGCTGGACAGGAGCCAAGCATGGAAACCGGAGCCTCTTGGGGCATCAGGAGCCCACGCTGGTCTTTTCTAACTGCTGTGCGACTTTAGCGGGTCACGTACTCTCTTGGGACACTTTTCCATTCCTTCCTCTGTAATGTGGACACACTAACACAGCATGCTTTCACTGAACCCAAATTCAGGGCTACGAAACCACATAGGCAAATGAGCCTTGTTGAGGAGTAAAGCCCTTGTCCTGGGGCCTGGCCACGACTTTTGTCCCCAGAGATGGCCACAGCCTTTGTTCTTTACCTTTGTTATCCAAA
Source organism: Onychomys torridus (assembly GCF_903995425.1). NCBI lineage: Eukaryota > Metazoa > Chordata > Mammalia > Rodentia > Cricetidae > Onychomys > Onychomys torridus. Next base: position 154,354,671 of record NC_050444.1, read on the forward strand.
ACCTTGTCATCCTCAAAGTCCATTCTGGAGGATGTGGGGTCCTCTTTGTCACAGTTTACCAACAGGATAGCACCGAGGCCACACGGGCCCCAGGTCCAGGTGCTCTGGGAATATCAGGAGGGTAAAAGACACAGTCAGGAACTCTCTCAGATCCCATCAGCCCCTGGGAGACAAGTGACTGGTTTTCTCTCCTCCCACTTTGTCTGTTTCTCTCATTCAGGAATTTGTGGGCCCAAAGAGTGGATTTTTAAAAAATTTTTAAATTTATTTATTTATTTATTTATTTGGAGACAGGGTTTCTCTATGTAGTTTTGATGCCTGTCCTGGATCTTGCTCTGTAGACCAGGCTGGCCTCAAACTCACAGAGCTCCACCTGCTCTGCCTTCTGAGTGCTGGGATTAAAGGCGTGTACCACCACCACCTGACCTAAAGAGTGGATTTTTGATAGCTCCAAATATAACCAAATCTGAAAGTGATTCATCTGTGTTTGTGTGTTTGTTTGTTAAGGACAGCATCTACTCTAGGTTCAATTTCCAGTTCTCCTGTGCCCACTTCTGAGAGCCGAGATCACTGGCCTGTGCCATTACACCCAGTCTGCGTGGTGCTGGGCATCAAACCCAGGACTTCATGCATGCTAGGCAAGTATTCTACCAACTAAGCTACATCTCCAGCCTCATTTATCTATTTTTTTAAAAGAAGCCTGATAGTAAAATATACTTTAAAAGTCTCTTTAAAAATCTTGGCTTAGCTTGGCAGTAGTGGCGCACGCCTTTAATTCCAGCACTCGGGAGGCAGAGCCAGGCGGATCTCTGTGAGTTCGAGGCCAGCCTGGGCTACAAAGTGAGTTCCAGGACAGCCAAAGCTACACAGAGAAACTGTGTCTTGAAAAAGTAAAAATAAATAAATAAAAATGTTGGCTTAACAAATGGAGTCAAATACATAAGATTGTCAAGATTCTCCACCACACAGCTGCTCTCACGTGACAACACAACCAGTCTTTCCCGATGTGAATGCCACTCTGGGTGCTGGGCACCATCTGCCCAGTGATGAACTAACTCTAGGTGGCCTCGCCTGTAGAGATCTATATAATAGGATAGATTATACAAGATTGGATAAACTACAATGCTAGGCAAGCACTCTAAGCCACACTCTTGCCCTGCCCCAACTATTGATGGACCCCATGGTCCATCATTGGAAGCCTGCCACCAACACAAAGTCTCGTAGGCAGTTCTGAAGTCCCAAGGACACTCTGGAATTTGCCCACAGACCCTGGGTTAATAGTGGTCCCCTTCATTACCCCGAGCAACCATCTCTCTGCAGCATACACTCCCTGCCATACCTCACGTCTCTCTCCCTCCACCCTTGCCTCTTTCCTTCTCCACCACTCTCCACCACTCACTCATCCATCAGTCATTAACGTCTGGGGAGCATTTCTGAACCACAGCTGAGACCCTGGGTGACTAGAGATTCCAGCTCATAGGCTGACACCATTTCGGAACCTGAAATTGGTTGTAAATATAATCTTGTAAAGAGATGGAATATGTCTAAGCCAAAAGGTCACCAGTGATTTCCTGGTAAGGATTGTCCCTTACAGGTTAATGAGACGCTGGTGAGCTGCCGCTGTTCAGCTGGTCACCGCCAGGAGGCGCAATAGGAGAGCACCATGGCTCCAAAGCCTGTATTGACTGACTCTTGAGCCTTACCTGATCCTTCCTAGTCCTGGCCAGCTTCGCTTTGCCAGTGCGGGTAACATCTGTGCTCAGGGAGACCTCTGAAATTGGCGTGAGGGGACAGTTGGTAAGTGTGAGCCATGAGGCTCTCAAACTGGCCCTGACAAACAGGTGGACCCCAAGGATGGGAGCCTCTCTATTCCTTCAGAAGGGAAGGCACTCCACCCTTTTGTCCCCAAGAAACCAGACTACAATTCAGAGAACACAGCCAGGTCTTCCAACCACTCTGCCACCCCAGTGAAGCCTCCACACACCTGCAAGGTCACCTTGAGTCCTCTAGAACTCGCCTCCCTCCCCCCAAGCCTCAACCCTCTACCTTTGCCTGTTCTTTGTTACACGTGTATGTCTATGTCAGGGAAAAAGCTCACAGTCCCCAAACCTACCCTGTACAAATGTCTAAGCAAGGGACAGGTGTGTCTGTGAATTCCTTTCCCTTTATCAGAATGTGTGACCACAGTTGCTTCCATAATGTAGACCCATGTGCCTCACAGTGTGGCACGGGGACCCATGGCCTACATAAGAGGGACAGTATGACCTTTTATTATCGTGCCATAGTAGATACACTAATGCATATGAATACAAGGACATCCCATTACAGTCAAAGTGGCCCCAGGCTTCCCCATCTCCCAGTAAGTAGTTCTTTGAGCAAATGTGTTCACCTCTTGAGCCTCAGTTTCCTAATCTGTGAAATGGAATCATGGGGTCAAGTTCACTGGTTTATTGTAAAAATTAAATGCAACATCTTAGCACAGGGCCTGGCATTTTATTTAAATGTATACTCATGAATGAAATGACACTTGGAGATTTCACATGCTGTTAATATATTTAATATATACTTAAACAAAAAGAGTATGTTATTCAGGTTGAAATCTCATTAAAAATCGATTTAATTTCTAAAAACTTAGATACAAGGTCCCACTATGTTGTCCAGGCTAGCCTCTAGCCCTTGAACTCTGTGATTCTAAAAATGGATTTTAAAAAATACTGGTTTTTTTTTTTTTTTTTTTTTTTTTTGGTTTTTCGAGACAGGGTTTCTGTGTGTAGCTTTGTGCCTTTCCTGGAACTCACTTGGTAGCCCAGGCTGGCCTTGAACTCACAGAGATCCACCTGGCTCTGCCTCCCGAGTGCTGGGAGTAAAGGCGTGCACCATCACCGCCCGGCTTAAAAAATACTTTATTATTTTTATTTTTAAATATGTATGTATGTGATGAGGGGTATATGAGTGTAGTTGCCCTTGGAGGCCAGAAGAGGGCATTGGATCCTCTGGAGCCAGAGTTACAGGTGGTTGTGAACTACCTGATGTGGGTACTGGGAACCAAACTTGGGTCCTCAGTTGATTAGTACACTCTCTTAACTACTGAGCTCTCTCTCCAGCCACACTTTAAATAGGTTCTATTTAAAGATGAATATTAAAGAAATACAAGTACATGTGCACAAATGGGTTATTAGTATGATAAAAATGAAACATAGTAATGGAATTTGGAGAACACAGAATTACCTGCTATATATATAATCTAAAGCATTAAAAGGTTATCAAGACTTGAGCATAGAATCCAGGCACCTCCTTCCTGGCCTGAGAAGTCAGTTATTTACTGTGGTATCTGTCCTCACCTGCACTTACATTAACTAATTGTCAGAGTTCCACTTAGCTGAGGGTGACCCTGAGCCTCTCTGACCCTTCTGCCTCTACCTCTCAAGGGCTGAGAGTACAGATGTATGCGCCACTCCTGGTTTATGCACTACCGGGTATCGAACCTGGGGCTTCATGCTACCCAGCAAACACTCTGCCCTCATCCCCAGTACCCCATCTGTGTTTCTTTGTGTGCACTCTCTGGGGAAGGGGTATTTATGAACCACCAGATGTATGGGCAGCTAGAAGTGATCATTTTTCATTGTTCGCTCTAAAGTAAGATCTAATCATGTTGTGTCTTGGAAAGATACCCTGCTGGGTAGGGATGTGCTGTGTGGAGACAGAAGGCAGCTCTCTGGTCCCTCCCTCCCTCCCTCCCTCCCTCCCTCCCTCCCTTCCTCCCTCCTTCCCTTCCTCCCTCCTTCCCTTCTTCCCTCCCTTCCTTTCTTTCTTTTTGAGTCAGGATCTTAGTATTTAGTCCTGGTTGGCCTTGAACTCACAGAGACCTGCTTGCCTCTGCCTCCAAGTGCAGGGATTAAAGGCAGCTCTTTGGGACCCTGGTCATCACTTACCCACCCCAGTGAGGTAGAGCAGGGCTTGGATCGGTGAGGTCTTTGGTCCATAATATGAAATTCGAACCTATAAGACAATAACAGACCATTCATGACTTCTCTTAGTCATTAAACAAACACAATCTAGCCCTGCTGTGTGCAGGCTTAATCCAGTTCAACTCAGCTAACAATGATGCTATAGAAAAGGCTCCCAAGGGAGTCCAGAAATGGAGGAATCCACTCAGCCTGAGAAAAGGGGTGAGGGGAGATTTCTCAAGGAGATGTTTATTGGCTATCAACTTGACATAATATAGAGTTACCTGAAAGGAGAGAACCTCAATTGAAAAAAAAAAAGTCTCCATAAATTCTGACTATAAGCCTTTTTTTGGGGGGGTGGGGGTTTCGAGACAGGGTTTCTCTGTGTAGCTTTGCACCTTTCCTGGATTTTTCTCTGTAGACCAGGCTGGCCTCGAACTCACAAAGATCACCTGGCTCTGCCTCCTGAGTGCTGGGATTAAAGGCATGTGGCACCATCGCCCGACAAGGCATTTTTTATTAATAGTGATTGGTGGGGGAAGGGCCAGCCCATTGTGGGTGGGGCCATCCCTGGGCTGGTGGTCCTGGGTTCTATAAGAAAGTAGGCTAGGCAAGCTAGTAAGCGGCATCCCTCCATGGCCTCTGCATCAGCTGGAGAGCATCAAGTCTCTGTGCAGCATCCAATCAGGGAGGCTGGGAGTGTGGGTGGATGGGGGTGGGTGGAGGAGGCGAGTGGGTAGGTCATGTATGGGTGGGGTTGGGGAGAGGGAATGGGGTGGAGAGAGGTGGATGTGGGCTGTGTGGGGGTGGGGGAGGGCGTCGAGTGACCTCAGCGAGTGACCATCTCAGGCAGTGCTGACTGCCACCTGACAGGAGCTAGGCTTGGCCAAGAGCGGCCCGCCCTCGAGGGGAGCCACAGAGGGCCACACCTGCTCACGCCTCTGTCTTCTAAATCTGCAAGCAGGCTTCATGACCCACTGGAGTGGCCACTTGACACTAATGCTGGGCACAAGAGGTGCTCCTGGTGGCTCCCTGCCTGTGACCTTCAGAAACTTCACGGCCACGGCTGGTGTTTGTCTACCTGTATGTCACCCAACGCCCCCAAGGACTGCAGCCTCCCACCCCAGCGCCTGGCTCATTTCTGCATGAGACGGTGTCTAGTAAACAGCTGCTAAGTGGATGAACTTGATCCAGACGCCGGCCCTCACAGGCCCCTGCAAGCTTCTCTGTAAACTTGACTGCATTTAGAACTGGGAGACCCACCTCTGGGTGTACCTGTGAGGGTGTTTCTAGTGAGGTTTAACTGAGGAGGAGTCCCACTCTGGATGTGGTGGCACTGTGTGGTGGGCTAGAGCAGAGGCAGAATGGAGGGGAGAGGAGAACGCTGGCCACTAGTATCATCTCCCTCTTCTTCCTGACTGCAGATGCCCCTGACTGCAGATGCCCCTGCGCCCTCCTACCGTGATGGACTGTGAACCAAAATCCCTAAACTGTGAGCCAAAATCAGCCCTGCCTTCCTTCAGCTGGTTTTGATCAGGTATTTGACCCCAGTGATGAGGACAAGAATGACAAGGATTGATATGACATCTAGGAGGACACTGTGAACTTGGCCAGGGGAAGGAGGCTCTCCCAGGGTAGGCCCTGTGCGTGGAAGCAAACGGACGGTGTGCAGCCGCTGTGGGTCTGACATCTCCCACCTACCAGGCCCTCACCCCACCCCACCCAGCAGGCCCCCATCCCAGCCTGGCCTCAGCCCCCACCCCACTCAGCAGCCCCCCATTCCTACCCCAGTCATCACATCCACCTTTTGGTCATCCATGCTGCTGCTGGCTGCTTTCACCTGTAGGGTCACCTCCAGCTCGGGGTCCAGAGGCCATTTGGAGGCACCGGTGGTGCTCTTCTTGGCTGGAGGACTGTGGGCGACATCTACGACCACTCCTGGGGAGGCTGTGATGCCGAAGGACGCACAGCCCTTAGGAGCAGAGCTGTAGAGTAGCAGAAGGCAGCAGACACCAGCAGTGAGAGGGCCTGGCCCACCACCACATTGGCCCCAGCAAACCTCCTTTCCCCGGCAGGAAGGAACTCAGGCCGCCGCAGCCGCCGCTGGGCTTGCTCTGGCCGGAGAGTAAATATGGTATGACAGCCAGGAGGGGATGAAAATACAAAGGGGGTCCTCTGATTGGAGGCCTTACACCTGAACCAGAGACAGCAGAGGACGGTGTATATCAAAGGCATCTCCTGTACACCCAAAGAGCAGTGTGTTCACACGGGCCTTCAGCAATGGGCACACCAAGGGCTGGGTGCAGATAAAGAATCACACATACAGGGGCTGGAGAGATGGCTCAAAGTACCCCCCAAACAAAAACCCCACGACAAACAACCAAAACAAAACAAAAACAGAGTTGTGGCACAACAATCTTTTTTTTTCTTCCTTTTTTTGAGACAAGGTCTCACTATATAGCCCTGACTGTCATGGAAGTTGATATGTAGACCAGACTGGCCTCTGCCTCCTGAGTGCTAAGATTAAAAATGTGCATCACCACCGCCCGGAAGCAGAGCAGATAGACATTCTTGAGACTCATCCTCTTACAAAACAACTCCATCAGGGGTGAGATACACTTTAAAAGGCAACATGAATTTGAGAGGGCATAGGTCAGAGGCCAGGAGTAGCATTGGAGGCTGGGGCGGGGAGGGAGGGTAGTACAGCACAGTACTCCCGTATGAAATTCTCAGAATGAAAATTATAAAAGTTGATGGGAGCCAGGCTGAGCCAAGCCTTCCTCGGAGGCCCCAATGAAAGGACAAAGAAAACTTTAGTTCTGTGTCCTTGCTCAGGGGTGGACTTAGCAAGAAGCTCTGGGGCCGGGGCCTCGAAGGAGCTAAGGTTTCAGTTTGTGGGCACCTGACTCTTTCCCTCTGAAGAGTCCCCGAGTTATCCATCCCAGGCTAATGTGTGCTTGCCCTGTGGTGCACTTGAGATACAAAGTGTTCCCTTCGTACAACATTGCCTGACTAGCTTCCTGCTGACTTTGTCCCATGGGGTGACAGCTTCCTGCTGACTCGACTCCCCTCCCCCAACTGTAAAGAGGATGCTGTACTTCTTAATAAACTTGGTCGGCGCAAGCCATCAGCTTAGGCAAGATCTGGTCTCAACTATTTTTCATCCCCAGTCCTCCCCCTTGGGACCCTGTCACTGAAGAACTCCCTGCTACTGGTCCAGGTCCGAGGGCACAGGTGAGCAGCGGTGAGCGTAGGACTATCTGCAGGGACACATCTTCCCTGTACGCATCCTTCAGAGCCATAGCCAAGGAGTGATTCTAGGCCCCGAGCAGCTAGCTGCCACAACCTCCCCTGGAAACAGGAAGACAGGTTCCCAGGCTCGATCCTCAGACCTGCCACTGCAGACTCAGAGCCCAGTGGTCTGAGCTTCCTCATGTCTTCAGGGGACTCTGTGCATCCTTGGGCATAAGAACCACACCCAGGAAGCTACTGATAGGCAGCTGCTGAGTTACCCAACTGAGTGGAAGCTGAGGGACCCAGAACCCAGGCTCGATAAGGAACAGATGAAGCTGAGAAAACCTGTTTTTTAAAAATTATTATTATTATTATTATTATTATTATTATTATTTTATGAAGCAATTGTTTCATTTCAAAGTCAACAGAACCTGCTGGACGAGGGAAGAGCAACGCCCAGGTTTCTTTCTCTAGAGACTCTGAGATAATAAAGCTGGGAGGTGGGGGCAGGGAACAGTTACAGGCTTGGGTCAGCAGTACTCAGGACACAGCGCATGGGTAATGGGGGGCCAGTGTGGGTTGTGGAGGAAGGGAGTGACAGAGACAGTCACAGTGAGGTCAGTGAAGGAGGAAGCTTCTCTCTTATGAAGTCACAGGGCAGGTGTGGAGGAGCCTGACTTCTGGAACATTCTCTCTCTTTTCTCTTTTCCTCACCCCCACCTTTTGAATCCACACAACACTCCAGGGTCACAGCTGTGTGAGCAAAGAGGGCAGAGAGAGACTTTCCTGGAGGATTGTGGAGAAAAAGCTGGGAAAAGTTTTGGGGGTCTGGCCTGGTGAGAGGGGAATGAACAGCCAAGGGTTTTATTTTTTATAGTGTTTTCTTCCCTTCCTTCCTTCCTTCCTTCCTTCCTTCCTTCCTTCCTTCCTTCCTTCCTTCCTCCTCCCTCCCTCTCTCCGTCCCTTTCTCCCTTTCTTTTCTGTCTGCCCATCTGTCCATCTGTCTGTCTTTCCCCTTCTCTTTCTGCAAAAAGATTCCCAGGTGACTGAGTGTCAATGAGACCCCTTCCTGTGCTCAACTTTCTTTTACTCACTCAACAGAATAGAACATCATGATGTGTGAAGCCTGGCCCTCCCTGCGAACACATTTGAACACACACACACACACACACACACACAGAGTAATTCTCTAATCCACAGCACTCACTCCCAGCATAGGCTATGGTCCCATTGTGGACACTTTCTAGTGTCCCAAATAGGGACATCATTCAATACACTCATCTCAAACCACATGGGGCTCTGTTTGACCCCTCAACACAAGTAAAGGCGTCCTCACCTGGTTCCCATGCTTGTGGGTCAGGGAGCAGGATGCTATCACTAGGCCTGGGTGCCCTGACTCACTGGTCCACAGGTCAGTGTGTCTGTTTTAGCCAGCAGCCCTGGGATAAGGGTTGGCTCAGATAACACTGCCTGCTAGAGCAGTTAAAATGATTTATTTATTTATTTATTTATTTATTATTTCATCAGAGTCTGGTCATGGTCATGTGAAAGGCACAAGGACCGGAGTTTGATCCCCAGAACCCATGAGTAAAAGCTAAGCATGGTAGCTGGGCGTGGTGGTACATACCTTTAATCCCAGCACTTGGGAGGCAGAGGTAGGCAAAAGGTTCTCTGTAAGTTCGAAGCCAGCCTGGTCTACAGCGAGAATTCCAGGACAGCCAGGGCTACACAGAGAAACCCTGTCTCAAAAAAAAAAAAAAAAAAAAAAAAACTAAGTGTAGTGGTGAATGCTTGAAATCCCTGTTCTGGGGAAGCAAAGACAGATGGATCTGGGGCTCACTGGCCAGCCTGCCTATCTGGTGAGCTCCAGTGTAGTGAGGGAGCCTGTCAAGATGGTCAGAATCCTGCGACCTCACTCTCTATGGCCATCCCTTGACCTGACCCTGACATCTCCTGCCTCCTTTCTCATCTCCTGCAGTCTGTCCTCACACAGCCACCAGTGATTGGGTTTAACCAAGTCCATACATGGTATTCCATTGCTCAACACACCTCCACGGCAGTCCTCAGCAAACCAAGCCTTGAGAAGAGCAGAAGTCCTTCCAATGCCCTGCCCAAGCTACACAGGATGCTGCTCCTGCCCAGAGTACCCCTCCATTCTTGTCTTCTTGCCCCTCTTCCCACTGACTGAGCATGCCCCTGCCTCAGGCCCTTTGCACTGGCTATATTGGTTCTTCCCAGGGGACAGACAAACATCCACATTGGCATCAACACCCCTGTCTGATCACATGTCAATTCTCCCCATTTGAAAACCACAATCAGGATTAGCCAGACGGTCCAGCGGGTAAAGGCGCTTGCTGCCAAGCCTGATGAGGTGGGTTGCATTCCCAGACCTCATGTGGTAAAAGGAGCTGACTCCAAGTTGTCCTCTGACCTCTGAACACAGAGCCTGAGGAATAACTCCTGAGTTTGTCCTGGCCTCCACACACTCCCTCACACACCTGAGTCTACAAGCATGTGCACACAGACGCGAACAAAAGAAGCTCTGTGACCTTGACCTAGGGAGGGCTAGCCTGGGATCCTGGTAAGGACACTGAGCTAGCTCTGGCAGCCTGTCATCTCTGCACCCACCCCTCAAGCAGCTCGTCAGTTGATGACACCAGGCCTCCTTCTGCCTGTGTCCCTCAGCCCCCAGTGTTTTCCTACTGCTGGGGTCAGCCAGCCTCTGACCGTGGTCACACCCCAGAGACTTTTATGGACAGCTCTGTGGGAGAATCTGCAGCAATTCCTCTATCCTGAGGCTTCCTCCACTGTCCTGTGTGAGCTGGCAAAGGTCTCGGTGCTCAGTACGTACTCAGTCTATATTTGTTGAATGAACAAGGGAATGGAAGAATGGATAAAGGAATAACTGTTGGGGATCTGCCCAGGACTGCGCAGAGTAACTAACAAACAGTACTTTGCAGAGTACCTAACAAGCAGTACTGCTGAGCATCTAACAAACAGCACTTTGGAGTACCTAACAAACAGCACCATGGAGTACTTAACAAACAGCACCATGGAGTACTTAACAAACAGCACCATGGAGTACTTAACAAACATGTTTGCAATTGTCACTCTTAATCTTCAAAGTCATGTCACTTTGGTAGGCAAACACAGCGGCTCTACTCCATTAGTCCCCCCACGGTCAGCCTGCAGCAGGGCCTGGCTGCGGCATTTATACCTCACAGAGACCTGGCTGTGGTAGGTCCCAGACCTCCTGGCTTATCTCCCTAGCAGATCTCTTGCCCAGAGCCTGAGCAGTGCGGGCAGCACCCAGCCCCTGCTGGCATTGCCCCCCCCCCCCCCCCCAGCCTCAGGAACTGCCCCTCTCACCCACAGACATCCAGCAGGGTCGCGGTGCCCACCACACACACAGCATGGGTGGGCTGCTCGGGGGCCACGTGGATCACCGCACCCTGGGCCATCCTCGGTCAGCAGGCAGCAGGAAGCCCCTGGGCTGGTTCCTTTATAATGCCAGGCAAGGCCATGAGTCAGCACCTGCCCTGCCCCGGAGGCCCAGCCCCTCTCCACTCAGGTGCCCCAGTAGGCTGCAGAGCCTCTTCTACCCTGGGCCATCCAGGACCCCCAGGTGGATGTCCACCATGGGCAACAATAGAAGAGCCAAGTGCCCTGAAACCTGGGGGGTAGGGTGGGGAGGCACAGCCCGTGCCCTTCACCACCCTTGCCTGGGCCAGGACTGGATAGCCTTGCCAAAGCACACTTAACAGGACATTGGAAAGCAGCTGAGCAAGGCAGGGGGACACCAAGCCAGAAGTAGTGCCAGGTGTGGCTGGGTCTCCTCATGGGGATCCTGCTCTCTGCTGTTAGAGGAATGTTCTCAGGACAGCCTGGGAAACTGCGCTGTTACGGTCCCCTCCCCCATCCCATCCTTGAAGCAGCTCTGAGGTCAGCACACATTATCACACCCACTTTCCAGAGGGAGAAACTGAGGCACAGGGAGGCTTTAGGGCCAGTCAGGATTTGAACAGAGGCGTCACCACAGGGCAGGGCCTTTATTAGCAGCCTGTCCCGGTGATGTGATCTTTTCAGACCTTAGCACAGCAGCTTCTCACTGTAACACCTAGTGTCCAAGGGCAGATGACTGTCAGCCCATTTTATACAAGGGAAAACTGAGGCTCAGGGAGGCACTTGTCCTGGGGGTCATGGATCGCCTGTGTCAGTGGGTGTTTGCCTCTAGGGGGCCTCCCCTATGAGACCAGATGGTGCAGGTATGGGCCGTGCCTGACCTGGGGCTACCATGAGGGCACTGCACCTGGTGCCAGGTCTGTCTGCTAATGGGGTTAAACGGGAGTGGGGGTGGTGAGGGATGGACAAGTCCCAACAGGGAGTGCCTGGAGAAGGTGTGTCCCAGGAGCTGCAGCCAGCACAGGGTGTAGGGGGGCTGTGGCACAGGGTTCTTCTCATTAGCCTTTGAATCAAAGACTTTGCCTGAGAGAATCAAAAGACTGCAGGAATGCAGGATTAGGCAGACATGAGCATCTCCAGAGCTGGGAGGAGGCCACTGAGGCCCTAAGAGGCCAAGAAAGGCTCCCAGGTCCAAGAATTCCTTAACAGGAGCTAGACCAGGGTCACTTCCTGTCCTCCAGAGGATTTGGCCAGGCCTGACGCTCTACATGACCCTTGATCACAGTAGGCCCAAATAAACCCAGTGTCTCAGGCTGGTCATGTGATTAGGAGTCTGTGTTTCTTTTTTTCATTTTGGTGTTTCAAGACAGGGTTTTCTGTGTAGCTTTGCGCCTTTCCTGGAACTCACTTGGTAGTCCAGGCTGGCCTTGAACTCACAGAGATCTGCCAGTTTCTGCCTCCCGAGTGCTGGGATTAAAGGCATGCACCACCACCGCCCAGCGAGTCTGTGTTTCTAATGGCAGGAGGGAGCCCTCAAGGAACACAAGATCTGGCCTTCATTCTGTGCATGTAGAAAATGAGCACAGAGAAGGTGTTGATAGACCCGTGGTCACACAGCAAGTTGGTGGGAGGGCAAGAATGTACCCGAAGTCTCTCCTGGAATAGCTTCCATGCTTTGTCCTCTCTCTGTCTCTCCTTTTAAATAGGGCGGGCAGAGCAGGCGACATTTGATCAGACTTGAGGGGGCTGGTGACAATGTGGCTATTTGGCTGTTCCCTAGGAAGAGCCAGCATAGCTGTGGTATAATGACATGGTAGGAGTCAGTTCTGTCTTTCCATCATGTGAGTCCTGGGGATCCAACTCAGGTCTCTGGGCTTTGTGGCCAATACCTCTTGAAACATCTCCCTGGTCCCCAACTTGATTTTTGAGACAGGTTCTCTCATTGGTCAGAACCCACTAAGCATGCTCTGCTGGCTTCCGGTGAGCCTCAGAATGTCTCTCTGCCTCCTCGACACCAGGATTCAAGTGTGTGCCTCCACCCCTGGCCTTGTGCATGTGTTCTGCACCTGTGTGCATGTGTGAAGGTGTACAAGATTGTGTGCACATGGGTAGAAGCCACAGGGCCATGTTGGGCACCTTCCTTGACTGCTCTCCATTTTATTTTTTTGAGACAGGGTCTCTCATTGAACCCATGGCTTGCTGATTGGCTAGATTTGCTGGCCAGAGAGCCCTACATATCCTCCTGCCTCTCACGCCCCAGTGCTGGAATCATAGGCCGGGATGCTGCACCTGGCTTTTTGTGTGGGTGCTGGGAATCCAAACTCGGGTCTTCAGGCTTGCAAGGCAAGCACTTTACTGACTGAGCTGTCTCCCAGGACTTTACCCACTGGTTATTGAGAAGTATATGTATTTAAGATGTGCAGTGTGTTGTGGGATGTTTTTGTTGTTGTTAAATTATTATTATTATTATTTTATTAAGTTACTACTACTATTATGTGATGAAGGCATGCATGGAGGTCAAAGGACAAATTTGTGGATCCATTCTCCCTTTCCACCTTTACATAGGTTCTGGGGATCAAACTCAGGTGGTCAGGTTTGGCGGCAAGCTCCTTTACCCACCGAGCCGTCTTGCTGACCTGAGGTAGCCACTGTCAAGTGGCGGCTACACTCAGGCTAACTAATGCATCCATCTCCTCACACAGGAACTGTGTTTGTGTCACATTTTCTCAGCCTGTCCCTGTCGGTGGGCACTTGGAGTCTTTGCCTGTCATGGTGATCTTGCAGAGCATTGTTGTGCCAGAAGCACAGCCTCTCTCCCAAAATACTGATTTATCCATCTACACCCACACAAGTAAGATCGCAGAGTCAGACAACTGCTTTCCAAATGATTCCATCAAACGACAACTTCCTGAGCCTGCCCCATCCCTGTTTGCGTGGGTTCTGTCTCCACGGTGTCATTTGCTATTGATGTCGTTGCTGATGAGATGGACAGATGTTATTGATGTTGGGCATCCGGCATTAATCGGGACAGGTCTTGCAGGCGCTTGGCAACTCTGAAGAGTCACCCCTGTGCTTTGGCTGTCAGGACTGAGACCGAATCTCTCCATCGGCAACTTCAGGGCTGAGCTGGCAGCCTTCAGAAATAACATTGACATCTGAACTTGAACTTGGGGCAGGTTTAAAATAACAGAGACACCTGCACTTTCCTCAGACATGCGTGGGCCATTCTCTTCCCGGACATGTTTATCTGCCCTGTGGACTCACACCCAGCGGAAGCCTGCCAGGCAGGGCTGGGTCCCACAGTGGCCAGGTGTGGTCAGGGCCGCCCTGGGCTCCTTGGCTGCTGCTAGCTCCTCAGTGCTTCTGTTCCCTGTCTTCCAGAACTCAGCGAGCTCCCCAGTAATGAAGCAGGGCCACCCATCATCTTCAGCTGTTGCTCGAGGGTCCAGTGGTGTAGAATGAACAAGCTTCCGGTAGTTACAGAAGTCCTAAGTAGCCACGGTGCATGCTCCCACCCCTGGACTGTGTCCTGCTCTCCCAGCGGCAGCAGCTGGCAGTTTGTCCATCACTGGCAGGTGCGTTGTGTTCCAGGTCTCAAGGATCCAGGCCTTGGCTTCTTTGGAATGTTATGGTTACTGAATTTGGGATCATAGTCTGTGACCCAAGACGCCAGGCTGAGCCACCCAATCTCCAGAAGCCAATTAAAACAACCACATAAATAGCCAAGAGCAGAAAAAGGAGATTTAGTCAGTGTGGCGACACTGGGAAGAGGGACAGAGATAGAGAGACCCTCTCAAATCCATCTTCAGGGTCCTAAAATGAGACTGAAATTTAAATAGCAGGCTGCAGAGATGGCCCCGTGAATAAGAAATCTTCATGCTCTTGCAGAGGACCTGAGTTCAGTTCCCAGCACCCACGTGGCAATTCACAACCATCTGCCGTTCCAGTTGCAGGAGGATCTGATACCCTTTTCTGGCTGCTGTAGGCACACGCAGACAGACACACATATACATAAGTAAAAATGAAATTTAAAAGATCTTTAACATTTAAGTAGAGGGCCAGGGGTCTGCAAGTCTAAGCCTGTCGTGATTAAGGCATGGTCCTGCCCATTGCTGACCTGCCGTCATTGTCTGGGCTCCAGTTTCTTCAGAAGAGCTGTCCAGTAAGCTGTTGGCATTGTGGGAAGCCTCTGCCCAGGAGACAAGTTCGCCCTCCGGCTGATGCCAGGTTTCAGCCTTTTCCTTCTTCCACTTCTTCCGCACCATGAGGCCCCCAAGGGGGATTCCAATGTTGTATCCTGAGCTCTGGGTGACCCTGTTACCTGCTGGAGAGAACAGATCAACTGTGAGAATGTGGGGTGAGAAGCCAGCTGTTGCTCAGGTCCCCCAGATCTGACAGTGAAGATGTCAAGGCCTTGTGGGTGCATAAACATAGCTCTCACCTCAAAGGGAATGAGGTTATTCTGAAGACAAATATGGTTGGGTTTGGCCTGGTAACACTCAGGTCACCCTCAGCACTATGGTCCAGAGCGATAACAGTTTTGTGAAGCTTTTTACACTAACATAACAACAACAACAAATCACGGAGTTGGGGATTTAGCTCAGTGGCATAGCGCTTGCCTAGCAAGTGCAAGGCCCTGGGTTCGGTCCTCAGCTCCGGTGGGGTGGGGGAGTAAAAGAAAAAAAAAAGTCACAAATGAGTGGTACATGGTGACGCACAACTTTAAGGGAGGGCAGAGGCGGGTGGATCTCTGAATTTGAGGTCAGCCTGGGCTACATATCAAGTTGTAAGCCAGCCAGGGTTACATAGAGAGACTGTCTCCAAAAAACAAATAAATTCATAAATCAAGGCATTTTCCAAATATACTGGTGGGAACGTCGGGTTACAGAAGCGAGGGGACTCCCCTGGAGGCCTCAGATGCTGTCTGAGGACATTCTGAGTGCTGAGTTGGTGGAGTCTGGTGATTTGTTAAGTTACATCCCCAAAGAGCTCAGTGACAGCCACAAGGGGTCAGGTCAGACTCCTCTGGATGAGGAGTGGCCATTATGGGCACTAAAGATGGCACGAAATAATTTTGCTCCAGATCTGCAACTCCAGGGAACTGATGCTCTCTGGTCTCCATGGGCACCTGCACACATGGGGTGCATGTAAACTCATGACGGCACATTGTACTGGCTAGTTTTATGTCCACTTGACACAATATGGAGTCATCTGAAAGGAGATTCAAAAATGCCTCCATTAAAAATGCTCATTGCGGGTGGGGTCAACCCAGGGCTGGTGGTCCCGGGTTCTATAAGAAAGCAGACTGAGCAAGCTATGTGAGCAAGCCAGTAAACAGTGCTCCTCCATAGCCTCTGCATCAGCTCCTGCTCCAGGTTCCTGCCCTAAGTTCCTGTCCTGACTTCCTTCAATGATGAACAGTGAGTAAGTGATACAGAAGTGTAAGTCCAATAAACCCTTTCCTCCCCAACTTGCTTTTGGTCATGGTGTTTCATCACAGCAATAGAAACCCTAAGACACAGATATACAAACACATACTTTTTTTTAAGAAATAAAAAAATTAAATATTTATTTATTTTTGGTGTGTGTGTGTGTGTGTGTGTGTGTGTGTGTGTGTGTGTGTGTGTGTGTGTGTGTGTGTGTATGGGGGCATTCTACACACACTTTAATGGGTTCATGACCCTGGAGCCCAGCTGGGGAGTTTGGAGTGAGGACTCTGGCTAGACCAGACTCTTTCAGTGTGACTCACCCTTGTCTTCCCCTCTCCAGTCCGCTTGCCCTCACTCACACAGCTGGCCTCCACCCACACACTTGGGGACTCTTCCGGCCTTGGCATGCAGCATGATTGTTAGAAGGCAATCTTGTTCTTCTGGGAGCTTCAGGCAGCTGGACCCTTGCCAGCCCAATCCCAGCACCCACCTCTCTGTGAGCTGCCCAGAGGCCCACTACCTGCCACAAGCTAGGCTTGACCTGCTCATGTATGAATTTCACATTCTCTTTGTCAGTCATCATCTCTTAAAATCTCACAATATGCCACACATATGTGTGAACATACAGGAATCTTGAAGAATATTAGAGTGAAGTCTGGCAAATGCCGCACAGCTAAAGAAACAGAGCCTTTAGATGTTTATAGTCTTCTCCCCAACTACACCCCTCCACCCCCAGCACAACTGTGCCTCTTGTAGTTACTATTCCTTGTTTTTCTTTATGGGTTTTGCATTATTGTTAGGGTTTGCCTTTGTGTTGAAGGATGGATACTGTGTGCCTCTGTGACCTGTTTCGTTAATGCCATGCTGTTAAGGGGAATCATCCATGTGACTGTGTGGGGCACAGATGGCCCATGGTTGTTACTGTCTGATATTCCAGCCCATGCATAGGTAGCAATGTAGTTACACATCCTAAGAGCAGTAGGTGTGCAAATTTATGGTTATCATGACTGTTGTCGCTGGGTTTATTCATGTGCCCTGGAGCACACCTTTAGGGGGTTTCTAGTTGTACCCAAGAGTTGCATTTCTGGAGCAGGGTGTCGACCTGATTGGGTAACAACAGGCTGTCTTTCATGGTTGTATGGTCTCATCTCTTTAGTACCAGTGCGACTTGTCTTCTCTGCACCCGGGGAGTAGCAAGCATCCCTTGTTAAACTGTTAGTTTATTTATGTGTTTATGTCCTGTATATGATGTGTGGGAGGGCTGGGGGGGGGTATGAGTGTGGAGGTCAGAGGACAGCTTTCAAGAATGGATTCTCTCCTTTGATCTCGTGGGTTCTGGTGATTTAGCTCAGGTCACAAGGCTCGGTGGCAGGCGCTTTAACACCTGCCAGCCCTCTTGGGGCCTGTTTGAGCAGTGAGTAAACAGACTGGGCTTGGTAACAGTGTGGTTTCTTGTAGATCAGTGGTACTCAAATATCAATAGCACACTAGAGTGGCTTAGAGGGCCCGTCAGAATACAAATGAGGGCTGGGACTCAGTTGCTAGACTGCTGGCCTAAGATGTACAAAGCCCTGGCTTCCATTCCCAGCACTTTGTAAAATAGGTTTGATGATGCATGCCTGTAATCCCAGCACTTGGGAGGTTCAGAAGTTCAAGGTCATCCTCAGCCACATAGCAAGTTGGAGGCCAACCTGGGCTCCATGAAACTCTGTGTCTAAATGAATGAATGAATGAATGAACGAACGAACAAACAAACAAACAAACCAATTCCCAGGCTTTCTCATCAAGCTGACACAGAGTGGGAAACTGTCCATAATAGTTATGGGGCCTGGGAGGGGACAGAGCATGCAACTGTGTGGGCACAGGAAACTAAGAAATGAATATATTGGGTCTCTGGTGTCTGCCAGGCACCCATACTCCTTAAAGAACACCGACTAGTGTCCCTCACAACTTTCAGATGAAGAAAGGCACGGCCACAGGAAGTGTCATCAAAGCCACAGCTGCAGAGCGGTGGCTAAGGACCGGACTCCACGTTGTGCCCTGCTGGAAGTCTCTGAGTGCTGAGACTCTCACTGGCCCTCTGCCTCCCAGCTGAACCGAAGCTGGGGTCAGTTCTGGCTCCTTCCTCACAGGGCTGCTGGGAAGCTCAGTATGCGGGGAGCTTAGGGAAGTAGGGGGAGGGATTGGGAGGAGAGGAGGGAGCGGAAACTGTGGTTGGGATGTAAAATGAATTTTAGAAATGGGCTAGAGAAAAAGAATCTAATTCTGAGTCTTGTGGCGGCCTGGGTCTCACGCTCATCTCTGTCCGTCTTTATCCCACTGACTTTGAATTTCCTGAATTTCTTTCCCACTCGGCATCCTTATTTTTCTCTGTCTCTAGCCATCAATTTACAGAATGCACTCCTTTTATGTTGCCTCAGTTCCTTGTGCACCGACGGAATAGAAATTAAATAAAAAGAAAATGCACGCACGTCATGGTGCCCTGCCCACCCCCTCCCCTGAAGCAGGCTTACTCAAAGGCAGTCTCCGGCCCAGCTGCTCAAGCCCCTGCATGCTGAAGCTGCAGCCCTGGGAACTGCCCAGGGTAGCTTAAGCCCGTGGTCCTGGGTGTCAGGTTAAGGTAATTAACACTGAGCCACAGATTTGCAGACAGTCTGGATTCATTTAAGCCCTCAGGGGTCTAGAAATGCCTTTCATGCTGGCCCTAAGCTCTTCAAAGACATTGTGGTCAGTGTTGGCTACAGAGGCAGAGTGATGCCCTTGCCTCAGAAGGACCACACTGCAATGCCACAGAGGAACTCTGAGGGGATCTTGTCCCTGGTATCCTATCAGAGCCATCTCAGATCCCTGCCACCAGGGAACAGTGAAACTCAGGGAACCTGGCTGGGGCCCAGAAGTGAGAGATGCTCTTGAGGGAGGAGGGAGCGGCTCTGGCATCCTGCAGGCACCGGGAACACAGACCCGCTTTGTCATCCCAGCTCTGCTGTACTCAGACTACTGTAGACAGACAGCTGTCATTCAAAAGAAGTTTAACACCAAGAAAAAGTGGCTAAGAGACTCCTTGCATGACAGGGCAGAAAAGCAGCTTTCAGAGCCAAACATATCTGATTTTAGGGTGTTTCACTTAATTTTTTTTGGATTTAAAAAGTTTGTGTGTGTTTGCCATCATGAATGTATACACCACATGTGTGTAGTGCCCACAGAGGCCAAAAGAAGGCATCCCATCCCCTGGGACTGGAGTCACAGAGGGTTGTGAGCCACCAGGTAGGTGCTAGGAACCAAACCCAGGTTTTCAGCCAGAGTAGCAAGTGCATTTAACAGCTGAGTCATCTTTCAGTCTCCTAACTAATTGTGTTTATGGTTTTGTCTTAATTGATTGGTTTTGTTTTTTGTTTGTTGGTTGGTTAGTTGTTTTGGGGTTTTTTGTTTGTTTTGTTTTGTTTTTTGACAGTCTTACTATGTAGCCCTGGCTAGCCTGGATGGAACTCACTATGTTGACCAGGCTAGTTTTGAAATCACAGTGATCTGCCTGCTTCTGTCTCCTGAGTGCTGGGTTTAAAAGTGTAGGTCACCATGTCCTCTTTTTCCTCCTCCTCCTCCTCTTCCTCCCCCTCCTCCCCTTTCTCCTCCTCTTCTGGTTCTTCAGTTACTTCAAGCAGAGTCCTTCCCCATCTCACATTTCACTGGTCGGATGCAGCACTCAGCATGTAGTAAGGTTATCTTTAATAAAACCTCCAGCTCTGTTTTATACTGACTACTTCTGAAATTCCTTTCTGCACCAAAGCCACAAATCCTGGTTTGATCTGAGCCAAGATCCTTAAAAATAAGGGGGACTCCTCAGGTTGTTGAGGGGACAGTGTGGAGTTATGTCTCTGTCTCTTTGCAAATGGCACTTCCAAGTACTCAGGACTCCTACCCCAACAATGCACCTCCAGCCCTAGCCCCAGCCCCAGCCTCCAGCCCCAGTCTCCAGCCCCAGCCTCAGCCTCCAGCCCCAGCCTCAGCCTCCAGCCCCAGCCCCAGCCTCCAGCCCCAGCCCCAGCCTCCAGCCCCAGCCCCAGCCTCAGCCTCCAGCCCCAGCCCCAGTCTCCAGCCCCAGCCTCAGCCTCCAGCCCCAGCCTCCAGCCCCAGTCTCCAGCCCCAACCTCCAGCCCCAGCCTCCAGCCCCAGTCTCCAGCCCCAGCCTCCAGCCCCAGCCCCAGCCTCCAGCCCCAGCCCCAGCCTCAGCCTCCAGCCCCAGCCTCAGCCTCCAGCCCCAGCCCCAGCCTCAGCCTCCAGCCCCAGCCCCAGCCCCCAGCCCCAGCCGCAGTCTCCAGCCCCAGCCCTAGCCCCAGCCTCCAGCCCCAGCCCCAGCCCCAACCTCAGCCTCCAGCCCCAGCCTCAGCCTCCAGCCCCAGTCTCCAGCCCCAGCCTCCAGCCCCAGCCTCAGCCTCCAGCCCCAGCCTCAGCCTCCAGCCCCAGCCCCAGCCTCAGCCTCCAGCCCCAGCCCCCAGCCCCAGCCTCCAGCCCCAGTCTCCAGCCCCAACCTCCAGCCCCAGCCTCCAGCCCCAGCCCTAGCCCCAGCCTCAGCCTCCAGCCCCAGCCTCCAGCCCCAGTCTCCAGCCCCAGCCCCAGCCCCAGCCTCCAGCCCCAGCCCCAGCCTCCAGCCCCAACCTCCAGCCCCAGCCCCAGCCTCCAGCTTCCAGCCCCAGTCTCCAGCCCCAGCCTCCAGCCCCTGCCCCAGCGCCCAGTCCCAGCAGGCCTGGTTCCCAGCAGCTTGCTCAATCCCTGAGTCCAGCATCCTACCCATAAGCTTGCTTTTTCTCATCTATATCATCGATGTGTCCATGAACCCTCAGTTTATCCTGTAGCCAAGACAAAGCACTCTTACCATATTACCCAAGTTTGGGTTATCAACCCTCAAATTCCTAAGGAGCAGCCAGGCAAGCAAATGTCTCAGTTGCAAGGAACCCCTCCATTTAATCACCAAAGAAAAGCCAGGTTAGACCCAGGGCATTTGCGCTTCTGCTGATTTACTGACCAGCCGGGACCCACAGAACACACTTCTTGAGACAGCAAGCCCCTCCCTCTCCCTGTATGTGGAGAGGTTCATCTGTCCCACTGAGTTCTGCCTTGGTGGCACCTGTAGTGGGACTCCCTGGGCCTCTCTTACAGGATGTGTGTATTGGCAGATGGCGCAGGGCTAGGTCAGCCAGTGGTCTGGTCTCCCGCAGAGCCCACAGGCCAGTTGACCATCCTCCTCGAGACGGCGGGGCAACCACAGTCAATCCTGGACCTCAGGAAAGACACTCTTCACCCAGAATCCGGTCTTCCTAAGCTTCCACAGTTCTCCAAGTCACTTCACCTCCGAGAGGATTTGGACAACCAGATTCTCAAATGTCAGATAATGGGAGTGTGTGAGGTTAACCATGATACCAGGCATTCCCAAAGCATCTAGAGGCACCCATTGTGTGGCAGCTCAGGCTAGGTCCTGGCCAGGAGCTTGCAGTGGGAATGGTGGTCACACTTGGACCGAAATGAACCCCTAGGTGCTTCCTGGGGGGTGGGGTGGGTAGAGTCTCTCTTGTCTTGTGTGGAATAGTCTGACTTTACAATCATCCCCTGAAGGACAGGAGGCGGCCAAAACAAAACCCCAGGGCCTTCTACCTTTGGAAGCACAGACCAAGCTGCTGCTGATGTACCAATGCTTCTAGACACTCAAATGGATTCACCCACAGAGGAATTCTGGATAGAGTGGGGATGGTATTTAGGGGTGTCCCATGGGTCATGTTGATCTACATCAGAGTCCATTAGCTCAAGGCCCTTCTTTGGGGGGCACCAAGAGGATCCATGCCTGGGGACTGAATGGGTTGCAGGTGAGTGCAGACACTTGAAGACAAAGGCTTCTGAGGGAATGGGTCACCCTGGGCATTCCATCTAGAAATGGGGAGTCTCTCGGTGCTTGTTGCTCAGGGGTCTGTCTCAGTCTCCATCTCCTGGGCAGATGCCCCATCCCAGGGGAAGAATGGGGGATGGGTGACGGCTCAGGGTATCATATGCCACCACTTGAAGGCAAAGGGTTCCCGGCGCACATTGGTGCCGCAGTGAACTTCTCCATGCAGCATGTGGTAGGGTGTGAAGTCATCGATGAAGGTACAGTGCAGACCCAGCGGCTCCAGCAGGGAGCGGACCTTCTCCTCCAGGCAGCAGCGGCCATTGATGATAGGCCCAAAGGGCTTGGGGATGCCCAGGTGCTTACCCAGCACCAGCATGTTCACCTGTGAGAAAGTGTGTGTGTGGGGGGGCCCAGATCAGATCAGAGGTGGGATTTCAACATCACCTTCCCACCCTGGAAGCCCCAGGAGAATCTAGGGTCATCTCCAGGCAGCCTTGAATATATCTGCTCTCTCATTCCTGTGTGGTGGTACCTGGAGAGAGCCAGTGAATCCAACACCTGCAGAAGGATCTGCAGAACCCAGCCCTGTGACATCCCCAGCCACTGCCCTCCTCATTGGTGGACTGTGGTGGCTGCCCTGTTTGTGCAACAGAAAGCCAACCTCCTAGGTCATCTCTGATTGGACCAAGTTAAACAGATTCTCTCTTTCAGAAAGCATTGACATGGAGAACATCTCAGTCTTTGTCTACACAGGTGCTGAAGCTCATGGCCATGTTCACTGTGCTGGTCTGA
The DNA here is from genome assembly GCF_903995425.1 of Onychomys torridus. Taxonomy (NCBI): domain Eukaryota; kingdom Metazoa; phylum Chordata; class Mammalia; order Rodentia; family Cricetidae; genus Onychomys; species Onychomys torridus. The sequence goes on from NC_050444.1 coordinate 154,377,350, forward strand.
ATGAGAACGGCCCCATAGCCTCATATATATGAATGTTTGGTCTCCAGGTGTTGGAACTGTTTGGGAAGGATTAGGAAATATGGCCTTGTTGGAGGAGGTGTGTCACTTGGGGTGTTTTTTTTTTTTTTTAAAGGATTTATTTCTTTATTATGTATAGTGTTCTGTGTGCATGTATGCCTGCAGGCCAGAAGAGGGGGCCAGATCTCATTACAGATGGTTGTGAGCCACCATGTGGTTGCTGGGAATTGAACTCAGGACCTCTGGAAGAGCAGCCGGTGCTCTTAACTGCTGAGCCCTCTCTCCAGCCCCTGGGGTGGGTTTTGAGGTTTCAAAAAGCCCACACCATTCCCAGTCAACTCTATCTGCCTTGCACTTGTGGATCGGATGTAAGCTTTCAGTTACTGCGGCAACGCCATGCCTGTCTGCCTCCCACCTCGTCCCTCGTGGTGGAGGTCAGGGACTCACTCTGTAAAACTGTAAGCTCCCGTTAAATGTTTCCTTCTACACATGGCTTTGGTCATGGTGCTCTGTCACAATAGTAGAAAAGTAACAAAGACATCCTATCTGTCTGCAGAGCAGCAGAGGAGGGAGGGGCAGAGAAGGGGAACAAACAGAGGCAGAGATGTGGACACAGCAATGAGAAAGCTCCAGGCAGCCGTCCCCACCCTCAGATGTCATAGTGTCCTTGTGTCAAATCAGGCTGAGCCAGCTCGGGTGGGCCTCTGCTTCAGACCAACTCCAGAACCTCAACCCTTACACAAGCTTCCGGTAACATGTAGACTAATTACAAGACACAGGAAAGGAAACAGGAAGGAAGGGGAGCAGAGGGAGGCTTTGCAAGCGAGGGCCAGAAGCCAGAGAGGGAAGCTAAGGAGGATTGGGTTAGGGTGGATTCAGGCTCTAAGGATGGTAGGTGGAGAGAGCAAGCAGCTGGTGACCAGCAACAGTGGCCCCCTGGCCCTGTGTTAGAAGGCAGCCACACTCCATGACCCTCCCTTAGACCCCCTCAGTCAGGACACCTGGGGGAGTTCCAGGTGTTAGGCATTTGAGATGGACACTCAAGGCTTAGAGACAGCAGAGGCAAAGGCATAGTTCCATTAAAAGCACATCTTCCATTAAGCCCTCTGGGATCTCCACTCCTACCTCAGGTTGGCTACACTTTGTCATGTCTGTGATCTGACCCCTTATCCCCTCACCCTACAGGGCAGATGGTTGGGACATGCCGTCAGAGTGGTGAGGAGAGTGTCCCCTCAATGGAGAACAGGGACCATTTTTAACCATCTCTGGTTCCCACGGGACATCTGGTTCTGTGTGCAGTGATGGCCGAAGAGTCAGGGCTGACCCCTCGGCTCCTGGGTGATGTCATGTGTTCTGCACACATGATCCTATGTAACTTTTCTTCATGTCACAGATGTGAACGAGGTCCCTTCCGCAGCCACAGGAAGCCACAATGTCAGCTTGGGTATCCTGGGACCCTGATTCTCCTCACCACCAGCCCCTGGTCACGGCAGTTCCACACAGGAAGGCAATCGAATGTCTTCCCCCAGAACTGAGAGCCTCATCTGAGGAAGCCCAGGTGAGAAACTCACCAAGTCGGGGAAGAAAGCCACAGCCTTCCTCCTCTCAGTCTTGAAGAGCTGCGGGATGTCCACGATGTCGCAGTCAGTCAGGCCCAGCTCCCTCTTCAGCACCTCACGGTTCCAGTCAATACAGCTCTGCAGGTGGGCAAGGGATCACACTGGAGAGACCTTGCCAGTGTGGCTGAGGCAGGGGCTCAAGTGTCCACCAGCAACTATACAGACCCCACCTGCCTAGATCCCTCCCATGTCCCTCCCATGTCCTGCCCATGTTGGCGCAAACTCCACCCCAGACCCTCAACTTAGGGGATCTCATTCAATGCATGGTTTAAGATTTATGTTATCATTGTGTGTGTGTGCGTGCGCGCACACACACACACACACACACACACACACACACACACACACACACTCACACTCCTGAATGCAGCACCCTTTGTGGCCAGTAGAGGGCATCGGATGGATCCCCAGGCGAAAGGTATATTCATAATTTTGACTTCCCCAAGTTCTCCAGTTCTATGTGTATGACCACCCTACTCTGGGCTGTTGGGGTCACAAGCTTGCTGTTATTCCCACGTCTCCTTTCACTCCACATCCAACAGTGCCATCTCAATCTGTCCCCATCTTGCCCCCTCCCCTTGTTGCCTCCCCTTGAAGGCTGCCCCTGGCCTGGTGGGCTGCGGTGCCTTTGCCCACTGATTTATCCCCTCTTTCTCCAGTCTGTGTCTTCACACAGTCCCACCTTCAGGGACTTAACAGGCCATACCCTTGGTGTAGACGTCACATCCTTCCTGGGGGTTGAGTTGTATCTATCTTATTGCTTATAGCCCTGGGTGCTCATGGCTCTGCCTGTATTTCTCAGATGCACAGGGCTCACACCCTTCCTCCAAGTTAAAGGAGAGTCTGGGCCTGTTTCAACTTGACGGACCTTTTGTGAACTGTGGGTCCCAGATTCATGCCCTGGCCCTGACCCCAGCCCCATCCACTCTCATGTCCCACCCTCAGCCCCATGGCCTTTGTACCTGTGCAAACTTATTGAAGTTGATGAGGTTCTGGTTGGAAAGGACCTGATTGATGGAGATGGTCTTAACCCGCCTGTCACCTGTGAAAGAGACAGAGAGGCCTGGGGGTGCTAGCACAAGGCTGAGAGGGCCTCCCTCTCTAGAGACCAGAGGCCGACTTCACAGCTGAGTCAGTGGCTCCTAGACTCTCCTGGGCAGGGGGTGGGCAGCGTCAATGGGAGCTCAGCCTGGCCAATGGGCACATCTGGAGGAAGAAGAGGGTTGGAGGAGTCTGGCTGCCAGGGTGCAATGACCTGCGGAGTTTTATGAGTTCGCTGGAGGTGACTAATTGGGGTTAGCAGTTGCCTCGGGCATCTGTGGTGATTCTTCTTCCTCCAGCTTCTGGGGAGAAGCTGGGTGTGTTGACGGCCCTCACCCAGGCCCCGGGTTTATGGGTTCTCTAGGTAGTGAACCAGTCCATCCCAGCAGTCCAATACCAACAGGCTTTGGCTTGCTCTTTAGGAGCGACTTCAGGCCTAGCTTTCCTGCCTGCCCAATAGCGATCATGGAGACAGGGCTGGCCAGGGGAGCTGAGTTTGCCCTCTCAGCTGCCAGCTAACCAAACCCCGACCATGAGGCCAAAAGAAGACTCCTCCGAGGCCAGTGCCTCGTTCCCCTGTACTCGGCTAGGGATGCGTCATTTCCACCTGGACGGACAAGGGAACTGAGGCTCCGGGTGCTCAGGTGACTCACGGTCATACAGCAAGGGCTTGGGGAGCCCTGGGAGTCGGGTGCTCACAAAGGGCTTCTAGGGCGGTGGTGGCACACGCCTTTAATCCCAGCACTTGGGAGGCAGAGCCAGGAGGATCTCTGTGAGTTCAAAGCCAGCCTGGTCTACAGAGATCCAGGACAGGTGCCAAAACAACACAAAGAAACCCTGTCTTGAAACCCCCCCCCAAAAAAAGGGGGGGACCAAAATAAGGGGGGAGGGGGCTTCTAGACCCTCTTTCAATCTGAGAAAACTAAGGGTGTGAGCCTTGAGCCTCTGAGGGCCAGGAGGGCAGAAGAGGAACTCCTTTGACACATACAGCTGTAGGTCCCAGGTCCCCACCTGGAGGCAGACAGTCTCATTACAGGCCAGCTTGTGGCATCCTTTGTGAGGCGCTGGGGCCAGTGCCTTCTCCCTCTGAGCTTCAACTAACAGCAGATTCCCCTCACCCTGCCCCACCCCGCCCCCACCAGGGGCCTGCCAGGGTCACCAGGATAATGCCTGTGATACCTCAACCCTGGGGCCTGACACTCCTAGGCTCTTAGTAAGCCATAACTGCCTGGCGGGTCTGCGACTGGGGGATGTGGCTGCTGCATACAGCTGACATTGGCAAGCCCCTCCACGCCCTTCCCAGCTGGGCAGGTTGGACTAACTCTGGCTCACCTATTGCTCACTGTAAAAACAGTCCCCAGGGAATGATCGAGGACCACTCCTCCTGTCCCTACCTGGTACAAAAAAAAAATCTCGGTTTAAGGTTGTTTTTGTTTTGGGTTCAAAGAAACCTCACCAGGGTCTTTTTGGAGCCACGGCTTAGGGAACAGAGTCGCTCTTTTATTTTCTGGGCCCCAGGGCTGTGCTTGGAGCAGGGAGACCGAACAAGCTGAGCAGGGGACCTGGAAGCAGGTTTGGGCCAGGACGTTCTCTGCCTCCCATGTGGCCAAGAAAATCTAGGAGTTTGGTGCCCCAAAGGGCTTTATTTTAGTTTAGTTATTTTTGGTTTATTGAGGCAGGTTCTCACTCTGTAGCCAGGTTATCCCCACAGCTGTACTTATCCTGACCCCATCCTGAGTGCTGGGGTTACAGGCCTGTGCCATGCCTAGCTGCAATCCAGCCACCTCTGCCCATCCAAACTGTTCCACTGAATCATGAGAACACAGGCTCCTCATTCAAATCCAGACGGGAAAAAGCCTCGCTAAACACGTAAATAGAAGATGCTTCTCCCACAGTCTCTCTTGACTCATCCCAGTGTTCAAACTTTGTTATTTGACAGGGTATCCATGGGGGCAGCGTGGACCTTCACAACCCCGAGGCCTGACTCTGCTGGCATGGGGTGACTCACTGAGCCAGGCACCTTCCTTTCTACAGGCTGCCCACCTCAAGCAGCCTCCATTGGGGGTGGCCAGAGTGCCACAGCCTCCTGGCAAAGATGTGCTGGCAAGAGGCTCCTCCCACCAAGTTGCCCTTCAGCTGCTCCTGAAGGGCAAGGGCAGTGGATACCAGGCTGTGGGTCCCTCCCCAAACCCAGGCCCTGTCGCAGGTGGGGGTGCAACTACATCCTATGATAACCAGGGATAGAAGGCATGGTAGCCGCAGCTTCAGATGCAGTAGAGGGTGGCAGAGAGGGTGGCAGAGAGCCCCGACAGAGACAGAAAGCTACTGATGGAGGTTCTGGGTCTCTAGCAGCTTTGTAGACCTGTTAGACATCACTTAAAATAATAATCTGAACTACAAACCAGCGACCAAAGAACACTAAACCTGGGCTCTGGGACCTTCAGAGTGGAGGCATGCTGGGACATCCCTGAGTACACCTGGTCCTCACCTTCTTCTCCATGCCCTCTGCCCTGCACCCGCCTTAGCCCTGCCCCCACCATAGGCAGAGGTCACCAGTGTCACAGGGTGTGCCATTTCAGGAAGAAGCAGTCCTGAATTTTTGAGGTACCACTTGGCTTTAAAATGCTCATTCCTTTCTAAAGTCATAGGGTGCTCAATTCAGGAGAGAGACAATATGCTTCTTTGGGGGGACTTTCATCTTTACTCACCAATGACTCCCTCAAAAAGGAGGGACCTGCCATGACCCCACTTCTGTTTTTCTTGGAAGAGCCTGAAGCAGGCAGCGGGGCTGGCCAGGAGGAGCCGGAAGCCCTGTGTGGAGAGAGCAGGCACAGCTGAACTCACGGCCTTGTGTGTCCACCAGCCCCCGCTCAGCCCCACTTCCAAACTCTCAAGGCCTCCAAGACATGCCCACAAGTCCTTACCTTCCTGTCTGGTGCGGGGACGAAGCTCAGAAACTCATCCACGTGGCCCACGGCAAGCCAGTCCACAAAGAGCTCCACCAGGGGCTGCACCTTCTGGGCATGGAGGAAGTCTCGCACCACCCGGGTGACTCTGCGGCCTCTCGACCTGGGCCGGGGTTAGGAAAAGACACCAGACTAAACATACGCTCTAGGAGAAATGGAAAGGCCAGACGGCCGCTCTTCCCAGTATCTGACTCCAAGGCATAGAGGCACAGACCTATCGTTCCAGCATTGGGAAGTTGAGGCAGGAGGAGTAGAGGTTCAAGGCTAGCCCAGGATTTATAGTGAGTTCCAGGCCAGCCTGAGCTACATAGCAAGACTTTAATCTCAAAACAACATATTACTTTATAAACAGAAAAGACAGTAAGTGTATTTTAACATTCCACTCAGGGTGGGTTCCGATGAACCCGCTTCACACGAGCTAGTCATGATGCACCACACAGGCGAGTCCTCAGAGCCACGTTCTCCAGGACACTGAACCCCCACCCCCACTCTTGTCTTGGGTCGCACATAGCTGAGGAGCTCTTCCTAGAGTTAGTTTACACTGCTCTTGCAGCCTCAGTTTCCCAGATGTCAACAAGGGAAAGGGAGGGAGAGGTCAACAAGATCGCCCCAGCGGATCTCACAGTCCTGATCTTTCTGTTCATGCGTTTACAACCCCTCCTCTGCCCTCTGGAAAAATACCCATGGCACGCTCTCAACGTCTTCTCTCTAGCTTGACTCTGGACTCCCCTATTATTTGAGCTCATCTGTTCTAGCAGCTTTGCTTGACTGACTGTAAATATCACTGTCCTTCTCCATCATCAACCTGTGTAACATGTAGAATACCCCACGTGTGTGTGTGTGTGTGTGTGTGTGTGTGTGTGTGTGTGTGTTGTGTGTGTGTGTGTGTGTGTGTGTGTGTGTGTGTGTGTGTGTACACATTAAGGCTACTGCCATCTTAACTCACATTTTCCTTATTCCTGCTCTCAGAAAAAGACCTGACATTAGTCATTTCCACCATAGTATGAACAAGGTTTGACTGAAATGCTGTTTTTCTCTATGCTCTCAGCTGCTACCTTATATGTACTGTATGTTTATGTCACAATCAGAGGAGCTCAGTCTAGCTAGAATGGACTGTGTGTGTGAATCAGCCTCTCTGGCCCCCTTATAAAAGGAAAGGGTTGGACTTAATGACATCTTCGGTCCCTGCTCACTCTGGCCTGCTTGGCAGGTACTGTCTGACTTCCCAGGGTAAGCACAGGCAGTCTAGAGAGTAGCCCCCCTGACCCCGACCCCCAGTCTCCTTACTCTCCATCCCCACCACCACCATTACCACCCAGGGCCTCTCACCCAGGCAGGTTGCCCCCAATGAGGATCCTTCCCAAGGGGTACTCCTTCCCATTGGCCACCACTGGTGGGCTGACCTCCAGGTTGCCAAAGGAGTCCAGGCCACTCACAGAATTGTCTCGTGGTTCCCGAGTCACATAGCCGAAATCTAGACCCTGGTAGGGAAAACTGAGTCAGGCAGGGGCAGAGTACTAGGAAGAGACTGAAGTCATGTGATGGGCTCTGAGCTCCTAAAAGATGGGGTGGGAGCAGCCTAACATTCTTCAGGTGGAAATACTGAGTCAGAAATGGGGTCTGATCTGGTTTTACGTCACATGAGCAAAAGGGCAGGAGCTGGGAAGTGTTCAGTCCCCAGGTCTGTGGTGGACCTGTCAGACTAGTGTTTTTTGCCAGTCACAGACAACAGGTGACTCTGTACCTGATCAGACAGACTCTTCCCAGCAGGCGGCTATCACCGTGACAACGACAGGCTTTATAAACGCCTGCGAAGCTATTTCTGCTGTTGAGGCAATAGAGGCTCTGAGGGGGCCATAAGTCTGACTGTGTCACACAGCATGTGGATGACACCAAAGCCCCTTAGGCTTTGCCTGTAGTACAACCCACCTTCCCCTGCTGTTCAGCAAATAAAAACACAGTACCCTGACATGTTTGAAGCACATATAAACGCACATTTTAGCAGAAATGCCACCCCATATTAAGTGTGGGATAGGCTTATACCAAAATTCATTGTCTCTTTACAAAGTCACTTGCTCTCTTTCACACTGTAACTAGCCAGCTGTCGCTCCTACAGGTGTCCCTGGGGATGTGTCATCTCAGTCCCTAGGGCTGCACTGCACCCCTCACTCACCAGGATTCTTTTGTAAGGAAAGCGCTGTAGTTCCCCATTCCTCGGGGAATCAAAGACCACGGGCAAAGTCTTGTGTGGCGCCTGTGCATAGCCTAGCTCCATCTCATCCTGCAGACGGGGAGAGAGACCATAGCTGTGGACAGTCCAGCAGCGCCCCCAAGTGCTCATCACTGAGCTCTTGGGAGGTCAGCTCCTACATGTGGGTCATTCTCTGCCCTTTGAGGTGGGGGAGTCAGCAAAGAGAAGGGGGTGGGGGCTTGGTTACCCATGAGAGTCACATAAGAATTAAGGAGACACAGACTTTGGGGTGTGCCTGTGCTAGGGCAGGGCAGGGTGGGTACAGAGAGAGACACAGCATGGCCTGAGTTCTACACACAGGCCACCCACTGAGCATGTACCCCTCCTATGGCCTCCATACTTGGTTGTGAAGGGCTGGTAGTCCTGCTGAGGAACCTGAGACAGGGATGCCCCCTCTTCAGAGCTCTTTTCTTTTCTTTTTTCTTTTTTTTCCCCGAGATAGGGTTTCTCTGTGTAGCTTTGCGCCTTTCCTGGAACTCACTCTGCAGACCAGGCTGGCCTCAAACTCACAGAGATCCGCCTGGCTCTGCCTCACGAGTGCTTGGATTAAAGGCATGCGCCACCGATGCCCGCAGAGCTCTTAAGGAAACGATGGCCCAGAATCCATAATGACACATCCAGGAGGCCTGCTATGTGCCAGACCCTGAGTTCTTTATAAACGCCAACTCCATCCATCTCCATGACTCATACATAGAGGACATTGTTATCTCTCATAGATTCATGAAGGCAGAGAGGAACAGAGAAGGCTAGCTGTTTGTTCAAGGGCCCACAGCCTGCCTATGACAAGAACCTAAACTCCAGCTGTCTCACCTCAGGATCCTTCCCAGAATCCCCTCACACCTAACCTCTAGCTGAACTGGAAGCTCCTGTACAGCTTGGTGTTCAAGGTTTTTCACCTCAGCACCTGTCCCGCTGCCCTGGCCCAGGAAGCAAATTAGTTTCAATCTCTGGCTGGGCCTTGGCATTTGCTGGTCCTCTGTCAGGACCTCCCCATCCCATCCCACCTGATGATTGGCAGTCCAAGTCCCAGCCTTTGTCAAAACAGTGGCCGGGTGGTCATTGCATGAGCTCATCAGCAAACACCCAGGTGTGATTACAAGAGGCCAGAGAAGTTGTGATGCTATTCAGGGCCTGTGGTGGAAGTGCCTGGGAAACAGCCAAGAATATTCTCCACATTCCCAGTCTGTGGGATCTAGTCCAGCTCACACAGAGGCCCCTCCCTGGCCCCTCCCTCCTGGCCTTTTCCTTGGAAGATCCTCCCCCAAGGCTCTCCCCCAGAAGCCCTGCCCCTTGGAGCCTCCCCACCCCTGCATCCATCCATCCATTCCCCCAGCAGAAACAGTAAGCCTTCTTCCAGTCACCTTTGGCACTCTGGTACCTACCCCCTTATATCCTGGACTCGGGGTTCTGAAACAGTCATTCACCACAGTGGGGCTTCCCAGCCCCATGCTGTTGACGCGTTTTGGACCAGATTGTTCCCTGTGGATTTACCTTGGCACTGGAGTTTTAGCAACATTATGGGACTCTAGGCCTTTAGGCCGATCCCTCTCCCCACCCTGTGTGACAACTGCAATGTCTCCAGATGCTACCTAATGTCCCCTTGAGGGACAAACTGCCTCTCAGCCCAGCTGTGGGCTTGGAGTGTGTGTCTTCTGCTGCCTTACCTAAAGGTAAGAGAAATTTTGGAATGAGGACTATGGAGTCTGGGAGCCCTGGGTCCTCCTGGGTATTTCCTTGCAGGATGCAATCCTAGTGGGGCTGCCTGTGACGCTGCTTACCTGGATCCAGCGGTCATTGCGGTTCTCTGCCTGAGGACAGACGGTGAGTTTGCAGCCTGCCTTCCTGGCCAGCTCCTCCACAGCTTCCACAAAACACATGTTATTCCTCACCCTGTGAGCAATCCCGGAGGAAGGAGGAACTCAGAGCCAGGGCCCAGGAACAGAGCCCACTCCAAGGCTAGGACTCCACCCAGACTCACCGGCACACGTACACCTCCAGGGGTGGTTGGGTGCTGGGAGTCATGATCCAGGGCGCCATGCGGAACACCACAGTGTCAGTGAAGATTGGGGTCTCAGAGAAGTCCTTCACGGGAGGACCAAGACTAAGAGTGCTGGACTCAAGAGTCTGGTGGTTGGACAAGACTTCTGGTTCTCTGAAGCCCCTCCCCTAGGATTCTCAAAAAATCCCCTGGTTTGGGCTATGGATGTAGCTCCTTTGGAAGAGTGCCAAGATCTATTCCACCATTGTATAAAAATGGGCATGGCGGTGCATGCCTAGAATCCACCATTGTATAAAAGTGGGCATGGCTGTGCAGGCCTAAAATCCACCATTGTATAAAAGTGGGCATGGCGGTGCATGCCTAAAATCCACCATTGTATAAAAGTGGGCATGGCGGTGCATGCCTAGAGTCCACCATTGTATAAAAGTGGGCATGGCAGTGCATGCCTAAAATCCACCATTGTATAAAAGTGGGCATGGCGGTGCATGCCTAGAATCCCAGCACTCAGGAGGCAGAGCCAGGAGGGTTAGAAGTCAAAGGTCATCTTTGGTTATGTAGTGAGTTTTAGACCAAGTTGGCTACAAGAGACCCTGCCTCAAGACAGAACGTTCCTTGGCTTCTTTAGAGGATGGAGATGCCCAGTAGAGTAGTGAGGGAGTGTGAGGCCTTTAATTACATCTGCCAAGCACATTTGTCTCACCCTCTGCTGGGCTACCCTTACCTCATTGGAGTCATCCAGCAGGGTGACATGGAAGGAGATGAGCCCTGGGAAGCCCGCATCAGGGAAGGAGAGGCCTTCCACGAAGAAGCGCTCCTCATCGCCGTTGAGGCGGGGTACCTCGTAGGACACCCTGTCTGGGCCCAGAACACACCTATAGGCCTCACAGGAATCCTCAGGACCTATGAGAAGAGGAGGTGGTCGTGACTCTTGGGCTGCTCAGAGAATGTGAAGATCTCAGGAGAGTTGAGCAGTCTCACCCAGGTGCAAGGCAAACAGCCCTCCAAAGGAGCCCTTCCTCTCCTACCCCCAGCGAAGGAGAAAAGAAGGCACAGCCCCAATGGGCATGGTGGAGAAGGGCTCTCTTTTCTAAGAGACAAGGTGATGTTTAACCTAACCCAGCACGCTGCCTCTCACCATCTTTCCTACAAGAAAATGCAGATGGGGCTGGGGAGATGGCTCAGTGGTTAAGTGTGCTTGCTGCTCTTGCAGAGGACTTGGGGTTTAGTTCCCTGCACCCATGTTGAAAGGCTCATAACCACCTGTAACTTTAGCTCCAGGGGATCTGATACCCTCCCTCTCCTGGCCTCCATGAGCACCTGAACACATGTGCAATACCCTTCCCCTACATAGACAAATAAAAATAAAGCTAAAAATATATGAGTGCAAAATGCATTAAGCAGCTCCACAACCGGGTGGTGGCGGTGGTGGTGTACGCCTTTAATACCAGCACTTGGAGGCAGAGCCAGGAGGATCTCTGAGTTCAACAATGCCAGCCTGGTCTACAGAGCGAGTCCCAGGCTAGACAGAAAAATCCTGTCTTTGAAAACCAAAACCAAACCAAACCAAACAAACAAAAACCCACTTCAGGGGTCTTGTAGAGAAGCCCATTCTACAGACTGCAAAGATGATAGCTCAATTGATAAAGTTCTTTTTTTCATATAATTTATTTCTATTTTATATACATTGGTGTTTCGCCTACATGTATGTCTGTGTGAGGGTGTTGGATCTCCTGGAACAGGAGTTACAGACAGTTGTGAGCTGCCATATGGGTGCTGGGAATTGAACTCAGGTCCTCTGGAAGAGCAGGCAGTGCTCTTTTTTTTTTTTTTTTTTTGGTTTTCAGGCAGTGCTCTTAACCACTGAGTCATCTCTCCAGCTCCTGATAAAGTTCTTAATGTGCAAGCATGAGAACACACCTAAGTTCTGTGCCCAAAACTCAGGTTTAAAAATCTGGTGAGGAAATATGACTTAGAAACAAAACAAGACAGTACCTGAGGAATGATACTCGAGGTTGTCCTCTGGGCTCCATACTACACACACACACACACACACACACAAAGAGCCTACACTTCTGATTGCTCTGACACCAGGGCATCGCCAGAACCTGAGCTGAGATGCACATCTTCCCATGGCAGGGAGACAGAGGAGGCTCCCAGTATACACTTACCACAGACGTGGAAGACTCGTGCCCGCTCTGCATCACAGCTGGAGGTGTGGAGGATAAGTTTGTGGTCATCAAAGAGGGCTTCAGGTCCCTGTGTCCGGAGGACCATGATGGACATGTCTTCCAGATCTGTGGAGCCAGAGAGAGGGTGTTGACAGCGGCTCCCCACAGGCACTGGGTGTCAGGGGTTGGGGATCCCGCCTCAGCTCAGGGAGATATTAGAATCCACTGGTGTGAACGAGAAAGGCATGTGTGCACATGTGACACTGCCCTACTCCATGCCCTCTTTGTGGGCCCACATATCCTCATATGCCCAGAGCAGAGTTGAAAGCCACATGGTCATCTTACCAGGCAAGCCACGCCCCTTTCCATCTCCAGGGGATGCCTGCTTTAGAAGGCATCTCTTGTGAGCATAATGCAGGGCCTCACTCCAACACAGATCAGAGATCCAGTGGGAAGGGGTCTGCATGTGGGGTTGGCAGTCCACAGGCTGGATGTGCAATTTGGGGGACCCTCCTGACTTATGAGTCTCAGCCCTCTCCTCTCTAAACTGGGGTCGTGACCCTCACCCCCTTGGATGATTAAAGAAAGATCTGAGGGAAGGCCTTGCATACAGTAGGTACTCAAACAATGCTAGCAGCCCCTTCTCTCCTGCAGGAAGAAAAGGCTGGGTACCCAGCATGAGTGTCACAAGCACTGGGGACTGCAGAGATGCAGCCTGGGCTGGGTTCTGAAGAATTTCATGGTGAACTCTGACCCTCCCCTGTCTACCTTCAAAGCCCCTCCCAGGGGGTAGGAACCCCTGTGGGGTAACTGAGGAGGGACCCTGGGTACCCAGAGACTGGGCTGCCACAGCATGCTCACCTTGCAGGCAGTTCACATGTTGGTCACAATTATCTTGGGCATCACAGCCCACATCATCCCGATCACAGTTCACCAGCAAGATGGCTCCATATCCATCAGGCCCCCACACCCACTGCCTCTGTCAATGAGAAAACCCAGCTGGCCACAGGGGCTCCAGACAGACCCAGGACAGGCCTCCTGCTCAGTGCTTCCCGGTCAGCCTCCTTAGCCTTCACCTATCCTGTGAGACGTTCACTTCCACTGAAGCAGCAGCTCCAGAAACAATGGCACCCTAGAGCTTACACCGTCAAGTCCAATCCGTCATGGCTGGCTGCAAGCTGCCCCCTGGCCATGGCCCTCTTTCTTTATGGGTAACTTCTTGACTCCTCTCTCATCCCTCCAGCTTAAGTTCTGTTCTGGTCAATGGATCCCTTCCCCACCCAGCTCAGGCATTCCTTCCCAGAAGTCCTCCTTGTCATTCCGGGCACCTTGGCTTCATCTAAACCCGCAATGCATCAGCACTACCAAGACCGCATCAAAGACCTTTAATAGTGTCTTGTTCAGTAGGCTGCTCTTTCTGCCTAGATCTGGGTCCTCATATTTACTACCTGTAGGACATATCTGCTTAGTGCCTGTTTTTATCAATAAAGTTTTATCAGAACAAAGTCCCATGATCAGTTTATGCATTAACTGGCTGTTTCAAAGTAGTATAGGTCACAAGGCCTGAAGCATTTACAATCTGGCTCTTATTTATTTATTTAATTAGTTAGTTAGTTGTTTTGGGGGATAATGTTTCTCTGTATAGCCCTAGCTGTCCTGGAACTTGCTCTGTAGACCAGGCTGTCCTTGAACTCAGAGATCCATCTGCCTCTGCCCTGAGTGCTGGGACCAAAGGCATGCTTGACAAAGGCTTTTATTTATTTATTAAGTTTCCTAACCCTTGCCCTACTTTATACACCTAGAACTTTCTTCTCTTCAATCAAGTATAGCTCAGGACTGGGAATCCATGTTATGGTCACATTTGCTGATGACTCCAGCCATGCCTGGTACTTATCAGTCTACCTCAACTTTGAGTCAACTGGGAGGAAGTAGGGGCACTCATATAGCCTCACCCCTCTGACCTGGAGCACAGGAACTCCACACCTGCCACCCGTCTAAGGCTCAGTCAGAAGCCCACCTTATCCACGAAGCTCCTGTCCTGTCGGCCCTCACAATTCACGTCACAGTCCAGGGTGATGTCTGTTGGGAGGCAGCAGCAGGTGAGTCCCCATGACAGACCATGGTGTCCATCTCAGTCATCTGAGGCCAGGTAGATGGGTGCCATCCCCCAGGAGACACCCAGAGGTTGGGGCCCTGGAACTTCCCATCCTTGGGCAAGGGGAGGGGCTTTGGGGAGAAAGGAGGGTTGGAGCAAAGAGCGGACCCAAGGTTGCCCTGCAGGAAGCTTTCCTTGAATGTAATATGTTCTGAAACCCCAGAACCTTTGCTGTGTGGGGCACAGTAGCACTGAGCCCAGGTGGCTGGGGACAGTCTCCATGGGAGGGGGAAACAGGAAAACCCTAGAATCTTGCTGGCTAGCCAGGCTGGCTAAATCGCTGAGCTCCAGGTTCATCCAGAAACCCTACCTTAAAAGATAAAATGGAAGCCAGGTGTGATGGCGCATGCCTTTAATCCCACCACTGGGAGGCAGAGGTAGGTAGATCTCTGTGAGTTCCAGGCCAGCCTGATCTACATAGCTAGTTCTAGGCCAGCCAGGGTTACATAGTAAGGCCCTGTCTCAAAAATAAAAGCAAAATCACTTCACGCACCCAACTGTGCACATTAAATGCAGTTATAAACCAAGTACTTGACACCGCAATTATTGAATCCAGGGTGGGGACATGGTCAGCCCCCAGAGCCACCCCACCCAGTCACCCTGACACTGTCTTCTTCTGTGATCATCTTCTGTATGGTTTATAACTGAGCACATGGAGCAAAGCATGTTTTCTGTGGCTGCAATCCTCCACACCTGTTCTTCCGTGAAGGGCTCCTCCCACCCACATACTGCATCTGACCCTGTAAGCATCGTAAGCACTGCACTTTAGCATGCATGTGATCCTGGGGCCAAGCTCGGCTTGCAAAGGCCGGGAGGGCATTCTACTGCAGAGCTGAGTAGCCAGCTCCTAACAGTCCATCGGTGGTCCTCACAGGGCTCCCAGCCACACCCTCAGACCTGTCCGACTTACCCACACAGGTGAGGTAGAGTACAGCATAGGCCAGGGGCAACTGCTCGTGGCTGGAGTGGTAGGCTATCTGAACCTGCAGAGAGACATGCTCAGTGTCACATATGGAGAGTCCCATGGGACCTGGTGGGCAGGGACAGGACCCTCAGCCACCTCTGTCCCTATGCCAGTTCCCCTTTGAGCTCCTCAGAGTCATTGATTCCTATCCCTGGGCACATCTGTAAAGTGGGCACCATTTGTCCTGGGTCCATGGGGATCTGGGTTCTAGTCCTACAACAAGCACCTGGACTTGAGTCCAGCATCTCTTGGCCAAGGATTGATGCCTGTCTGAGCTGCCTCAGTTTCCCCACCCTTGCTGACCAGAGCTAAAGATCCTTAGAGGTTGGGACCTGCACAGCCCCCCATTTTGCAGGTAAGAAAACTCAAGAGCCCTGATTTGACCTGCCTGTGTTCGCCACTCACTGGTCACAGAAGCACTTCCCAGTCTTAGATCTCACACTTGACCATCATGACATCATCAGAGACAGTTTCTGACCTTCTCTGGGCCTCAAATCCTCAACCATAAAGTGGGGGGATAATAATGATTTCAACCCCGTAGGGTGGGTTACAGCCAGGTGGATTAAAGGAGCAGAGCATGTGGGGGTTCATCATAGCTGGTGCAGGCCTAGCTCCCAGCCACAATTAAGGGTGAGGACGGAGGTGGCCATGTTGGGAAGCTGGTGGCGGCAGCTCTGTCTTTGACCCTTTGACCCGTTCCTCTCCCTGGGGCATGCCCTGCAGACTCCTGTGCCGCCACCCTGGCTCTGACATCCTCCTTCATCTGGGTCATAGTGTCAGGACCCTGTGGGCCCCATCTACTCCTCAGTCTGGGAGCCCCCAAATTCTACACCAGGATCTCAAAGGTGGATGAGGGGAGGAGCACCTTCCTCAGTCCTACTGGTCCATGAGCCCTAGAGTTCAGGATGGGGAGGCACCCATACAGCCTCAATTTGCAAGGCACCAGGTGGGGCCTTCACAGCTTGGGAGGTCCTGTTGCCCAGCCCAAAGGATTCTGTAATCCTCACTACTCAGCTACTCACTAGGACTTGTGACTTCAGATAAGCCACACCCCTTCTCAGCCTCAGTTTCTTCCTCTGAAAAATGCGCTCATTGAGCTTAGGGCAGAAGCCAAATTCAGAGGCGAGATGGGAAGAACAGGCAGAGAGGGAGTCAGATGTGCAGGAATTCTGTTCCCTGGCTGGGTGGGTCCCTGACAGTTACTCGATGCCCCACATAGGGGAGGGAGCCAGCCCATGATATAGGAGCTACCCAGGGCTTAGTAATGGTCAGTGCTCTTTAAAGGACTAGCTCCCCGAAACCTTGCCCTTGATGCAAGAATGTCTCCCTCATGACAGGTCCTGGTCCCCATCCATCTTTCAAAGAAATATCACCAGTCACCAGCTCAAAAGGCCCATTTCTTCTGTGTTTTAAATCTCTCCTATCTTTTTTTTTTTTTTAAAGATTTATTTATTTATTATGTATACAGCATGTGTGACTGCAGGCCAGAAGAGGGCACCAGATGGTAGTGAGCCACCATGTGGTTGCTGGGAATTGAACTCAGGACCTCTGGAAGAGCAGTCAGTGTTCTTAACCTCTGAGCCAACTCTCCAGCCCCCCCCCCCCTTTTCTGAGACAGGGTTTCTCTGTGTAGCTTTGTGCCTGTCCTGGAACTAACTCTGTAGCCCAGGCTGGCCTCGAACTCACAGAGTTCTGCTTGCCTCTGCCTCCCAAGTGCTGGGATTAAAGGTGTGTGCCACCATCACCCGGCCTCTCCTATTTTTTAAATGGGGACAAGAAGAAGGTGGATGGGAGGGAGGTGAGACCCATCATGGAACTGGTAGCTCCTGGGCATCAGTTTCCCTTCCCATCTCTGCTCTCTCCTCTATCCAGAGCAGCAGAAACCCTCTAACCAAGCCCTTCCCTATAGATGGGGAGACTGAGGTCCAACACAGCAGGACTACGCTAACTCCTCCCCTCATGGGGGCTGGTTAAGCCAGAGAAGACACTCAGTCAGGATCCATCTCCACCGCACCCTAGGAGCAGGACTGGAGTGGCCCCACCCTATAGATTGACACTTGGAGGTCTGAGGACATATATCCTGGACTTGTAAGTTGCAGAATTGAGATTCACACCCAGCTGCTCCTCCATGGAGCTGTGGCACTCTACAGAAAGATGGGAGGCAGGACCAGGGGTGAGCTTACATGACTGTCGTTGAGGTGATTGCTCGGGGAGTTCATGACCACGATGATTTCCAGCCCCTCGTGGAAGCACCACCGCCTGGTGTCAGCTCGCTCTCGGCTCCTCTCGATGCTGGGGGACACGTAGATGTCCACGCCGGGTGTTCCATAGACCTCAAACATGGCTGTGCCCTCGGGAACCGACCTGAGTAGAGCAGGGGAGCATGGGCAATGTGAGCAGAACTTACTCAGACCTATGAGCTTGTCAAGCCTCACACCCTCCTCCAGGAAGCCTTCCCCAACTACCCAGGCAGCTCACAGCAAGCTCTGGGAAGCTGAACTCAAACAGGTACCACACAAACTCATGCACACTCTTGTGCCTAAGTGCTGAGATCCAATATCTTACCTTCATCCAGCTCATTTGGTGCTGGTGATCCTGCATGCACGCGCGCGCACACACACACACACACACACACACACACACACACACACCCCACTCTCAGAAGCAACTGGCTTCCAGTAACCCAGGAAGCTGGTCAGATTTCTACAGCAGGCCTACCACCATGCTTGGTCCTGGATGTGCCATGGAGGGCCAAGGTGCCTTGACACCTTCCTGGTGTGAAGCCCTTTGGCTCAGAGGCCCCAGTTGCCTCAGCTCAGCACCCCTGGGCTCTTCCCTAGGCCACCCTATGAGTTGCTGAGAGTCTCTAGGAAAGCTGCAGACAGCCTGGCTAGGAGGAACACACAAAGGGGGTGCTGCAGCCTCAGCAGAGTCAAGGGCTCAGTGATGCCATGGCCACAGTCAGCAGTCAGGTGGCTATCGAGCTGAGTCCCATTTCAGCCAGGTGACCTTGACTAAATCACCTAGTGCATGGGATAATGACACACACTTGGCTAGCCTCTTGGGAAATCAGGAGGCTCGAGTGTATTAATAGCCATGAGAAGCTTGGAACACTCCTGACCAGGATAAGGAAGGTGCTATTAAGATGAATTATGGTGCAGGCTGCAGGAGAATGGAGACAGCTCGGATGGTGAGGTGGGGTGACTGAGCTGCATCTGAGGGAAAGGGGGTTTCATGCTGCAGCTTCAGGAGGTCAACGTTAGACCGTGATGGCTTGAGTCCCATTTTACCCATAGGAAGTGCAGAACCGGCGATGGTTCTGGAGAGGAGTGGTGTGGCAAGGTGATTAAACCCACAGTCTCTGCAGTCTGGAAGCCTGCGTCCAAAGCCCGTCCACTCCTCACACCTGGAGGCTGATACAGCCTCCGCAGCAGCCCACTCTGTCATCCAATTGGGATGACAAGGATCTGGAAGGAGTGGGTGTGGCTGTAAAGCACTCAGAATGAGTGACAGTCATAACTGTTGTTTTCCTGTCAACTTAGCGGCTGTACCTGAGCCCCGAAGCCCTGTAGTCAGCGCCCTGACACTCAGACCAAGGCCTGGAGGGATTTCCAGTGCACTGGCACTGGTTTGACTACAGCCACCAAATGTAGGTTTTAACTAAGTCTCTATCATTCTATTTACTAATAAAGACTCGGGAGTCAGATGTTGGGGTGAAAACCTGCTAGATCAGAGAGGCCAAGAAGCAACCAGCTGATCTTCCTTTTTGGCCAGAGACCCAGGAAGAGAGGCATCTCTCTCCCCATCTAAAACCAAAAAAGACCAAGAATCCCCAAGTCCCTCCTTATTCCTTCCTGTGCGGCTCTCTATCCATATTCCTGGGTCCTCCCTCCATCCTCTCTATGGCCAATTCTTGTCCAGTAGCCGCTGACTCTGCCTCCTGATCCAAGGTTAATTTTATTAACAGTTTTGGAGTTTCACAGTACCATCAAATAGCCCTCAACACATAACCTTATTTTACTGCTAGGGAAACTGAGGCAGCCAGAAAGGAAGACTCCAGACCCCCATCCAGGGCTGACGCCCCAGCATGGAAGCTGTGTGTTAGGATGGCCAAGGTGGCTACTGGAAGGAGATCCCTGTTCCTGGAAGTTAGGAAGTGCCTAGAACCTCTCTTGGGCAACACTCTTCCTTGGGCCAGGCCGCCATGACAGATAGGAAGGCAAATCCCACACCCTAGCTTCCAGATGGCTCTAACCCAACCGAGCCTGTTTACAGCCCTCCCAGGTAGCCTAGGTGCATAGCGGCTGTGAACACAGCAAGGTGACCAGCCTTGCAGGAACCAAGTCATGTTTTCTGGGACATGGAACATCTGGTGAGGGACCTAGGCAGGGACTGGTGAGATGGCTCAGCTGATAAAGGCGCTTTCCACCAAGATTGATGACATGAGTTTGATCCTTGGATCTACATGGTAGAAAGAGAACTGACTCTTCCTGGGTGGTCCTTGAAAATGGGGACAGCTCATTTATCCTACAGGTGGCCAGTCCCTGGAACCTTGTGGACAAAGCTCCCAGTGCCAGCGGTGCTGCAGGGACCTGGCCATCAAGCCCTTCTGATGGCTACTGATGCCTAAGCCTCATGGCAAAGGGACTGCTTAGAAATGCTGGCCCCAAGTCCCTGTCGGGAACACAAGGATGACTTGGGGCGGGACTACCCCATCCTGGGAACCCTCAGCCATCTCTTCCTCTGTGCCCTTGTCCCCCCCCCGCTCCCCGGCCAGTGAGGATGACACCGGTGACTTTGGTAAATGACGCTGTCCCTGTATGACATGTACACTATCATCTCACTTTGGGGAAACTGAGGCTCAGGGGTGACTTGTCCAAAGTCAAGCAGTTGCTAACTGACAATTTCATGTCATGCAGCTTAGCTGTGCTGTCCTTACACCCAGGCAAAGCCGACCTGATGCCTCCCTCTTGGGTTAAGGTTCTGGCCTCCAAAACAAGACTGCTAATGACAGGTTTCAGTGGTTAAGACAGAAACAGAAAACAAACAAACAAAAAAACAACCAAACCAGACAACGTCTCCTCAGTGCTGGCCTGTGGGGATAGTGATCACAGTCCAAACAGCACAGGCTCTGAGTGGCAGTTTCATTTAACAAGGGCCCCAGATCCCCCTACCATACCAGCTTTGCTCACAGAACTAGGCCCAGGAGACTCTGGGCCCATCTGACCCCACATCCCACCCACCCTACTCTGATCCTGGACAGTGGTGGTCACGCTGACCCGTCTCCAAAGACTGAGTGGCTCTGAGACTCCTGACTCAGCTCCTGCACAGATACTCAGAACCCCTGTGTCAGAACCACCATGTGGACAGAGGGGCTTGCCCTGTTGATCCAGGAGGCTCTGAGGTCTCAGAGCAGAGCTCAAAAGGCAATTTCTCTCTCTCTCTCTCTCTCTCTCTCTCTCTCTCTCTCTCTCTCTCTCTCTCTCTCTCTCTCTCCTTCCTTCCTTCCTTCTTTCTTTGAGGTTTATTTATTTAGTATGGATGCAGTGTTCTGCCTGCAGGCCAGAAGAGGACACCAAATCCCATTATGTTTGGTTGTGAGCCACCATGTGGTTGCTGGGAATTGAACTCAGGTCTTCTGGAAGAACAGCCAGTGCTCTTAACTTTTGAGCCATCTCTCCAGCCCCAAAAGGTACTTTCTATGCCAAACCTTTCTAGTGTCTTCCAGGAAACTGAGGCCCAGGAAAGAGGAGCCAGTAGCTCAGGATGACATAGCCTTGGAGACACCTAGGACCCCAACTCAGGGCTCCTTCCTGGCTCCACTGGGCAACTCATCGGTGCCATGAGTTGTCTGCCCTCCCAACATGCCTCTCAACAAAGGAATGGGGTCAACTTTTTTGTTTGTTTTTTTTTTAAGAGACCCAAACTGCAGCTGGGGGGTGAGGAGGTGCTGGTCATGAAACCCAGGACCCTAAACACACTAAGCATGTGCTTTTCCACTATAAGGCACCCCAGTCACACCCAGATGAGCTAGCCTAGTCAACACTTTTTTTTTTTTTTTGATAGGGTCTCATTTTTTGACAGGGTCTCATGTAGGTCAAGCTGGCCTTGAATTTATGGAGCCAAGGATGATCTTGAATTTCTGAATCTCTTGTCTCTACCTCCAAAGTGCTGGGATTACAGTCCTAAGCCACTATATCTGCTGGTTTTTAATGGTACTAGGAATAAAACCCATGGCCTCATCCATGCTAAGTAAGCCTTCTATTAACTTCTATCAACTGAGCGCCATCCTGGCAGTACTTTTTAAAGGTCCCACATGACTCAAAGATGCAGGGGGGGGGGGTAGAGACACCACTGCAGAGAAGAGGGTGCCACCTCATCACCAGGTGTGGTCACTTAAGAGACACTTGCTCGTAGAGAAAAGCTTCCTTGGGGAAGCTCAGGGCAGCTTCCTGTTGATGGAGACCTCCCTAGTGGATCTCAGTCATGGCCTCCCCACCTTCTAGCTTTTCCAAGTGCTGCTTCTGGGGCGCTCTCCAAGGTGACTAGATCTACCTGAAGGTCGAGGTGCCTGGGCTGGTTCAAGAGAGGCCAAGAAGCAGGCAGCCACCTATGGTTACTGCCCCCCTGCAGCCATGCAGCCCAGACCTGATTCTACCTGAATATATGTGGGGCCCTGATGTCCCACCAGCCCCACAGAACCTTTGGAACTAGGTCGCCATCACCAGTCATCATGGGCTGTTTGGGTTCCAAGACCTGGTTTCTGTCTTAGCTCACTTTCTATATCTGGGTAAATCCTTTCACCCACCAGGCCTCAGTTTCCCTGTTTAGAAGAAGGGTGAGTCCCAGAGGCTACCACTGGACCAGCCTGGGGACTGTTTTCCACACTCATACATGATATGTCATAAAGATGTCAGCTTCCCAGACAAGGAGCCCTATGAACAGCCCCAGGGGACAGACAGCTAGAAGTGAGTCACATGGTAGAGAAATGGCTGATAGCTGCTTTCATCCTGTTTTCCCGCCTCATTGCAGCTGGCAACTGTGGCCCCAGGTAAGCCCACTCCCTGTTCCAGAACTACCTCTTCCCAGTGTGAACCAATTTTTCCTTCTCTGCCTCCAAGGCTGAAGTCTCAGCCTTACACCTCAGCGGACACCTCAGCCCTGAGAAGGGTCCTCGCGAGGCTCCTGTGCATAGCACGGGTCAGCCTCATGCCCCTGAACCTCACCACACACATGTGAAATGGAGATGAATGAGAACAGATGAGGCCTGGAGTCTTGCCTTCCTCCCCTGGCTGTTCAGGAGCTGCTCCTGCCTCATCCTTCAGGCTCCTCCTCCAGGAAGCCCACTCTGATTGCTCACATCATGCTGATACCTTTTCCATCCATTCCTCCATCTCCCGGTAGGGCTCAGGAGCTGTGTCCTAGCCAGCTGGTACATGGCAGCTTTGGGAACACTTGAGACTTTCCCCAGGATTAGTGCAGAGTCATAAAATGATGGCGACGATAATGATGGTGATGGAGACCATAATAAAATGTTCTGTGCATGCTAGCATTGGCTCTGCAGTCTATATTCTGCATACAATCTGTGCCGTCCTCCGGGTGTCTCCTGAAGGAAGGACCAAACAGTTCAGACAGCCTCCTGCCTCTCTACCAACTGGCTGTGTGACCTTTGACTGGTTAGTTAACTCTCTGGGTCTCGCTGTCCTCATTTATGAAGTGGTGGGCACAGCCTACACCCTTTGGCTGTGGTAAGCTCGTTATCTGGGTAAAGTAAGTAGGATGGTGCAGGCCACTAAAAGCCTGGTGCCAACTCACATCACTGGCCCACCACTTTGCAAAGCTAGAAGCAGAGTCCACAGGGAAAGAATTTCCCAAGATGAGGCAGCTGGGCAGGGCCAAAGACAGGGCTGAGCCACCACCCTGCTGCTCCTGGTTTGCAGGCCAGGGTCGGGCTCCAGGAAGAGCCCTCCAAGATATCTGGTCTAGCTCTCCCATTCTGAGATACTTCTGCAGACCTCACTGGACAGCAGCCTAGCCTATGCTAGAACTCCCCAGCTAGGAACAGAGCCTTCCACTTCCTAGAGTCCCCGGGGGGCCAGGCATACAGTAATGCTCAAAGACCATGATGAGTGTGTGACTCCATTTCCCAGGGTGATTGGCTATCAGGGTGAGTGGACACCTTGGAAGACACCAAAGCCCTGCCACCACCCATGGCTGTCTCACCCCCAGTCTTCTAGGTGAATCCCCACCATTGCTCTGTATCACTCAAGTCACCCCCAACCAGCTGCCTGCCTCTCACCCAGCCCATCCCCCATCCTGGAAGGCACCTCTGAGGGGAGGAGAAGAAGCCATCCCCAGCTCCCTGGACGGGTCAAACCGGAGACATATCTACCCAACGGGCACAAGGCAGCCTGGCAGTGAGTCACCCCCATGGGCAGGCAGCCCTGGAGCAGGCCGTGGCGCCAGGCAGCATCCACCCCCCCTCCTGTCCTGCCTGATTTGTTGGAGGCCACAGACTCCCCTCTGCACATCTCACGGCCCACCTACCCTCAGCCAGGCTTTAGCTCCTGGGATGCAGTTCATCCAGACTTGGTTATTTCCTGTGAGAGGCAACTCACTCCCTATCTTCCACACCTGGAACCTCTTTGCTTACAACTGAGGTCCCTCCCCCCCTTTTTAAATTCTTAGTTCTGGACACTTGTTCTCAAAGGCTGTGAAACTTTGGCCCCTGGGGCATATCTGACAATACCTAGAGACATTTTTGGCTGACCCAGCAGGGGTGGGAGCATCATTGGCCCCTGGTAAGTGGAGGCCAAGGATGAGCCTCATGGTGTTACAGTGTGGCATTGTCCCACAAGGACTTCTGGTGTCCCGGTGCTGAAGCCAAGTCCAAGAAGAGGGTAGAGAGAGCCTGCGAGGTGGCACTCTGACCTCAGCATCCTTGGAATCTGTCCCCAGTTCAGCTTCAGGGATGGGATTCAAAAGCCTAAGAAACCAGACTTGCTCCTATACCCGCTACCCAAACCACCCTGGAGTGTAGAGGCTCAGCCTGGCACGCAGCAGCCACAGTGCGTGGGTGGCAAACAGCTGGTGATGGTAGGTCTGAAGCCCTGGTGATCCAGCGGCTGAGCAGCTGGACATGATGTCCTCAGTGAGTCTGCAATGGGCTTAAAGCCCAGCTTTGCTCCCGGTGACTGTGTGACCTGGGCTAAGGGCTCGTCATCTCTACGCCTACACTTGCACTCTAGGGCCGACGTCGTGTGAGATGGCGTTAAACCTCAGGGCTCTTCTTGTCAGGGTGGCATTTGAGAAGTGTGACCAGCTCTGGGGACAGAGCGTGGCACCTTGAGCAGATGTGGCCGTCTAAGAAATGACTTAATTCTCCCCATACCCATAAACCCAGGGGCTGTAGGACAAGGGGACACGTAGTCCCTTCCTTGCCTTGTGGGCCATAGACAGACTGCCCAGCCTCTCCTGTACACCCCTGAAGAGAGACATGAGCCCACAAGCCCCGGGACGGAGCTCAGCTCTGCATGTCTCACCTCCCTGGTTCAAGAACCCTGCTTGGAACCTAGCTGACATCAGCAGGGACCCAACCTTCCCCCTGTTGTTCTAAGGTTAAGGCTAGGGACTAGGCAGCCAGGCCCAGCCTGTGCCCTGAGGAACACCCACACAGCTCCTAGTGATGCTGCATGAAGAACCCAGATCCTCCAGGGCCAGCTCTTACCCATAAATGTCCACGATGGTCTCGACACCTGCCACACACACAGCGCTGGTGGGGTGTTCCAGGGACACACGCACAATCCTCTGCAGAGACATACTGGCCTAGGATGGGGCTTTGGCCACCAAACCCAGCACTAGCCAGAAGTCCCCCAGGATGTGGTTTAAAAGTACCCAGCCCCACCCCTCCAGCCCAGGGTGCAAGCTCATTGGCTCCAGTGCTAGAAACCCAGCCTCTTCCCAGAGGCCAAAGGGCTAACCCCCTCTTCAGGATTGGCTGGAAAGGTTCTGAAATTTGCATATGAACCTGTGGCTCCCACCCCAGGGCACCCAGAGAGTTAATTTCTAGCTGGAAAGAATGCAAGTCCCCACCGGCACTTGGCTGGCACATCTGGGTCGATGGGGGCAGGGGGAGGGCAGGTAGGGCTTTTCCCTGGCCCTTTAATGTCCTCTTGGGGCTCCTCTCTACACTGCTGGAAGGGACTGCCGGTTCCCAGGCCTGTTCCAATCTGGTACAGGCAACTGGATTCTTCATGCAAGCCTGTGAGAAATACTGGCCTTGTCTCCTTTTCCGCCTCCCTTCCCTCCTCTCCTCTTCTCCCCACCTTTCTTGGTCTTTACTTTTTTGAGAAAAATTTTAATTAATTGCTTAATTAATTAATTATGTTTGTTTTGTTTCGAGACAGGGTTTCTCTGTGTAACAGCCTTGGCTGTCCTGGAACTCTCTCTGTAGACTAGGCTGACTTCAAACTCACAGAGATCTACCTGCCTCTGCTTTTCAAATGCTGGGACTCAAAGGCATGCACCACCGCCACCCAGGTGTCTCCTTCTTCTTCTCCTTCTTCTCCTTCTTCTTCTTCTTCTTCTTCTTCTTCTTCTTCTTCTCCTCCTCCTCCTCCTCCTCCTCCTCCTCCTCCTCCTCCTCCTCCTTCTCCTTCTTCTCCTTCTTCTTCGAGACAAAGTTTCTAATACCTCAAAGTTAGTATGAGGGTGAGGATGGTCTCGAACTTCTGATCCTTCTGCCTCTCAAGTGCTGGGCTTACAGTTGTGCATGCTCTACTCAGTTTTATCTGGTACTAAGGATTATAATGAGAGATTTGTGCATGCTAGGCAGGCACTCTACCAACTGAGCCATATCTCCAGCTCCCACTGGCCTACTTTTTTCTTTCTTTAAATATATTATAACTACATGCATATATATGATATTTTACATTGATGTATTTTGGAGGAGACAGTGCTCATATGTGCCATGGTACATGTGTGGAGGTCAGAGGAGCTGGCTCTCCCCTTCCACTGTGCGCATTCCAGAGCAGAACTCAGGTCATCAGGCTTAGTGGTAAGCACCTTTACCCACTGAGCCATCTTGTTGGTTCCCTGCCTTTCTTAATTAAAAGCTTGAGTTGTAAGACAGGACTGGGCTTCCTCCCTGCCTCAGGGCTTCCTAGCAGAGCTTCCCCCCACTCCTTGTCCTCTCCTTCCCCCTCCCCCCCACCTGTGAGCAATGGCTGCCATGAGGGATGAAGGAATCAATGGTGGGCAGGTCTAACATGGACCTGCGCTCATCCTCCTGGTTGCTGTTGGAGGTCAAAACCTCTCAAGGGGGTAAATGATGCAGAAGTGAATTCAGTCATCCCGAATCATTAGGATCCAAAAATGTCAGAGTAGGAAGCCCACTTGTAGGTAGGGAAACTGAGGCTGAGAGGTGTCTGGAATATCAAGAACAAGGACTCTGGGAAGAGGAGTCTTGGGCTTGTTTGGATCAGGCTGCGCCATGTACTGATGAGGCTGCATCTCTTCTTCTGGGGCCTCCATTTCCTCATGTGTAGAAAATGTGGCCAGTCACCTGCGCTGGCAGAGATAATGGCTGTGGAGGCTCGGAAGTGCTGAGTAGAGGGCCTTCCCTTTTCCCTCCTTCCTGTGGCTGCTTCCCTCCAGGGCAGGGCAGGGGCCAGCATCCATTTCCCAGAGTCCCCATTGGCACCAGTCAGAGGATGACATTTGGAGCCTATGGCTGTCCCTCTGTGGTACTCCCGTGTCTGGGAAGAGCATTCCCTAAAGTAGCCAGGACCCAAGGACAGCTTTACCAGAGTTCTGGAGAAAGGTCCAGACAGCCTCCATAACTGTGGGGAATGGGTGGAAAGGATGGGGAACTCCCCTCCAAGGATGCTGACACACTGTGCTAGGAACATGATGAGTCTCACACCCGGAGTCTATATCTCCCTTTGGAAGTAGATCCCTGCTGTCAAATCTAGCCAGCTGGTACCAGTTTTTAAACTGCATTTTATTATAGTACATGTATTCATTTATTTTGTGTGTATGGACATATGTGTGCTGTGGTGCATATATGGAGGTCAGAGGCCAATTTGTGGGAGTCTGTTCTCTCCTTCCACCATGTGGGTCCTAGGGATTGAACTCAGGTCATCAGGATTGGCACCAAGTACCTTTACCCACTCAGCCATCTTGCTAGCCCAGTACCAACTTTCAGAAACAGCCCCGAGGTTGATTCAGGCTTTTAGATGTCAATGATTGATGGACAGCCTTCTAGTCCATAAAAAGAAAGCTAACTCTATGTCAAAGAGTACAGTCTGGGGTCATAGCAAGCGGGAAAGATGAGAAGGGAGTGGTAGTTCCAGGCTCCTGAGATCAGACCACCAAGGCTGGTACCTCAGCATTGAGAACTGAGGCTACGTCCTGGGCCCAGAGGAGCATCATCTGGAGCATCTTCCCCCTCTGCTAGCAGAACCCAGGGCCTCTCTGCCTCTTTTCATCCTCCCTGACAGATGAAGATAAAGCCAAGGAATGGGGAGAGAGGAAGAGGCAGATCTCTTCTCTCAGATAGTATCTCAAGCAGATGGCAGGGTGGAAATGGCATGTGCCAAGCATTCTGTTGAATCAGCTGCTGTCTGGCACTCACCTGCCTCAGCCCAGGAAGCTGTTCAGCTGACAGGGCTCACCTGTGGCCTGCTGAGGCTGAGCCCCCGGACTTGGGGAAGGGTGTGTAGAACAGGGAAGCAGGGCCCCTCACTTTCCTCCATCAGCCCAGAGACAAAGGAAGCAGCCACTTAAAGAATGCACAATAATGTTTTTATTGATCAGAAAGAGGGTGG
This sequence comes from Onychomys torridus, assembly GCF_903995425.1. Lineage (NCBI taxonomy): Eukaryota > Metazoa > Chordata > Mammalia > Rodentia > Cricetidae > Onychomys > Onychomys torridus. The sequence goes on from NC_050444.1 coordinate 154,405,358, forward strand.
TCAGGCACCCAGAACCTCAGACAGCCTGGGCAGCAACTCCAGAGTATCCCTCATGAGGTTCTGAAGACTCACTCCCATGCACGCCAGGGCTCTGTGGTCTCCTCTTCAGAGGCCAGGCCCTGCTCCCAACCCTTCTCTTCCTCTTCCTCTTCCATTTTATTCTCCTTCTCATGGCTCAGCCTCAGCTGGGTCATGATCATAGAGGAGGGTGTTGGTGTCGGGAGCCTACAAATGGGGTTCCAATTCCATAGAACCTTCCAGAGGGGAGGAGCCAATCCCTACCTGGCCATGTCCACCCTAACAGTTCCATGGAAGCCTTTGCTACCTGAATGTCCTATGGTCACTAAGTGACAGCAGCTAACCTCAAGTCTGGGATTGTACCAGAAACTACTGAAAAACGCAAAGACAGAATCAAGGGGCTGGCAGCTCGGCGCGCCTCCTTGACCAGAGGAGGAAGGGAGCAGGCAGCTCCCTCTACCAGCCATGCCTTGCAGCCGGGTCTGCCTGCCTGCTTGCCTACACATGCCTCGTGACCTCACCCAGTACCATTAGCCTGTAGGGCATCTGTCTGTCCTACCGTGGGAGGAGGACACAGGCATGCCATGGGGTTTACTAGGGCAGTGCAAGTGTTATGCAGGGTCCCCGGCTGCTGGGGGAGTGTGGGCTCTCCCTTCCCACTGCCTGCAGCAGGTTGGGGAGTAATTAGAGACTATTAGAGGAAATTAAGCCCCACCTCCAGATGTAACTTAATGGCCTGCCTCACCCTCTCCTAACACCTTGGGCCCCACCCACTTCATATCTGGAACAGCCAGCAGCCTTCAGATTCAGGGGCCCCAAACGCCTAGCCAGGAGTCCCAGGCTTCCAGGTTCCCTGCCCCAAGATGGGCAACCTATTTGACTTCCTGTTTGGACCTTCCTGTTTGCCCTTCCCTATCCCCCGCCCCCGCTTGCAGACTTCTGAAGGCCTCCCTATGCCCCGCAGCATCTTCCAACCGGAAGCACCAGGTCTCATAATTAAAGGCTGTCCCAACAACTAACAAGCATCCTGAGGAGGAAGGAGTGGATAGAGCAGGGCATTAAAGGGGCTTTGGTGCCTGCTTGCCTACATAGAGCTGAAGGATGCTTGCAGGCCATGACCTGAGGTCCTCTTAGGAAAAAGGATGTCCCAAATATTCCTTGTCATCTTACACAATCCAGGGGTCATATGGAACCAGGGTACTTTCTCACCCCAGGGTCCAGGCATGATGGGCATTTCTGAAACAGCCCCAAAGCCATTTTTTCTCCAGCTCCAGAGAAGTGTCCAAAGACAAGGGAGCAACTCAAAATGGGGTGTGCCTGCAGAGGCCATGCCTTTAACAGGCTCAGCTGCCGACCTTGACCCTCTGGGAGCTGTGGCTGGGAACCGGAGAGGGAAGAGTTACAATAGTATTCCTGGGCAATACAGACTGCTCCAGAGACCAAATGTGGTGTTATCCTGGAGTCCAGCTGACTGCAGTAGCCAGCCTGCTTTCAGGCCCCAGCAGGATGGAGGCTGGTCCATGTCCCTCACCCTTGCCCTGGCACTCCCATTAAAAGGGCAGCAAGGGTGGTGGCCGGGCAGGCTCAGGGCACTGAGTTCCACCACCGAAAGGTGAAAGGTTTCCTCCGCACATTAGTGCCGCAATGAATCTCCCCCATCAACTGGTGGTAAGACAGAAAGTCGTCGATGAAGACACAGTGTAAGCCCAGTGGCTCCAGCAGGGAGCGGACCTTCTCCTCCAGGCAGCAGCGGCCATTGATGAGGGGCCCGAAGGGCTTGGGGATGCCCAGGTACTTGCCGAGGACTACCATGTTGACCTGCAAGAGAGAGGAAGAGCCCCATTGGCCGTGAATGTAGCACACCCTCGGCTCCTTCAGGGAATGGGTCAGGAACTAGGGTCTGAGATAGGGGGTGGGGTATGAGCCCATTATAATTCGGGAATCATGAACAGGAACATGGCGACTTTGAGGCCAGCCTGGGCTCTGTAACTAAAACATACCTCAACATTTAAAAAAAGGCGGGGTGGGGGAGGGGCTCATGGGATGTAGCTCAGGGTAGAGTGGTTCCTTAGCTGACAGCAGGTTAACTCCGTCCTAATGGCAGTCACCCCTCCCATGCTTTCTTCCATCTCTCAGACAATTGTCACATTGTAACAAGTTTGTTTACAGCCAGAGATTAAATATACAGATCCAGGGGCCTGTCCGGTGACGGTCCTCACCAGTGTGGCAATGCCTGTGCAGTGCATAGCTCCCTCAGCTGTTCACAGCAGGCTTAGTCCTCAGCAATTACGAGAAGGTGTGAACCCCAGATTCCCCTCACAGCCCTCTTTGAGGTTGTGCTTCAGACAGGTTAAATGACATTACTAAAGTCACAAAGCCTTGTTGCCCACTGAGGGGCTGGAATGTGCATGCTGGGGAGGTGAGGAATATTGGGGGGGGTGTCAAAGGACAGAGAGAGGAATAAGAAGCCATGGTTATTGCCATGGCCAGGCCTCTGCTCCTGGAGTCAAGAGTCACAGCCCAAGGTTTAACCTCAGCCACTCTCCACCTGCCATGGGGACCAGAGCCCAGTGTCCAGATGCCAGCAGCCATGAGCTACATACGGCCGTGCAGGTTAAAATCACTTCCTGTCCCTGGTTGTTTCGGCAGGCCACGTGTGGCACACCATGTCGCTCCAATGGCTCAGGGGATGCTGCGTTTCACTGCAGAGCGCCAGAGCGCTCACCCGAGCAGAGGAAGCTCTAACAGGAGGCACAGCTTCAAACAGTGCTGTTCAGTGAGGAAGGATTTACCTGCCTGCTATTGGGTGTTATAGGAGGCCAGAGATGCCGTTAAACACCCTGCTACGCCCAGCAGCAGCAGGCGCAGGTGGAAAACTCCCGTCTTTGGGGAACAGTGCCCTGCCAGCTTGCAGGCTAGACCTCAGGGATAGCCAGGAACTAGGCAACCCCTCGCTCCAGCTTTCACACCCCTCCCCCTAACTCGGTACTACTCTGGTCTTGTCTCAGGAGAAGTACCCAAGCTACAGGCGCCACAGAAAAGGAGGGACACTTCCTGCTCCAGAGCTCACCTCTCATTGAGGCCCTCACCCTATATCCTTTCCTGGCAGGAAATGGGCTTATGGGCCAGCTGATTTGATAGCATCACTCAGGCCCTCCCGACTGAGGGCTCTAGGCCTCACCTGCATGTCAGCTGCCTAGTGGCCACTCTTTGTTCTGCCTGCCAGGATGGCCTTTTACAAAGAAGCCCCTTGGGGGAGCTTCAAGTGAAGGCTAATGTGGGAATGGGGCCAGCGAGCCTCTCAACAGGAGGCAGAAACATCCATGTCTGCCTTTCCATTTAGAAGATGAAAGCTCCTTGGGGTGGGGCTGACCTCTCCACTGTGGGGGTATCTAGCAACCCTCTCTGCTGTTGCCCACCAGGCGCCAAAGGCACCAACTCATTGTGGGCATCAGATATGCCCCAGGGCATGCACCTGCCCCGTCTAGGAACTGCTGACCAAGCTGTCCCCTCTCCATGCAGCCTCTGTATCCACCTGTCCTCCCACCCACTAGAGACTCTCACCATGTCGGGGAAGAAGGCTTCAGCATAGGCTCCCTTCAGGAAGAAGAGCTGTGGGATGTCCACAATGTCGCTCTCGGATAGGCCCAGCTCCCGCTTCAGTACCTCCCGGTTCCAGTCAATGCATTTCTGGGGAGAAGGGAAGCCGTGTCCCCGGACAGAAGAATCTGAATGCACTGTGTTTGAGTACAGCCCTGAGCACCTGTGGGCGCCTCCAAGCCTCTCAATGGCCTTGTACAAAAGGATTCACAGCTATCTGCAGTGGGGGAAACTGAGGCTCTGGACAGCTTACCCAACCGCACAGAGCTAGGAATAGTTGAGGTTTGGTTCCAAAGGATCCTGTCACTTGATTACAATTTTTAAAAATTATTTTTATTTTATGTATATAGATGTTTTGCCTGCATGTATGCCTGTGTGCTATGTGCATGCCTGGTGCCAATGGAGGCCAAAAGAGGGTATCAGATCGCCTGGAACTGGAGTTACAGATGGTTGTGGGTGCTGGGAATCGAACCTGGGTCCTCTGGAAGGGCAGTCAGTGCTCTTAAATGCTGAGTCCTCTCTATAGCCCCTGATTACATTTCTAATTGGTGTGTGTGTGTGTGTGTGTGTGTGTGTGTGTGTGTGTGTGTGTGTAATACAGGCACATGTGGAGGTCAGTCAATAATTCTTTCCTTCCACTATGAATCCCAGGACCGAACTCAGCTGCCCAGGCAGCAGGAGCCTCTACCTGCTGAGTCACTTCGGTGGCTCCTGTCACTTTAGCATACTGTCCCAACCACTGCGTGGCTAAGGCTTCTGCCCCACCCCAGCCATCTTGGTAAAGTCCCTGGTTTGGTGCAGAGGGGCCAAGGGGCCAAGAGACCAGCTCCGAGGGCTGCAGAACAGGGCTCAAAGAGCAAGCTGCAGCATAGTGAAACTTAGGACTTTTTTATTCGTCTGGTGGGTTGACCTTATGAGTTGTCATCTGCTGTATACTTCCATGGCCCTTTAGCACTCCTCCCCCATTTTCTGAGCCCAGCACCACACACATGGCGGGCAGTGTCTTTGGGGAGCCCTCCCCCTTCCCGGAACCATCCCACCTGCTCTCTGCTCAGGGCCCCCAAGGACTTCCTGTCACAGCATCTCCCATTCCCAGGGCAAGGCCTTGGGTTCACTTCCACGGAAGGGGACTGCACCCCCAGAGCCAGGCGACTCCAGTCCCTGCCATGGCCTAAGGGCGGCCAGCCTGTCCCCCCAGTTTGCCAGCCCCTGAGGGTAAAACTCACCCCCACACCTTCAGAAACCTACAGGACAAACCGAGGCTGGGCCATGTCCCCCTCTCTGGACCCAGCCACTGTCATGCCCTCACCTGCACATGCATACTGTCCCTTCTGAGGTGTCTGTCGGCTAACATGTCATTGATGCTTCTCTTTGCCTTATGCTTGAGGCCTGTTCAGGGACAGACAGACTGTGTGAGTTCAGGGACAGACAGACTGTGTGAGTTCAGGGACACTGATAAACAGTGTGGGAGTTCAGGGACAGACAGACAATGCCTGAGTTCAGGAGTCCCCAGGCCTGAAGCAGCACAGTGCAGGCCTGTGACACTGTCAAATGCAGATGGTGACAGAGAAAGATCAGACCCTGGAAGGCTGGTTCCAGCTGCAGCTAAGACCCAGAGGAGAATCAGAGATGCTGGGAAAGGCCGCAGGGCTCCTCACGGCTCCCAGCGTTGACCTCCCACACTTGCTGGAGCCAGCTTAATTTTTGTTGATCTTTGAGGTGTTCCAGGGAGGATGATTATCATTTCCAATTCAGAAAAGGGGAATGGAGGTTCTAAGAGTCAGGGCACAGCCTTGGTTGGCTCCACCTCCAGCAAGTGTCGAGGCCAGGATTTGAACCCAGGCAGTACCCCTTCATCTCTCCCAAGCTCCAGCCTAGGAGCCACACCACCATCAAAGCATCTGGGATGACTCTCTGGCCCCTTAATTTCCCTCCTCGCCCCAGAGCAGCAGTAGGAACATCCCCGGGGATGGTGATGACAGGCCAGGATCCCCTTGAGGTGACAGAGGGTGACACTCACCATCAAACTGTGCTGCTTCCCCATAGCCCTCCTCCTTCTTCTCCTGGAACAGCTGGAGACAGGCACTGGGGCTAGCCAGGAGCAGCCGGAAGCCCTGCCACAGAGGAGAGCCATGGCTCAAAGCACGGGTCCGTTAGATGCCAGAGACCCTCAAGGACTGTGTTCAGGAGCCAGGTGTGCACTGGGCTCCTTTCTCCCCTTCCCTGTTCACCCCACCCTCCACCCAAGTGGGTCCCAACTGCAGACCCTTTCCCACACCTGTCTCCCTACCTGCTCACTTTGCCTACCAGGGAACTCCATTCCTGCCTTCCACATAATCCAGGTGTGTCCTGCTGCAGCTGCTCACTGCCTCCATCAGGGGCTCTCACCACGCTGGACCAGAACCTCTGGCCCCTAGGAAGCCCCACCCCCTAGATGGTTTTCTCCCTGAGGCTGAGGGTCACTTTCTTCCTGGCCCTCTCTACAAGACCGTGGGACTCTGTGATCAACATCCTGATTAAAATCCTCCCCAGCCACCCCTAGGCTGTATGGATCTGAGAGAGTGCAGAACCCTCCTGAGCCTCGGGTTCCTTACCTGTAAAATGGAGGCAAGCATGGACTTGCTGGAGGGTTCCCTGGCTAAAGTGGGTGTGAGTCTGGCACATAGTAGGTGCCTGAGTCCTTTTTTCAGCTCTTACCAGTGTCTTTCCTGATTTGCAGTGTTCTGGGTCTGAAAAGCCAGCAGGAAGCACGCAGTCTCCTGGCCTGAGGCATTTTACTCCTCCAGGAAGCCCTCCCTGATTAACACAGCCTAAGCCCGGGGCATGCTGACCCCATAGGACCGAGCTGGTTGCAGTGCCCACACACCCTAATCCATTCCATCAGGCCAGGTGGGGGCAGAGGTGTCTTAATCGGAAAGCTGTGGGATGGTGAAGCCGGAGACACACCTTTTGGTCAGAGGTGGGCACAAAGCTCAGAAACTCATCTATGTGGCCCACAGAAAGCCAGTCTGAGTAGAGTTCTATGGGATCCTGCACCTGCTGGGCCTGCAGGAAGTCACGTACCACCCTGGCCATCCGCCGTCCACTGGACCTGGTGGTGGGGAGAGAGGCTCGGTCAGTCACCTTATGCACCCTCCCTCTCTCCCCGTCATGGTCCTCTTTATCAGAGGGGAAACTGAGGCTCAGTGAGCTAAGGTGACATAGCCTGGGCCATGCTGCTGAGAAAGGTCAGGGCCAGACTCCACTGCTTAACAGGCCCAGAGATTTGAAGGCCAAGCTGAAGCCACTGGGAACAGAGTGGGAGAGGATGTCCCAGAAGGAGAGATGCAGACACCATAGGTCAGGGGACAGATGGGCATGGGCAGACAGATGCAGGCCAAGGTCAGGGGTCAGGTTTGGCAAGGGGACGGAGCTTGTTTGAATGAGGCCTTCTGAGTCCAGCCAATTACTCCACGTTGAAGAGAGGTTGCGTCTTACTCATGCCAGAGTGCAAGAACCACATACTGCCTCGGGGATTTGGGGTTCTCCACTCTCCAACCCCCAAAAGTTCCTGAGATGAAATCTAGCATTTCCTAAGCACCCCTTACCTGGGGAGAATGCAGCAGGATGTGTCCTCCACTACCTCCCATAGAGCTGGAGATGACTCCAATCCCCTGATCCTCCTGCTTCTACCTTCCAAGTGCTGAGGTCAGAAGTGCAAGACCTCAACGATTTCTACACTGCTGCGGGTTGAACCTAGGGCTCATGCACGTCACCAACTGGACTACATCTCCAGGCCCTGGTCTCAGCTTGGGCTTCTCAGTCTCGGGGCTTGGGATCACTAAGGTCTGGCCCTAACCTTTCTCGGCTGTGTGGCCCAGGCTGTCTTCTCTGCTCTCCAAGCCTTAGTCTACCTTCTGGGAAAGAGGACCCACTCAGAGGGCTATTTTGTATAAAAAGATCCTGTTTCCAACTAACCATCCAGCTTAAGGCTGTGCCACCCACAAGCTCTCAGACCTGCTTCTAGTATGGAGACTGCCCTGAGCAAGGAGTGATGTCAACCCTTCTCTGGCCAGTGGGAGCCTTTCTCTCTGGGTGGCCAGAGGCCTGTCCTTTTCCTTGATCCCTTATTATCTATCCAGAGGAGGATTTGAAAAGTCAGACTCTGTACCTCTTCTGGTTGAAACCTTGGGGTCACTCCCATCTTATCTCCAGAAACTGCACAGCCCCTACTGACCTCCTCTGGACCTCCCCATGGCCCACAGTCCACCTAACCTCCTCCCTGGCCCTGACCCTCTCCTCTCCACTCATTCTGATCTCTTCTTGTCCCTTGAACAGACACAATCCTGCTCAGGACCTTTGTGCCTACTCTGCCATCCCTCTGGAATCACAGCCCTCTCCCCATGGTCTCATGGCTCCCCTTTTCCTCTTCTGGGTGTAACTCAAATCTTGACTTATCTCTTTGAGGTTTTGATAAATGGCAGCCATGTCCCAACCCCCTTCATAGCTTTACTTTTCTCCATGGCATTGGTCATCCAACTGGACCCATCTGGGTCTCACCCACTGCTGGGATGCACACTCTACCAGGGCAGGGTAAGTCTAAGCTGGTCTCTGCTGAAGCCCCTGCCCCCTCACACAATATCTGATTCAGAAACACTAGTGAATGATGCAAATGCTTTGGAGCAGCTGTGTAACAAATAGGACCTAGAGGCTCCAGAGGCAGGTAAGTTAGTACAGTGCTTGCCTGCCACGCATGAGGCCCTGAGTTCAATCCCTGGTACTGCATAAACGGGGTGTGGTGGCACACACCAGTCATTACAGCCCCTGGGAGGTACGAGGATCCTTGGCTGTATTTTGAGTTTGAATTCAGCCAGGAAAAAACAAAGTCCATAATTTATAGAAACTGGAGCCTGCCACAAACAAGCTTGACAAAGACTCAAGTCAAACTCCTGGTTGGAATTGTGAGTGGCAGGCGGAACACATTCTTCCGGCTGTTAGTTTAATATAGCACTGGCCGTTTTGAAGGACATCTTTAAAAACAATGAGATGGAGAAAAAACAAACAGTTCAGAAGGTGCAGCGCGGAGCCCCTCCTTGGGACTCCCTCCCACTCTCTTTTCTGGAGACTGAGGCAAGGAAGAGGGGGTCCCAGCCCCAGGAGAGGGCAGACTGTCTCCGCATCATCACCAAAACTACCACCAGGGGGCAGAATTGTTCAATGATTGGAGCACACGAGTGGCGAACCCAAGGTAGCCTTGAAAGATCTGGTTTGTTGGGTACCTACTGTGTGCTTGGCTTAGGCTCTTACACTTAGTGCCTCCTTTAGTCCTTAAGATCATCCTGAGCTGGATGATGGTGGTGCATACCTTTAATCCCAGCCCTTGGGAGGCAGAGGCAGGCAGATCTCTGAGTTGGAGGCCAGCCTGATCTACGGAACGAGTTCCAGGACAGCCAGAGCTACACAGAGCAACCTTATCTCGGAAACCAGCCAACCAACCTAAAAGATCATCTCGGGATGCATACATATTAGCAATGTCACCATCTAGGGGTTACACTGCCTCCTCATCTTATGCCTCATGAGCTTCTCCTTTCTCCCTCAGCTTCAGACTCTGCCCACTGCCCTCTTCCCAGCCCCCCAAAGCCTCTGGCATGCTCCTGCCTCAGAGCCTTTACAAATGCTCTTGTCTTTCCTCGAAACATTCTCCTTCTGAACACTCAGGTTTGTAACTCTCTTCTTTCAAGACATCATTTCACTGTCAGATTCTTGCCCAGACTGAGGGGACAGGTGTTATCTATCAACTGTGTGCCATGCATGGAGTCCTCTACCAGGGCCATGTCTAATGGCACAGCAGCCCCATGAGGTTGGGGCTGGCACTGTCCCCCTTTTGTAGACATGAATGCTATGGCTCTGAAAAATTACTGGGATTTATTTTGTTTTTACTGACAGGGTCTCCCTGCATAACCCCAGCTAGCCTGGAACTGGCTATGTAGACCAGGCTAGGCTGGAACTCATGGAGATCTGCCTGCCTTTGCCCCCTGAGTGCTGGGATTAAAGGTGTGGGCCACCTCCTGAGATCTTGAAGGCTGCCTGCTCTGTTCACTGCACAGAACAGATGTCAGAGAGGACACAGGACAGCAGCAGCCCAACTTGCCAAATTCTACACTGAGATCCAGAGAGGATACCTGGAGAGCATCATTAATCCTGTGTGGCTCTAGATAGGTGGCTGTCCCTCTCTGGGTACCAAGGTCTCATCTTCCACTAAGGGCCTCATTCCTGGTTTTTAGCAGCCCAAAGGCTGATGCACAGCTCCTCTGTGGACCACAGCCAATGGGCACCTGGAGACCCTGCCTTCCTTACAGGTCCTTGAGATGAGCTTAGAGACTTCAGAAGGGGGTCTCTGCTGCTTGTGTGTGCAAAAGGCTCCTGGTTGGGACAGGCCTGCTCTTTTGCCCCCATCCCAACACTCTGTGTGTATGTGTGTGTGTGTGTGTGTGTGTGTGTGTGTGTGTGTGTGTATGTGTGTGGTGTGTGCTCTGTATGTATTATGTGTGCTCTGTGTGTGTGGTGTGTGCTCTGTGTGTGTGTGTGTGTGTGTGTGTGTGTATGTGTGTGTGGTGTGTGCTCTGTATGTATTATGTGTGCTCTGTGTGTGTGGTGTGTGCTCTGTGTGTGTGTGTGTGTGCTCTGTGTGTGGTGTGTTCTTTGTGTGTGGTGTGTGTGTGGTGTGTGTGTGGTGTGTGTGTGTGCGTATATTGACATTGGGTGTCCTCCTCTAGTGCCCTCCACTATAGTTTTGGGGACAGGGTCTCTCACTAAACTTGGACTGCTTCAGATGGGCCGGCTACCCAGCAATCCTCGGGGATCCTCTTGTTTCTGCCCCCAGTGCCGGGATTACAAACGTGTGGGCCATGCCCAGCTTTTTACAGGGTGCCGAGGATCCAGACTCGGGCCTTCACAATTTGGAAGCTTGCGCCTTACCCACTAAGCTCTCTAGTCAGCCCCAAGGAAGAGGCTTTTGGTTTGTTTTTCAAAATAGAGTTTCCCTGTGCAGTCCGTCTGACTGTTCTGGACTCACTCTGTAGACCACACTGGCCTCAAGCTCACAGAGACCCATCTGCTTCTGTCTCCCGAGTGCTGGGATTAAAGGTGTGCACCATCACTGCTTGGCGGGAGAGGGCTTTTTATCAAACCTATTTTACAGTTGAAGAAAATGAGGCATGGAATAGAAAATAAATAATTTATTTAAAATGCAACACCATTGCTCACCCCATTTCTCTAGAACTTCCTTTTCTGTATGTTATTTTATCTTATTTTTTATTTTGCTTAGTCTCCCTGCCCTTTTAGTTTGTTGGTTTTGTTTTATTTGTTTGGTTTTTCATTTTGGAGACAGAGCCAAAGCTGGCCTTGAACTCATGATCCTCCTGCCTCAGCCTCCTGGGGTTATTGGGTTGTACCACCCACCATGTCTATCACCCACAGTACTTGCACCCATGCCTGGCAAATGACCCTTGTTTAAATGAACAAATCGAGCACCAACTATTTGCCAGACACCGTGGTGAACACTGACTGAGTGGCACAGCCCACATCAATGGGCATCGGATCCTGGAGACTCACAGGCCGCCCCCTGGGGACCTCCAGGCCTGAAGCCCAGCTCCAGTGTACTATGTGAGGCAGGTGGCCAGCCTCAGCCAGTGCAGCAGATCCGGGCACCCAACTTTGTGCCTCACTTGGTACCAGCAAAACCCACCTTGTCTGATTCAGCAGCCCCAGGCTGTGTGGCCAGCTGGGGCTCAGAGGACAATTTGGGGCACACCCTCGTCTGGCTGCCGGGGGCAGGGAGGGACTCACTGAATGCGGAGCCAGCATCTGCACCTTAACTGAGTCCTAAACATCTTGTTCTTTGCACCATTGCAGCTGGCCAGTGTGGGGTCACAGAATTGCTCTCGTAAGAGTTCTAGCTGTCTGTTCTGCCTTTGGGTCCTTTCAAGATAGGACAGCAGCGACTTTGGCGTCCCCATGCAAAGAGCCTGTCCCTGCTTGTGTGTCACCTCCCAGCTTGGCTGACTTCAGACAGGGTCTCATTAGCCCAGGATGGCCTTGAGCTCTCCATGTAGCTGAGGATGACCTTGAACTTCTGATCCTCCTGCTTCCACTCCACTAAGTGCTGGGATCACAACTATGATCCACCATTCTTGGCTTACTTATGCCAAGCTGGAGATCAAACCCAGGGAGGGACTCATGCATGGTAGGCAAGCCCCTATCAATCAAGCTCATTCCCAGCCTTTGACAGGCTGGTTTAATGTGGTGATTATCTTTATCAGACTCTGGACCACTAATTTGACCCTGAGACCTTATGCTCTCTGTGACTGTCATTCCATGAGCTCTGGAGCACACCTCCCAGACTGCACTCCATGACAGTCATTCCCCATGGGTTCTGGAAAGCACCTTCCAGTCCAGAGTCTGGGATAGTCATTCCCATGGGCTCCGGTGAGCACCTCCCTGTCTGGAGAGCCACACGGAGGAGGTGATTGCATCCTCCCACACCCGCCACCCTCCCAGGCCACTCACTTGGGGAAGCTGCCACCGATGAGGATTCTGCCGAGTGGGTACTCTTTGCTGCCCACTCTCACCGGTGGGCTCACATCCAGGTTGCCGAAGGAATCCAGGCCAGAGGCGCCTGCGAACTGGATCTCCCGGGTCACGTATCCGAAATCAGGACCCTAGAGAGGCAGCATCAGAGCATGCATGGGCAGAAGGTCAGGGGCAGGGCAGGGGGGGGGGGGGGGGGGGTGGGGGGGTGAGTCATGCTGAGAGGAGAGGAGGACATTGGACACCTGCTCCCATCCACACCTAACAAGCCCCTCACTCTAGACACTGAGCAGTTCGTGATCAAGTCCGTGCCCAGAGGTGAGCAGAGAGTCTCCAGGCCCTTGATCAAGCAGCGTATGTCTAAAGGACTTGTGGATGGACAGACGTGGAAAAGAGACTGTGGGTAGGAAAAGAAGCAAGAATGGAGCACATCAGGGCTGGGCAGAAGTCTCAGGGGGTAAAGAAAGCACCTGTTATGCAAACATGAGGACCCGAGTTTGAGGACCCAGCACCCACATAAAAGCCAGGTGTGGCAGCACACACTTGCAATTCCAGTGCTGGGAGGCATAGTAGACAGAGGTGGAAGGAATCCCGGGATCCACTAATTAGCTAGCCAAGCCTAATTGGCAAGTCCCAGCCAATAGGAGACACTAGCTCAAAAAAAAAAAAAAAAAAATGAGGTGGACAGCTTTGGAGGCATGACATTTAAAGATGACCTCTGCTCTCCACATGTATGTGTACACACACGCACGCACGCGCGCGCGCACACACACACACACACACACACACACAAATACCCCACACATTAAAACTTGTGAGCTTCTGAGGAGACAGAGGGCGCAGGATTCCTGACACACCAGTCAGGAAGAAAAGGCATTCAGCAGCCTCAGCCTGCACAGTAAGCCAAGAAGAAAGGAGCACCATGAACCCGAAGGGAGCAGAGAGGCCAAGGGGTCACAGAGCCAAGAACCAGGGCACTTCAGTCTCCACACATACTCAGAAGGATTCACCACCCCCATTTCATAATATTCCTTTACACTGTGTGAAGATGTGGCACTGTGATTAGTTTTTTTGTTTTTGTTTTTGTTTTTGTTTTTTAATTTTTATTTTCCAGAGCTGAGGACCGAACCCAGGGCCTTGTGCTTGCTAGGCAAGCTCTCTACCACTGAGCTAAATCCAACCCCTGTGATTAGTTTAATGAGGAGCTAAATGGTCAATAGCTGGGCAGGAAGAGGTTAGATGGGACTTCTGGGGATAAAGAAGACTTAAAGGGGGGAAAAAGTGGAGTTGTCAGCCAGACACAGAGGAAACAGGACATGTAGGAGGAAAGGAGCCACATGGCAGCATATAGATTGATAGAAATGGGTTAATTTAAGTAATAAGAGCTAGTGGGACAAACTAAGGCTGAGCTTTCATAATTAATAAGTCTCCATGTAGTTATTTGTGAGCTGACTGGTAGGGCTGAGAAAGACCTCCTCTCATGTTACACCCCATCCAGGTATGCTAGATACTGGTTTGAGACACCCTATTCCCAAATGCCCTTCTGGGTTCACACTGTCCTAGCAGGAAGGGACTTGGAGTCCACAAACCCACAGAAATGGGGCCACCTCGGGAGAAGGTGCAGCCAACTGTCAGATACAGGGGTCTTGTAGGTCTCAGTATGGGTTGTGCATGTGTGCCCCACTGGCTCCCTGCCTTGGGCAAGTTGTTTAACTTCCTCAAGCCTCAGTTTCCTTGGTAGTGAAAAGGAATCTTTATAAATAACAATTATTAATAATAGGGCAGAGTGTCTTATGGACTGAACCTGGGAAGCCATAAAAAACTAGGGGGCAGTATCCAGAACTCCGTGGTGGCAGTAGCTGCTGCCACCATCCTGTGCATAGGGAGTACCACAGTCCCTGGCATGCTTGCTAAGGGTACACTGCCCCTCAAAGGCAGTCTGGTCTCCAGGGCCACCATTTCTGTTGACTCCCCATTGAGAATGACCCCTGGCCACTGAGAATGACCCCTGACCAAGAACTTGCTGTTAGTCTTTCCCAGGATGGAGAAGGTGTAGTGGGAGTGGGTGTCTATTTGCATGCGATTTGCATACCATTTACATTCTTAGCTGGGACCTCCCACCCACTCTCCAGGTTGCTTTCACTACCCCCACCAGTACCTGGACCCTAAAAGACCAGATGAAGCGCTACCTGAGCTCCCAGGAGAGGAGTCACCAAAGCTCCTCTCCCCGCCCCCACCCCCGTGTACTTGGCCACATACCAGGATCTTCTTAAGGGCGAAATCCCTCAGGCCTCTGTTTCGAGGGGAGTCAAAGACCACAGGGAAGGATTTGTGAGGGGCATCAATGTAACCAAACTCCATCTCGTCCTGTGTGAGGAAGAAAGATCTACAGCAGGCCTCCTCAGGGGGTTTCAGGAAAGATGAGCCCAGACAATGACATCACCCAAGACCTGAGGAGGACACAGGGGAGGCCTCCAGGGCTCCATCTGGAAGACCCAGCCCAGAGTCAGGAGGAGACAGGAGAGATTGCTCCTGTTGGAGATGGCCCTCAGTCCTGTGCCAGGCTGCTCTCACTTGGGCCAGGCAGGCCCATGTCCCCAGGCTTGGCAGGTAGATGTGATTGGGCTCCTGTACTCCCAGTCACCCACACCCACCCAGTTCTTTGGCTCGGCCTTGTACCCACCTGGATCCAGCGGTCATTGTTATTCTCCACCCGGGGACAGACCACCAGTTTGCAATTGGCCTTCAGGGCCAGGTGGGCCATGGCATCCAGAAACTTGTCATTGCGGCCATGGGCATCTGTCACACTGCAAGGACAGAGACTGCAGCTGGGACCAGGCCCTGGGTCCCTGGGTGCTGAGCTTCAGCCCCATCCCTACCCTGGAGAGGCTGGAGACTTGGGGGTGTGGGGGTCACTTCCCTAGATCACATCAGGTGACCGGTGCATGAGCAGGGTAAGGCCAGGCTGTGGAGCCCAGAGGCACGGTGCCTGAACCAGGGTGGCCATGGAGGTGACCTGGGGCTGATGTCACTGGTGGAGATGGCAGTAAGTGGGCTAGCCTTGTCTTCTCAGAACAGAGAGTAAAGGTGAGGTCTCTGACAGACAGGAGGCTGGGACGCTCCTGGTTCCTGACGGACAGATAACCCTGAGTGGCCACATCCTCTAGCCATGCATTTGTGTCTGGCTCAGCAGGAATTGTCTTCCACTCCAAACTGTGGTATCTCAAAGGTTAACCAGCAGAGGCCACTAGATACCAGGGAGTAGCCAAAGGACCAGGACACCCAGAATGGGTAAGACCCACAGTGGGGCCTGTGGCTGGGTCCCTAGGTCCTCAGAAGATGCAGAAGTGGCCTCAGAAGGGTGAGGCCAGGTCCCTATAGTCCCTGGCACCCATGCAGGGCTCAGCCCCACCATCCTGATTTTGTTTTGTTTTGAAACAGGGTATCACATAGCAGAAGCTGGATTTGAATTGCCAATCTTCTCCTTCAACCTCCCAAATGAGGGATTATAGGCCCCACTACCCAGGCTGCATTCAAGGTGCCTGGGCCTTTGTAATAGAGAGGGAGCCAGCAGACTTAGAGCTGGTGCTGGTGACTGTGTCAGGATCCCTGCTGTGGTCCTGTGGCAGCTCAGGGCTGTGACACCATCCCTGAATGAGGGCTGGCCAGCATTATTGCTTACTCTTCTGCTTTTGGCAAGGTGGAGCTGGGGGCGGCTCACCTGCACACATACAGCTCCAGAGGTGGCTGGGTGTTGGGGGTCATGATCCAGGGGGCTACTCGGAAGCTCACGCTGTCTGTGAACAGTGACACCTCAGAGAGGCCCTGGGGGAGAGGAGGGCTCAGTGGCTTTGTGGGCTCCAGACTGTCCTCTGACTCCACACCCCTCCCTTGGCACATCATCTAGTCTTTACCTCCGTGCCTACCAGGCTGATGCTGAGAGAGACCAACCCTGAGAAACTGGTGTCAGGGAAGGCAAGTCCCTCCACATAGAACTGGATATCGCTCTCCCCGGGAGACCGCTCCACTTCATAGTCCTGATGAAGGGGTCCTAGTACCTGCTTGTAGTCGGAGAGGGAGGTCCCACCTAAGGAGAACAGGGTCAGGCCAATGTGGGGACGGGGCTGGTAGGACAGGAAGACAGGAAATGTGTGGCTGAAGTCTGGGCCTGCTACCTCTGGGGAGCACTCCTTGAGTTCCCTTCCAGCTCTCCAATGCACAAGCTTTGTGACCTTGGCTCAGTGACTCAACCTCTCTGAACCTCAGGTGAACTGTATAGCAAATAACTAGAGAAAAGCATCACCCAAAAGGTGATGACTCAAATGTTTGTCCATCGTGTTTATAAACAAATTACACCAAGTAAAGTATGTCCACAGACAGGCTATGACACGCCCACAGAGAGCAATGAAGTGATTGTGCATGCCACACAGTGGATGGATCTCATTTGTGGTGATGGAAGAGGGGAGTGGCTTCTGATGTGGATGGATTTTTATTTGGAGTGATTAAATATATCACCACTGAACTGCACCCCAGTCCCCTAAAGCTGCAGATTCTGATTAGAAAAATCTAGCCCGAGCCCCAGCCTCTGCTTGGGTCAAGGACCCAAGGCCACCAGACAGCAAGTTCGGTGCTGACAGAGGAGCCAACAAGTCATGTGGGGTCAAGGAGGGGCCTTGGAGGCCAAGAAGCCAATGGTTTCATCCACCAGGCTGTGTGACAGTGACTCTGTGTGTCTGGACTTCAGTTTCTCCGTCTGTGCAATGAGACCAGCAGTTGGCTCCATCCTTGGCTGTCATACTGTTCCCCAGTGGCACAATCACACAAGTCAAAAAGGTGACAGTGGCAGAGAGTGACAGAAGGAAGAAGGGGATGAGACGGACCACCGCCACTCACCTCGGGCACAGAAGACCCTCAGCCTTCTGGAATCAGGCAAAGACACCTTCAAGACCAGCTTGTGGCTTTCAAAGAGCTCATCAGGGCCACCGCAGCTCAGGACCATTGGGGACATGTCCTGCAGGTCTGAGAGAGTGATTTCTGAGACAAATGCATCTCCCCAAGACTGTTGTGGAACATTATTTTATTTTACTTTATGTATTTATTTATTTATTTAATTTTTTTGTTTTTTTTTTTGAGACAGGGTTTCTCTGTGTAACAGTCCTGGCTGTCCTGGAACTCGCTCTGTAGACCAGGCTGGCCTTGAACTCACAGAGATCAGCCTGCCTCTGCCTCCCAAGTGCTGGGATTAAAGGTGTGCACCACCACCACTTGGCAGAATATTATTTTAATTAGGCAAAGATGTGTTACATTTGTTTATGCTGCATTTGTATAATTGTGTAAAGATATGTTGCATTTACTTCACTTGCCTGCCTAAGGCACCTGAATGGTCTAATAAAAAGCTGAATGGCCAATAGCCAGGCAGGAGAGGGATAGGTGGGGCTGGCGGGCAGAGAGAACAAGTAGGAGGAGAAAGCTTGAGAGAAGAAGAAGAGAATGGGGGAGAAAGAAAGGGACATGCCTGGGGCTAGAAGCCAGCCAGCTGTGAGAAGTTAGTGAAAGCAAGACATACAGAAGAAAGGGAAGGTAAAAAGCCCCAAGGCAAAACATAGATAAAGAGAAACAGGTTAAGTTATAAGAACTAGCAAGAAACACGCCTAAGCTAAGGCTGAGCATTCAAAACTAATAAGAAGTCTCCATGTCATGACTTTGGAGCTGTTGGGTGGCCCAAAAGTAAAGCCTGGGACACAAGACCTCCTCTTTCCCTCCCTCCTCACCTCCCATGCCTGAGGTCACTCACCCTTCAGTGACCTCAAATGTCTGTCATGCAGGTCTTCCCTGGACCCAAGGGTGTCTCTATCACAGTTTACCAACAGGATGGCCCCAGAGCCCCCGGGGCCCCAGCGCCAGGTTTCCTGTGGCACACAAGATGGTTTGGGTTAGTCAAGCCTGGGGGTTCTGGGACTAGACATGGCCTGGGTTGGCTCAGTGGTTAGCTCAGAAACTTTCATATTCTGGGTTCGCTTTAAGTTTTCAAGAGGGACCATGGACATGGGGAGCAGAACACTTTAGTAAAGCTCAGACCCAGAGACAGCCATCCTTGTGCAGTGAACAACCTGTGGGACCATATGTAGTGGTTCTGCACTCACAGTGGAGGAGCAGGGTGACATCACCACATACAGAAATGGCCACATTTTGGCACTACCTAAGACAGACGCTGTCTCACCTTGTTCTCCATGAAGAAGACTCCCCCATTCCAGCATTTTCCTGAGCTAGCATTCACCAGGGACTTGCAGGCTCTCCCAGGCTGAGGACCAAGCTGCCTGACTCTGGGGTCACTACTGTCCCCAATAACCTATAGGTTATCTCCATTTGACAAAAAAGTAAAGGGAAACTCTGGGAGGGAACCCTTAGGTTGCACAGTTCATCTTCAAACCCAGGTCTCTGGGACTGCACAGGTCCTCTGCTTGCCTCCATGCCATGCATAGCACTCCTGCCCACCGCTCTGAGTAGACGCCACCCTGTGCCAGGGCCCACACCATGGTTTTCATTGTAGCCCCAGCCTGCAACCCCCTGGAGCAACCTCATGCAGTGAGTAACCTATACAGCCATTCAGGAGTCCTGCCCCACCTTGCCCACAAAGCCATGAGATCCAGGCTGCCTCTCTGGGTCATTCCCTGCAAGCTGTATCTCCTGCCCCTATGTGAGCTGCATGCTTCCCATGGGATGGTCCCATTCTCCTTTATTCTTCATGGCCTAGCTGTAGCTGAATACCATAGTCCCCCTCTACCGGAAATAACAACCTTTCGTGAAGCACCTGCCATGTTGAGAGGTCCAGACACAACCTCTTGAGTAGAAACTGCAGTGAGCAGATTAAGACAGACCAGAAAGGGTGTTTTCCCAACAGTCACACAGCACTTGAGCCAGTGTGGCCACGCTTCCATAAATGGCACTGATCCTGGACTGGAATTGGCTGCTCTTCTGTTGCCAAGATCACCCAGGTCTGCCCGTCAGCTCCACACTCTTGGGGTACCCAGTGTCTCACCTTGTTACCTGAGCCTTTCTTCACCTTGCCTGTGCGGCCTGTGTCGACATCAAGGGACACATCTGCAAAGGGCAGACAGGTCACCTGCCTCTGTACCTGTGATGGCAGGCCCAGCCCATCTTGGCTCCCACCCCAACTGATGAGGACCCAGAAGCCTAGCTCAAGAGACTCGACATCTAGGAGCTCATATGCTGGCCCTGGGGCTCTGGCTAGGGTGACACTGGTGGTTCTGGTGTTGGAGGGACACACGTTGCTGGCTTGGCTATGTGTGTTGGGTGACTATGTTTTGGTGGCCCTGGGTTTCTATGCCACTTGCAGGGGGCCCTTAACAGTAGCCCCTGGGGACCCATGGCCAGGGTCTGTTGTCCTCAGAGGAGGCTGCCATGGGCTCTGGGTGAAAAAGGCACATGGCTCTTTGTGGTCCTAGGTTGGGTCTTAGGGATCCAGAGACATGTGGGACTCCCATGAGGAAGCCACTGTGACTCAAGCTGGTAAGCAGGGACGTTTCTAGATCCTAATGGCCCTAAGCATGGCTGGGTCTCAATTCCTGTGGTCCTTGGAGATGTTTGGTGTTCCCAGGAAGCAGAGGAGAGAGGTGGCTGGCTGAGACCTTCCCTCCAAGGCTCCACAGCCTTCAGTCAACTTCACCATATTCCAGTAGCTACCATGTCCACAGCCAGGCAAAAGCAGGACCCACCAACGCTAGTGAGGTAGAGTACGCTGTGACCCAGGGCACCAGCCTCCTGCAGCCCGAAGTACGACACCTTTACCTGGGGAAGGAAGTCAGTCCTAAGAGAAGGCAGAGGACATGTGGGCCACACCCACAGCCCCGTTTTGAGGCAGAGCCAAAGCTCTTTGGCAATTATGACCTGGGGTGCTGTTCCAGGGTGCCAAGCAATTTGAGGAGAAACAAGGGCTGCAAAGAGGGATATGGTGACTCCAACACCTTCTGGGATATGAGAGGGACAGACAGAGAGGGGCCACTGTCCCTACTGGCCTAGGCAACTCTACCTTCGAGAGCGTTCATTCTCTGTACCGAGGGAATGACCACCCCGGTCCATGATCACAGTGAGTGTCAGGACTTTTGCCAAAGTCCAGAATCCCATCCCCTACCCCACTTGACCCACGTGACAGGATTCCTTCCAGGGAAGGTTGCCACAGACCCTGTCATGAACAGAGCTACACACAGGTCCTAGCTTGTCCCATCCTGGAGAAGGCACTGGGCCAGGAGCTAAGGGAACGTTGGGTATGAGAGACACTAGGACCAGCAGGGAGGGGTCAGCCAGAGGTGGCTCGCTGGGTACATGTGGAGGCTTGAGTGGGTATGCTGAGTGTGTGAGAGCATATGAGTGCCGCCATGGGATCCTGCCTGGGGAGCAGAGAAGTTTGTGGGCAACTGGACGGAGTAACAGAGCTGTGTGATGTTGGGAAACATGAGGTGAAATGTGGATCTGGGTCTCTGTGTGGATCTTGGTGGTGATCAGGGAGTTCCCATATACTGTGTGATATTGGGGTGCATGAGGTGGGCTGTGGGTCTGGGTTTCTGTGTGGATCTTGGGGATGACCTGGTTGTTCCAGTGTGCTGTGTAGTGTTGGGGTGTGTGAAGTTTGGGTCTCTGTGGAGATGTGTCCAAGATGACTCAGGATGGGATATAAGACAGCCCAAGAGATACTTACCTTGAGGTCATTTAAGTCCTTACTGACTGTGTCCGCCACCACCACCACATCCACGTTGGCATCCAGGGGCCAGTGGGCCCGGCCTGTGGGCTCCGCCACCCGTGCAGGATCATAGACCATGTAGATCTTCACCTCAGAGCTCCCAGACACCCCAAAGGTGTTGGCACCCTTGGGCACATCACTAAGGAATGGTGGGGAGAGAGAGACTGAGGGGCTCAGAGAGTGGTCATGTGAGGTAGAGGCTGGAATGTCACTGTTTAGGAGGAGGTACCCCTTACCGATGGGGCTGGGAGCCCCTGCCTCCAAGTCTCCCTGCTCTAACCACATGGTCCTTCCTGCTGGTTCATGAAGACACCAAGCTTTCCTGCCTCAGGACCTTCGTATAGCTGAATGCACTTCCCAACATCCACAAGGCTCATACCCTTAGACTTTAGGGTTTGTTTAAATGTTACCTTTTCAACTACCCTCCTGAGATGGTTAGGGTTAATTGACAGCATCTGGAACTATCTAGGGGTCTGGGCCTTAGAACCTGCCTATGAGGGATTGTCTTGATTGCATTAATTGATACAAACAGAGTGGTAAGATGGTTCAGCAGGTAAGGGGCTTGCCGCCAAGCCTGATAATCTAAGTTCGATCCCCCTAATGGAGGAATGAAAGAACCAACTTTCTCTGACCTCCACTTGTATACATGCACACACATAGACCTCCACTTGTGTACGTGCACACACATAGACCTCCACTTGTATACATGCACACACATAGATTTTTTAAAACATAATTTCTTAATTGGTGTGGGGATACCCACTTTAATTATGGGTGAGGCCATTCCCTGGGCAGATGACCCCAGACAGGGGTCAGAGAGAGGGCTGAGCTTAGAAGTAAGGGCTTCTCTCATGGTTCCCTTCTGACTCTGGACAGCTACTTCTGGCTCTTGCTGCCTTGACTGCCCACTGTGATAGGCTGCACCCCGAACCCTGGGCCAGAATAAGTCCCTCCTCCTTTGAGCTGTTTCATTGTGTTATTTTATCACAGCAACAGGAAGAGAAACTAAGACACCCGCCTCATCCCTGTAGCTAAGGCTGCATTGTCCTTCTGCACACCTGTCCTTTCCTGCTTTATCAACAGTGCATCACTGTCCTGCTGTCCTGCTGTCCTGCACAGCTTAGTTCCGGAGGGCAGCCAGTTTGCCTAGCTTGCTGCTGGACCCTCAGAGGGTGTAGAGACACTCAGCCGTCACATGGGAAGGAAGAAATGGATTCCCACTTTCTGCCAACCTCAGGGTCCCCTCCAGCCCATCTGTGCCGGAGTGTGGCAACAGTACCCACTGACGTGGACTCCACCATACAGCAGCTTCTCCCTGTCCACCTGATGCCTGGTACCCAACTGAAGCTCCAGAGCTCTTGACTCTGGAGAGACAGGGAACCATCAATCTGCTGAGCCCCTCAGCTGCTGGACCACCTGCTTGGGGGTCCTTCTGCTGTCACAGACCTGGGTGGTGGGATGGACACAGGTCCTGGGGAGATGTACGGTCCTTAGACTGATGGATACAAGCTGCCTACCTCCCTGTCAGGCTCTAGCCTGGTCTCAGGCCTCACAGAGTCCTCCTCCTGCCCTGAGGAGACATCAGAAGAGGGGGCCACACCTGTGTGGCTCTCTCCTCTGCCCATCAGTGCTCAGAGTTCTCTACCATAGCGTCTCACAGCTGATGAGGTCACTGACCACTCATGACCACTTACAGAGATCTCCTGACCACATAGACAAGGTGGGAAGTCTTTTCTCACATCCTCCTGCCTCTACCCTTCCCTGGGCCCCTGAGAATCCATCCAAGCACACCTCTGAAAAAGGTCCTTCCACAGCCCCCTACATAGGCACTCTGTCCCTGCCAAGTAGCTGTCTTCCTTGACAATCATGGTGATGGCTGTTGCTACACGAGAGCACATTCACTGTCCAATAGCCAAGCAAGGGGCCTTACATCCTACATAATCCATGCGCTGTGTGGTCATGTAATTAGCGCACAGCGTGATCACGCAGTCGGTGTGCATGCCTGGTGTAGCTATGTGAGCCCATATGCGCATGTGCAGAGGCAATCCATAAAAAGCGGGTCACGGACTCCTCCCCCTTCTTCTTCCCCCTTCTCCTCCTTCCTCCCCCTCCTCACATGTCTCTCCAACAGGCCTGAGCAGACCCTCACCTGTCCCTCCCTTCTAATAAACTCTCATAGTGGGTTTTGTTGTGACTTTTCCTCACAAAAATGGCCACAGTTCCTTCAGTCACACCCTGTGGCCCACCACGGCCCCACTCTACTGATGAGGTAGAAGCATAGGGGAGAGGTCCCTGGAGCACCACGGGCCTCCCCTGCCCCACCCCCTGCTCCCAGAGCATCCTTCACTCTGCGGTCCCATTGCCATGGAAGCCTCACACATCCCACTCCCTCTACTTCTTCCAGGTGCCCTGATCATTTTGATTTAGAGTCCCATCGAGCGAGCACCAGGGGCCGGCTTGCCCACAGTGGCCATGCCTTCCTGAAGCCTTATTCCCATGGTTACTGCCACTCTGCCCACATGGCTTGAGGCTTCAGCTGTTCCTTGCTCCTCACTGTCCCAGACTGGCCTTGAACTCACTATATAACCAAGGGTGACCTTGAATTCCTGGTCCTCCAGCCCTTGAAGTTAATTGTTCAGACGTCAGCATGTGCAAGGCCCACTCCCTCCCTGCTGGCTGTCACTCTGCCCCCGCCCCTGGAGGGTACCAGCTCCCAGCATGCTGTGGTCCCCAGGTTTTATTTGTCAATGGCACCAGCCCCTGACTTCTCCTTGGCCCCACCCCACGCTTCCAATGCAGCTGCCTCCATCTGGCCTCAGGCATCTCTCTGGGGTAGGCCCCACACACTGTCATTACTAAGGACCAAACGGCTGTCAGCACCCACGGGACCACATCTGAATCTCAACACCCCCACACCAGGTCTCAACCCCCTGGGCCTTCTGCACCTGACCCTCTCAGCTTTCCCTCTGCCAGCTGCCTGGCTTAGCTCCAGCAGCTGCCAAGGCCAGTTCCTGAGCTGTGCTAGAGACACAGATTGTTTGGGTCTGTGGCTGCTGACCTTGAATATGACCTTTGACACTGCCTGTTGAGCGTTTTCTCTCTCTCTCTCCCTCTCTCTCTGGAAACTATTGTCACCTTCCCCTTCTCCCTCAGGGCAGGTCACCTGCACATCACCTGTACCCTATCACATGTCTCTTAGCCACACCCAAGCCTCATCTACACCCCCCACCTTCCCTTCTCCCTCATACCCAACTCATGGACACTGGAAATGTCACCCATTTGACCATCACGGCTCCCGGCACTGTCTCCAGGCTGTTGGGCACCCTCTGTAAGACAGCTCCTGCCGCGACTCCCACGGCTCCTGGGACACATCTCCACCGAGGCCTCAGCCCTTCCTCCCTACCCAGGCACCAGAGTTACTCCATCCCTGGGCCCAGCACCCTTTCCCCTCTTGCTGGAAACTTGTCCCCAACTGGCTGCAAGCTCCCAGGCTCCACTTTCTCTCCCTCCACCCAGCCTCACTAATGCATCCTTGGCTGCCCTATCCCAGCAGCAAAAGTTTAACAGCTTTTTGGGGCACGTATAGGCAATCACCTTTACTGTAAAGCTTATTAACACAAAGTATAGCCTATGATTGTAACACTGTATGTTACTCCTCATTGGCGAGTGCCTAGTAAAGTCTGTAGAACCCCTTTCTCCTCACTGAGGCGGGCTGTGGCAGCAGCTCATACCACAGTTGGACAAGGCAGTAGTGTCTGTCCCAGACTGATCATTATCTCACCAACAATGCTGTTGTCATTGAATCTGATGGGCAGCTTGACTGTGGCTTGAGGTGTGTGTGTGTGTGTGTGTGTGTGTGTGTGTGTGTGTGTGTGTACCCAGTGTCTCCCCTTGGGTCAGTAACTTTGCAACTTTCAGTGTAGGAAGATGTGGTGGTTTGAATGATAATGCCCCCATAGGGCTGTGTATTTGAATCCCCAGGTGGTGGAGGAATTAGGAGGCGTGGCCTTGGTGGAGGTGAATCACTAGGGGTGGGCTCAGAAGTTTCAAAGATTTGGACCATTGCTTGTTGGTGCTCTCTCACTGTTTCCTGCCAGTGGAGCAGATGTGCGCTCTCAGCTACTGCCCCAGCACCATGCTGGCCTGAGCTGCCATGCTCCCTGCCATAACAGCCGTGGACTCCAACCCTTCTGAACCCATGAATCCCAGATGAAATGTTTTCTTGTGTAAGTTGCCTTGATCATGGTGCTTTGTCACAGGTGTCAAGATGCCACATCCCTGTCTCGCCACCCTCACAGGTAGGGGCCAGTTGTGGCTCCCCTTGAGAGGCAGCTATAGGCAGAACAGGCCTGCCGGGCCCTTCCCTGGGGGCATGGAGGGGCCTGCCCCACCCAATCCTGCTGCCTTCAAGGCTCTGGCCACCTTCACCCTGTCCCTGTCAGAAGCAGGTGCTCAGCAAGGCCCCAGGGTGGCAGTGGAGTCATGGCTATTCTTGTGGTGCCCGAGAGGCGGCTTTTGCCAGGAGGGTGCTGTGTGTCCTTGGATTCTCATTCCCCTGGCATCCGGCCTACCCCTCCTAGAGCCTCAGGCACCGGACTGGCACTACAGGTCTGTGGGTGGGCCATGAATTAAGTGACAGGCATGTGTGGGAGCTGGGGTAAGCCCAGGAAATCCACTGTTGGATCTGCTTCCGGCATACAAAGCCATGCCTCCCCATGCCACCCGATGCCTCCCCATGCTCCTCTCCGTGAGGAGGCATCTTGCTGGGAAGCTCCTGATGGTGTGACATTCTGGCACATCCCCAGACTCACAGTCAAAGAAAATCTTCTCTCTAAAATGAAGGGACAAGACTGGTATGGTAGTGCATTCCTCTAATCCCAACACTAGAGAGACAGAAGCAGGCAGATCTCTGTGAGTTCAAGGCCAGCCTGGTCTACATAGCCACCTCCAGGCCAGCTCGGCTTGCAAAGTGAAACCCATTCTCAAAAACAATAGAGAGGAACCAAAGGGGGCTGTACTGGTCAGTTTGCTGTCAATTTGACACAAGAGTGCTATTTGGGCAGAGGGAACTTCAATTCAGAAAACGGCCTGCTCAGCCTCGGTTTGTCTCCACGTCTACAGAGCCACCTCCCGGGCTGGTGAGGATTCTGGAAATGCTGTAAAAAAGTGTGCTGTGTTTTGTGACTGCGATTGTCACCCTCCTTGGCCTGAGCCACCTGCACCGGCCCAGCACCATGGCCCCCTCGTCCTCTGCAGCCTGCAAGGATGGGGTCCCTTCAGGTCTGCCTGTATGCTGGAGAGCAGGGGTGCCAGCCTGTAGGGTCTTCTGTCTGGTGCCTGGAGGAGGGCCAGCCAGACCAGCAGCAGTGGAGGCCACCAGAGCCTAGCGAGCCCTTAGAGAACAACACTGAGAGTGTATGAGGGAGTATGAGATGGAGTGGAACCCCGGCCCTCCCCAGACTGCCCCTCACTCAGTCAAGGTGTACCTGCCTGCCTGCTGGGGCATCTGTCTGGACTGCTGGAGTGGGGAGCTTCAAGCACCTCATTTCTCTTCGTTTGTGACACTCTTGACCTGTCTCTACTGCACCACAACCCTCTCAGGTGGGCGGTTCTGTCTCTGTTTAACAGATGAAGACATCTTCTCAGAGAGGTGAGGTAACTCTCCTCAGCTCGCACAGCAGGGAGCCGCACAGTTATCTCCCGTCTCTTACGTGGGCTGATGCTATAAGGAGCATGGGACCGGACATGTCCCTCTGAGGGGAGAAAGGAGAACACATGGGAGGTTGTAGGAAGGACATGGAATGGCAAACTCCCATACAAGCTCCTCATAGATGGTTTCCTTGTGAGCAAGCCTGGAGGACCAAGCAGGAAAGCCACCATCCCTGTCTCTGTCCCCACCTATCCACCTGAACTTCTCAAGGTTAGTGCAGGCCAGAACATGGTGTCTGTGACTTTCTGGTTCTGAGAACAGTGAGCACACACTTTATGTGTCCTTTGGGGTCACAGGGGCCTGGAGCTCATGTGGAGCCCCCACCCCAACAGGACACAGCCTTAGCGCTTCCCAGGACAGGCAGCTCCCACACCTTCCTCTTCAGTTACATTTCCTGCTAGGCTGCAGACTTCCACCTTCCAGGCCATATGTAGCCCTGCAGCTAGGAAGCTTGCCACCTGGTCTCTGGGGGAGAAAGAGGAACAAGACCTCTGTGCCACCCACACACACCAACTTGGGCATCACCAGCAACTTGGGCATCACCAGCAACTGGGGCATCACCAGCAACTGGAGCATCACCAGCAACTGGGGCAGGAGCTGGGTAGTTAGGGCTTATGAGAGGCCTGGGCTGGGCAGTGGCCCAGCAGGAGCAGGAGGTGCATGCTGTCTCATAGACGGAAACAGGGAAGGCCGCAGGTCCAGGTGGCTGGGATCTGGTCTGATAGCAGGTCAGACACAGGCTGACCTGGCCCCCAAAGTCTCTGTCCTTAGAGTCAGTGGTGTTCCATTAGAAATGTTCTCGGCTCAACCTGAGTACCCTTGTTGTATTGCATAGCGTGGGCAACACAGGACACAGTGAAGAATGGCACCCAGAGGAGGCACATGGTCCCTGCTCTGCTCTCTGTCTCCATTCCTAGCCAGCCACCTGCAGAACAAGGGTACAGAGCAGACTGTACAGAGCAGAGAAGAAGTTCTGAGTAGTCATGTAGAGCTATACCATGCAGAGATGAGATTCAGGCCCAGAGCATGCCCACTGCCCTGTCCTCACCCCACCTCTCACACAGAGTCTGCAGCATGGCTAATTCCCAGAGATCAGGCTCCCCTGAGGTAGAGATTACAGAATCTGGAATCAGGCAGGTTCAAATCTCAGTCCCAGCAATCACAGGCTCTATGACTTCAGAAAGTCTCTCAATCTCTCTGTGTCTTGGTTTCTTTGCAAAATGGAGATTATAGAGATCTCTGCCTTGCAAGCTTTCTGTGAGAGTTAACAGGAGTATTGTGGGAAGCACTCCCAGCAGCCATGGCCAATGCTGCTATGAACAGGGCCTGAGAGGCATGAGGAGTGGGCACCACACGGGAAGAGAGAAGGGACCCATGGATGAGAATGCTGCTATGACCCCCTTCTCTCTTAGCAGACCAAGGAGACAGACCAGTTGGACCGCCACACAAACCAGAATCTACAGCAATGACTGACATCTAAGATGCCAGCACACAGGAGGCAGAGGCAGGAGGATTAGGAGCTCAAGGCCAGCCTGGATTATGTAGCAAGAACCATCTTAAAATAAATAAACAAAACCAGGGACTAGGTAAATCCTTGTAAGTATAAGGACCTGAATTCAATGCCCAAAACCCACATTAAAAACAACAACAACATGCAGGGCGGTGGTGGCGCACACCTTTATCCCAGCACTCAGGAGGCAGAGGCAGGTGGATCTTTGTGAGTTCGATGCCAGCCTGGGCTACCAAGTGAGTTCCAGGAAAGGCACAAAACTACACAGAGAAACCCTGTCTCGAAAAACAAAAAACAACAACAACAATAAAAGAAAAAAAACAACAACAAACCAAAACCTGGTTGTGGGCTGGAGTAATGGCTCAGTGGTTAAGAGTGCTTACTGCTCTCTCAGAGGACCTAGGTTCAGTTCCCAGCACCCACTAGACAACTCACAACTACTGTAACTCCAGTTTCCAGGAGATCTGATGCCCTCTTCTGACCTTCAGGGCACTGCATGCATGTGGTATACACACACACACACACACACACACACTCATATCTACCCAGACAAAACACTCATAAGAATTAAAATAAAATAAAAACCTGGGTGCTCATGCACCCAGGAGGACTCACAAGGAGGATCCATCCCTAGAGATCACTTTCCAGAGAGTCTATTCTAATAGGCAAGCTCCAGGACCCTGTCTAAAAAAATTCAGGGTGGATGGCTCTTGAGGAAATACACCCAAAATTATCCTCCACACACACATGCACATACAGGGGCAAGAGAGAGAGAGAGAGAGAGAGAGAGAGAGAGAGAGAGAGAGAGAGAGAGACTGATTTAAAAACAGGAACGAAACATCTGGCATGCTGTCTCTCAGCAAGTTCCCCTCAGCAGAGCCCAGCAAAGTAGGTGTGAGCCTGTGTTAAGTGATGGAGCAGAGGGGGTGGAGATAGCAGGGGGCTCTTCAACCACGTGGAAGGGAGCACTCAGCAGGGAGGTACCATTCAGACACCAGCCAGCCTTGACTTTCTGTCCCTTTCAGCCGGTTGCAGCTAGCAGGGGTCATGAGGGCCTTGGCTGGTCCGGCACCATATATACACATTTCCTTAAGGTCTACACCATATTGGGAGTGTCTGTGACCTCTCTTTTCCAAAGATAGTGATCAGTGGCTCATGGGCACCTTGCAACGCCCTGTTATTGCTCAGGACAGGCTGCCTAGCAAGCCCAGGAGGATGGCCAGACAGGCAGGCCTCTCCACATTGGATACAAGTGGCAGCTGTCACTCCCTAGTCTTCAGAGCAGAGCAAGACTAGAGCCTGGGATCAAAAAACTCCACCAGAATGGGTCCTGGTTTAAAGTTAGTGCAGTGAGTCATGTTCCTCTAGCCAAAGTCGATCTGAGGCCTGTGGGTGATGGAATTCCTCATTAGTAACATGGGAGGCTATGGATGCCAGCTGTACAGACACAGAGAAAGCAAGCTCAGAGGGGCTGAGGGACTGGCCCAATGTCACACAGCCTGCAAGGTCCAGTATGATCCCTCAGATATTCTGTTCTGAGAAGCCACCAAATTGGCCACCTCTGAGCACTTCTTCCTATACAGTGCGACCAGGTGAGTATTGGTGGGGTTGGGGAGGGGAAGATCTAGGCTTCTTTCCTCACTAAGTCCAGAGGTTGGGCCCACACTCACCATGTCCAAAGCCTTGGTGGCCAACCTGGCTCACAGCATGCCTGCTGCCCCTCTGCAGAGTCCCCTGTGGAGTTGTGACCTACCTTCTGTCCCACCTAATAGCACTATGCCCAAGACCTAAGCCACGAAGTTTGAACAGATGTATGGCTCCAAGGGCATGTTGGAAGCACTTGCTAGTAGTAGTTCAAGTGGCCTTGAACTCTAACACAGAATGACTGGGATCCTGCTCTGGGGCCCAGGGTGCACTTGGAGGCCCCAACACAGATCTGTCTTTTATATGAGGCCAGGTTAGCCCATGTCCACAAATGGCACTTTCTCAGTGCCAGCCCTGGGTGCTTTGGAATCCTTCTGGCCTTTCCCACTTGTAGCCAGCTTCCATCCCTGTCCTTGACAGGTATTTAGGGTCCTCACCCAGATTGGCAGGTCCCCAGGCCACACCTCCCTGGGGAGCAGGACCACAGGTAGAGGGCACCCCTGTCAAAAGGATGCATCCTGATGGCGGGAGGCATCTATACCTAGGCAGTCAGCCCTCTCCAGGTCCACTGCTCAGCACAGCAAGTGCTGGACCTGCTGGTCACAGCCCTTCCCCGCCCTGGCCCCCCAGTGAGCAGAGGGATTCGGGTCCAGGGACAAGAGAGCAGAACCAGGGCTTGAATGTGAAGTTGCTGAGAACCCAGGAGGACAGGACCCAAAGAATAATTCACACATCAGAACCCAAGTGACAGAGAAAAGAGGCATGAGGTTGTCAGAGGGATGGGTCCCCAGCCAGCTCAGCATGGTAAGTGGCAGCTAGTACTGAGGAACTGTGTCTGTGGAACTGAGGGAACAGACCTCTGAGGCCAATACCAATATCGGATTTTCATTTTGACAGTACTGAGGATTAAACCCAGGGGCTCCGGCACACTAGGCAAGAACTCTACCCCTGAGCTATACCCCCAGGTCTCTTTTTAGTCTTTGAGACAGAGTCTTACTTGGTTGCCTTGGATTTGCAATCCTCCTGCCTCAGCCTAAGTGGTGGCATGACAAGCGTGTGATCCCTCATCCTGCCTAATACCAACACTCTATGCTGTGAAGATGCCCACTGTCCACTAGCTGTCCCACATCTGATAGCCCTGAGATGACCATGAACCTCAAAGAGGGTCTCCTCTCGGTGGCCTCATAAAGTCCAGGAACTCAAAAACGTAAGCATTTGAACATGACCTCCAACTGAGGGCACTGACCCTTCTGTAGGTCCAAGGACAGGAAGGTCCCAGTGGCACCCACAGCCTGTCAGTCCCTCGAATTAGGATCCCATAAATCCTATAATTGCTTTCCTGGCAGCTTAGCCCAGCTTCCCCATGCTTCCGGGAGCACTTGTCTACATGGCGGTGGAAACAGTCAGACAGACACGCTGCAGGACATGATTGGTTTTGGAATTCAGGAAGCCCAGGAGATGCTCAGGCATGGTCCTTCCTTCCTGTGGCTCATCTGAGAGGCTCACAGTGCTCCACACATCCCAAACCCCAGAGCTATAGGACCTGAAGACTCTATTTTGCTTTTCTGAAAGGGAGGTAAGAGTGTTGCTGTAGCCTACTGGAGTAAGGGGGTCAGGGTGGGAGTCACAGCCTGCTGGGGGATAGGCATCAAGGTGCTGAGATACCCCATGAGGATATTGGGGTAAAGGTGCTGAGCTAGCCCAATGGGGGGTGGTCTACAGCACCTGCTGAATCTGGTTACCCCATGGCACACAGCTAACCCCCCACACAAATATTTTTCCAAAAAGCCAGGCCATGCAGCCCTGGGGAATTAATCACTTCCTCTGATGTCACCCTAAGTGCCATCACCTGGAAGCTCAAACTCTGGGCAGCTCAGATGACTGGCACCCCAACCACTTGGGGGGTCTTTCGCAGGCTTATCAACAAGCAAGACCAGTTCTAAGCCCCTTGGTTGGCCTCAGCTGGAGCTGGTCACCAAGCAAAGGGGTGGGGGAGCCCCAAGTTCGTCTCTCATTGTCAAGTGTCAGGCTCAATTGTCAGTGCCTCAGGCTCCTGGAAGCCCCACTGGTTTGCCCATCCAAGGCACCCTTCCCCACTGCCACTGCGTTCTGGGCAGGAGATCCCTCCTCAGTGACGCAGAGCAAACTCCTGTGCTCCCCCGTAAACTCTGGGTAGCTGTGATGCTGGTCACCACTCGGGGTGCAGAATGACCTGTCAGTCCCTCCTAGAGCCAGCCAAGAGACACCACAGCCAAGGCGGCTTCCTCTGCACCCGCAACACTGCAGGATGCTCAGGGCATGGTGTTCCCACCACATACCCCACCTTGTCCTTGTCCTTGTCCCCTCCCACCTCTGAGGAGCAATAGGAAGAAAAGACGTGGGGGTGCCCACAGCTGGCTTCGCCTACTGAGCAACTACCACAGAAAGGGTTCTGCATACACACATCTCATTTACCCCAACCCATGGTGGTGGCACTGTTGCCTTCCCATTGACTCTCAGAGGCAGAGACAGACAGAGGCAGGCTCACAGAAGTGCAGTGGCATGCCCAAGGTCACACAGCCAGGGACCAACATGACCAGGATACACTAACGGCATACATAACCTCCACGCTGAGCTTCAGAGGGGGCCCAGCACATCCAATCAGGGTTCAGTGCACACAGCCAGAGATTAACTGGTGAGGGAGGGCAGACCTGGTTCCCTACCAAGTGCCTTAGTAGAATAACAACACAAGGCTGAGGTTTGAAAGAACCTTCTAGAAACAATCTTGTCTCTAGGTGAGAGCAGGGGCCTGGGATCAGGCAGGTGGGACTCATGGGCTCTTCTTCCCTGGCGTCAGTGTCAAATCAGGGCTGCCAGATGCAGTACAGGAAGACTAGTCTCAGCTGAGCTTCAGCTAAACTGTGCAGGCTGCAGGATATGGATGTCCCATGCCATCCCTAAAAAAATTAGTGGGGGCCAGGCCCAGGGTAGAGCACTTGACCAGCATGTGTAAGGCCTCCGGAATTCCCCAAAAGGTCCGTCCCTCTGTCTCTCTCTCTTTCCTTCCCCTCCTCCCCTCTCCCTGCTCTACTCAATGGACCCTTTATTCATTAAATCTAGAATCCTATGCTAAATAGAGTGATATGATCCCATTAGCCACATAGGTCTGATGAGACCAGCCCGACCTCTGGTCCCCAGAAGTAAGTAGTCAAGGTCTGGCCTCTGGGGCTTCTGTCTATTTCTCCCCATCTCAGTCACGGGGGTCCTCCACCACTGCTTGAGAGGGGGCAGTGGAATTCAGGGTAGACATAAAATACAGTGTTCACCCACCTGCCTGGGCAAGTGCAGGAACTGAGCCCTAAGGATGATCTGAGTTCAGATGGGGCCTGGGAACCCCCAGCCCTCAGCTCCCTATGAAAGATGCTCCAGAGGCCCTAGACATCACTGTAGCCAACTTCCCCAGCAGCCAGGTAAAGAATTGAGGCTTTACTGGGTCCCTGCATCCCTGTCTAAACAGCCAGGACAGGGAAGACTTGGGTCAATGGGGGAAACTGATGTCATAGTTGTCCTATTCACATGTCTCTATTGCTACCACTGTCACAACCACCATCAAGGCTGCTGCGACAGTCATCATCACCGTCCCTACCATCACCACGCCATCATTACCATTACCACCACCATCTCTTGCCAGCCTAAGTCCCAAGCTTTGCTCCAGGATCACTTCTTAAATTAAGTCATTGAGTTATCCTTTGGCCGCTCCCTCTTAATCCCAGTCACTCTGGTTGTCCCTGGCTGGCCTCCAAGGGTCAAGATGTCAACATGCACACCCACCCCTAACCGCAGAGAGGCGGAAAACTGGCAAGACATGGAGAGAGGGAGGGGGGGTCCAACCCTCTTCTCTGGCTTGAGCCCCAGCTCCTTCTGCTGTTCTACTTGAAGACTGGCATGTAGAACCCAGACAGAGCTTGTTCCCAGGACTCAGAGTAATCTTCTCATCCAGACACTGGACCTAATGTCCTGATCCCAGAGCACCCAGGCAGATCCTATTCCCTTCCCTCCCAAACTCTGAAGCCAGCTCCACCTTCTCTGGTGTCCAAACATCCAGCCTACACCCTCCTGCATATTCTTTGGTCCAGGGGTCCCCCACCTAAGCACAGGAAAGTGTCCCAGCTCTTACCTGTAGACATCAACCGGGGTCTCCTCACCTACCCCACACACGGCATGAGTGGGCTTCTTCAGAGAGAGCTGCACAGCTCTCTGTGGGGCCATCATGTGCCGAGCTCCTAGCCTTCTGGTCGGGCTAGCTCGGGTGCCCAGCAGCCACAAGCCCCGGCGGCCTCCCTGGCTCCCCAACTCTTCTTGGGGACACCTGGCTGCCGGGTAGGAACGTGCGTTCTAATGGGTTGGTGCTCCCTCCTCCCTTTTAATTTCACCCTGCAACCTGGGGAGCCTGCCTGAGCCTGGTCCCCACCTCCTGGCTCCACGCCCAGTCACCTAAGTCATGGGCTGTCAATCTAGGAGGCTGGGAGGGAAGTGTCTGAAGCTCTCTGTGGGGTGGGAAGGGGCCCTGGGAATAGCCAGGTTCAGCTGCCAACAGGAAACTGAGAGGGTCATGTCATCCCACTCATGGGCTCTCGTGCCTGAACCCATACTGTGACAGCCCTTCTGAGGGCTCCACGCCAGCCACCAGCTAAGCTATCTGTAGATCCTGTCTCCTTGTGTGGCAATCCAGTCTTCAGGGTCAGCTCAGTGGATGAACATTGTGTGGTTCAAATCCCAGCCCTGACACTCAGAGCCACTGAGGGGATAAGGTCACTTAAGCTTATCCATGCTTAAGCATGCTCCATGCATGACTCCGTTTACCCCATGTGTGTAACAGCTGCTGTAACAGGAGGACCTATGGGGTGAGAGTTCAGGGCAGCAGGAGAGAGCTAGCCTTGTCTAAAAGATGTGCTGGTGGCTGTTCAGGTCTCTAGTCTTCAAGATGGGTTCGAAATTCTCTTTCTCTGTCCACTGACATCCCAGGGCCAAGGCACCATCACCTCCGCCCAGAGGATGAAGAGCCTGCAGCCCTCTATGTCATGTGCCTCCTCTTGCCTCAGGGAGGGGTCTATTTCCCAGACCATCAAGTCCTTGGATCAAGGAGCCTGGTCTCTCCTGCACCTCCTAAGGTGCTGAGCACATGGGAGCCCAGCAATACCAGTGTGAGCACAGGATATCCCCGGAACCGTCACTCCACAGGTTCAGAACCTGCCTCCTGAGTTCAGAAAGGAGTTTTTCTATATGCTTTTTTTTCCTTCTTCCCTCCCTCCCTCCCTCCCTCCCTCCCTCCCGTCCTGTGAAAACAGTGAATTTTATTAAACACTGACAGTACTTCACGAAGAAACAAAATTGAAGGACGGACATGTTGCCTGCTTGGTAGAGTGCTTACTTAGCCTGCACGAGGCCCTGGGTTTGATCTCAAGTACCACATAAAACTGGGTGTCTCCGCAGTGAATGCCTGTAACAGTGGCAGGAAGATCAGGAGTTCAAGGCCATCCTGAGCTGTATAGTGAGTTTGAGGTTGGCATTTCAGCAAGAAAGGAAGGAAGGGAGGGAGGGAGGGAGGAAGGGAGGGAGGGAGGGAGGGAGAAAGGAAGGAAGGAAGGAAGGAAGGAAGGAAGGAAGGAAGGAAGGAAGTCAAATTACAAAACCACTTCATTTCAATCATGTCTGTGTTTGTGTCTGTCTCTCTCTCATACACACAGATACACATACATGATTGGAAGAACATACGTCAAAATTAACAAACACGTTCTATAACTGTTATTTTCTTCATATTTCCCTTCAGGTCGTCTTCAACTTATTTAAAGAAGTAAATTTCTTTGAATAAGAAAAAAAATATTTGGGACAGTGCACAAGCAGGTTTGTGTGGACCACAGTCACGTAACGCCGTCTCTGACCCTAGCTTTGCTTCTGGGAAGGTTGGGTAAGGCAGCTGAGAAAACCCCCCATTCACCACAGTCACACGGGGACAATTCAGACCCTCCTCACAGGGCCACTGTGGGAATGAAAGGCATGGAAGCAAAGCCAGGCATGGTGGCCAACACTTTGAGGCCCTTCTCGAGTCCCCTCCCCTGTGGCTGGTCAAGGGTGCTCCCCACTGGCTTGTGCCCTCTGAATTCTGGCACCAAGGCAGCTGATGACCTCCATGGGTGAGCTGGAAGTGGCCTCGGAGGAAGCATGCAAGGAGGGCCACAGTGTTCAGGGCCCCGAGTCAGCAAAGGGATGGAGGGAGAAGGCTGGGTGTAGGTCTAGGGATTGGCTAGTCTGTCGTAAACATGAAGAGGCCACTGGACTGCTTGCTGACTGGGGAGGGTGGATGACATGTCCCCTTCATGATGAGAGACTTCTCTGGAGCCACAGGACATGCCTCCCAAGCAGCAAACACACAGCTGAGAATCCTTTCCACAGGCAGAGGACAGCAAAGATAAGTAGGAGAGACGCATTCCTGGCAGGAGGGCTAATTGACGGTGCTTGCCCCCAGCAACCTCCAGCCTGGCTAGGAAGCAGGAAACAAACGGAGGAAAACAGCATAAACTTTTATTTGGTTCTTCTTTCTGGAATGATCGTCCTTTCCGTCAGCATAACTGAGTGTGATATTTCTGGCCTTGAAAGTTCATTCTGCACCAGGCAGTGGTAGCACACACCTTGGATCCCAGCACCCAGGAGGCAGAGCCAGGTGGATCTCTGTGAGTTCAAGGCCAGCCTAGTCTAGTAGAGCAAGTTCCAGGACAGCCAGGCTTAAACAGAGAAACACTGTCTTGAAGAACAAAAATGTATTATACCTATAGGCATCAAGGCTAAGCCTCAGTTTACCACTCCCCTACCCCACACCTCCTGGCTAGAGAAACCAGCAAAACAGCCCTGCAGGAGCATCCTTTCCACCACCTTTTCCCCAAATCAGAAGAACCAGGACCCCAGTGATTTTGTCTAAACCCATCTATTAGTAGAAACATGTCCGTTTTCCATGAAATAGAGTAAAGAATGTCGAGTGAGCTCCCCCAAAGTGCACAGGCTTCCACTGAGGAAGACTGGGCGTTGGAGGGGTGGAGAGGTAGACTGGTGGATAGATGAACAAGGGGATGAGTGGACAGATAGAAGGGAAAAAGGAAAGTGGGGAGGGAGGTGTGGTGTATAAGACAATGGTGGCGACATGATGGGACAGGGGCAGTGCTGATGCCGACGAGGTCTGCCACACTAGTAATCCCAGACCCAACCTCACCTGTGCCAGGCAGTTTGTAAGACTCTTCCGTATATTTGCTCATCTGACCTTCCCAGCAGTTCCAGGTGACCAATCCTGAAGACCTGAGTTCAGACAGATCAGGGCCCGGCTATGCTCTTGGCCAGTGTGTGGAGGGCAGGGCAGCAGGGCCTGGCTTCTCCAAGGGGTCACTCTTGGGATTAAGGGAAAAGAAGGGAGTCAGAGAGGGCTGGAGAGGATTGGGTGGGGGTACAAAGGTAGGAACCGAGGCCTGAGCTGAGATGAACTCACAAGGCCGGCTTTCTGCACACAGGCCGCCTCACCTCTACCTGGGCTCCTGAGCGTCCACAGGTCCTTGCCGGGGGAACATTAGGCTCCTTCTGTGTACTTCCCCTTTTGCTCAAATAGGCTTCCTGAGAAAATTGAACAGCCATTTGCACTGTTCTAGGAAATAGCACACACTGTCATGACTCTCTCATGGAAGGAAACCCACGTGTCTGTTCTCCAGGCCCTGCTGTGGGTTCTGAACCCCTCCTCACCCCCTTCCTTTTCTTCGACCTGAGAACATTTCCTGGGAGACAGCATGACCTGCCCAGGCCCCTGCCCTACCCTCACCCCACAAAGTCACGTCCTGCACATCCAGGCTGTGGTCTCTTTGAACTTGAGAGTCCAGGTCTGATGGGTCAGACCTGGGAGCAGCGGGGGTGGAAACTGGGTGACCTCATCACCCCCTCCACAGATGAAATATTCAGCTCAGAGTTCCTGCCCTCACTGGGCAGCTGAAAAGACAACACCATGCAGGGGACAGCTGCCCAGGAGCTGTGGGACTGAGAGGTGTTTCCAGCATGCCCCGTGAACAAGCCGGGGATACGGCAGCTGGGCAGGTGCCTAGGTCTGGGCTATGACATCCACGTCCCATCTTTTCGCTAGCTTTGTGGAGGCTGATCATTTTTCTTTGTGCCGTGGTACAGCAGGGAGCCAACCAATAAGACCTTGCCCTCCTGGAGCACAGACAGCAACAAGCTGTACACACAGTGACAGCCAGGCAGCAAGCGAGGATGAAGACCAAAAGGGGTGAGGAGCATTATACAGAGCATGGTGATCAGGGCAGGCTTGGCTGTACAAATGACTTGGGAGTAAGTCGGAAAAACAACAACACAGACCTACACATGCACCTGCATACACACATAAACACACACACACACATACACATGCACATACACACACATACATACACATGCATACACATACACACATAAACGCACATACATGCACATACATACACACACACACACACACACACACACACACACACACAATCTTAGTAAGTTCCAAGGTGCTGCTGAGTTTAGAGACTATGATTCCTGCTCCCTCTAGGCCACCAGCTCCCTGTGTGTGGAACTAGATCAGAATTCTCACCCAAGACACCCTTCAGGGGTCAGGCAGGCTACTCAAAGGAGAAGAATTGCCAGAAGGGAGATGGTTGGGCTGGGTGGCTACTGTGTCCAGGGACACAGCCTGCCTGGGCTGATCACAAGTTGCTATCCCCTGAGAAAAAACCCGCGATGCGCTGCACTGCGGTGCGGGATCTGGGTAAGGGTATGATTAAGTCTGTTTGGGGAGGTGACTGGATGTCTGTGAGGTTAGGCACCTGGGCCAGGGGAGCTCTGGCAACCAGCAAGACATAGGAATGGCCAGTCCAGGCTGCCTGGCGACTGCCAACCCCAGATGTGGCTCTTCCGGCCTGAGGGTCACACCCCTGATGGTGCTTCTCCAGGGCAGCCAGTGGGGAGAGCATCTGTAGAGCCCCTAGCTCCAGGGAAGCTCCCCTCCCCTTTCCTGTTCTCATCTCCCTTCCCAGGACCCGAGGGCACGGCAGGGACGTTCCACCTGCTTCCTGGACTCCACCTTTGCTCTGGAAGGGTCCTCTGTCACCATCAGAAGGTCATGGTCTCTGGGCTCATTTTCCAGTCAGGTTAGTCAAAGCTTGAAGGGAGCAATGACTTACCCAAGGGAGAAATCACAGGAAGTGGAAGATCCAGTGTTTTCATTCATTCATTCATTCATTCATTCATTCCTCATTCACTCATTCACTCACTCATTTGGCAGACATCTAGAGGGAATTTGTTATTTCCAGGTGCCACCCTAGAATCCACAGTTACACAGAGCAGGTGAGTGCTCTCAACTCTTATTGGGGTCTTCTACATATCCTCTAACCTCTTTCTGTACCACTGCCATCCAAGGCTTGCTAGTGACTGGGGAGTGTCCCCAGACGCTTTGACTCTTCTGTCATGAGAAAGCTGAGTACCCACCAATTCCCTAAGCACAAGGGACCCTGGGGCCAGTGGCTGTAGTGGCAGGAAGGGGTGAGGGCCAAAAGCCATGTGACTCTGTCAGCCCTGTTCCCACAGAGCCCAAAGCTCAGGCCCAGCTCTCTGCTAAGGGACACCTGAGGTCCATGAGACCATATGAGCAGTGCTAAATGATACCTTTGCTGGGGCTGGGTCAGGTTTGGGCACCAGCTGAGCAGGCACGAGGATGCTGCCCTCAGGGGCTTAGGTTCAAGAGTGCCACCCCACAGGTGGCCAACTCAGTGACCTCAGATCAATCAGCCCTGTCCAGGCCACGCTTGGCTTCCACATCTCTAAAAATGGTGTTTAAGGGACACCTCGGCCACATCTTCAGTCTCTGCTTTTCTCCGACTCAGACTCTAAGTGGTCACCCTCCAGCTCATCTTCTCTGGCTCCCAGTTTCTCTTGGTCGCAGGCTCCTCTTCACACTTCCTTCACCACCACCCTGACCCGGATACCGCTGTCTCCTTTTGGAGACCTCCGCAGCTCCTGGTGTCCCAGGCCCTGGCTTGCTGCAATCAATCATGTCATTCCTCTCCTGAAAGCCTTCTTCTGTATTACCTCGGATGTGGGTCAGTTGGTAGAATGCTTGCCTAGCATGCCTGAGCCCAAATTCGATCCCCAGCACCAGTTAAACAGTGATCAGACCTGTACTCTCAGCACCCAGGTGGTAGAGCTAATAGGAACAGGAGTTTGAGGTCATCCTCAGCTACATAGGGAGTTGGAGGCTAGCCTGGGCTATGAAAGACCCTATTGCAACAAGATGAACAAACAAACAAACAAAAAATCCAAAATCCCTCAGGATGCAGGAAGTGGCTGAGTGGGAAGCAAGGAAATTTTGGGGCCTGATCCTTGTATTCCAACCTGGGCTTGGCCAAGCCAGGATTCTGGGCACATGACTGGACTTCTCCATGGTTTCTAATTTTCTAAATTTCTCTGTCTTTTAATTTTTAAAATCTTCAACAATGCACAAGTTTAGAGACATACATTAAACAGTGGTGGGCTTATGGCTGATGTTCAGGAACAAGGTTGACCTGGCATTCAAGGCCCCTAAAACCAACCCCCTCAATGGCCCTCCTGACTGGGAACCTCCTCAAATCTATCCGGGCCTTACTGCTGCTCCTGCTTGGGACCTACTCCCAGACCTGGGATTTCCACAGGTTTCTTGCCTTCTGGTTCCCAGTACTCCCTCACCTCCACCTCTTAGCCTGTCACACATCCTAGAAGACTTAGCATCCGTTACCGTGGTGGGGTCACACTCACATCCTAGGAAAAACAATTTGAGAATGCCTACATAATACATGCTCTGGGGCAGTGATTCTCAACCTTCCTAATGCTGCGAACTTTAATACAGTTCTTTATGTTGTGGTGACTCCCCTCAACCATACAATAATTAAATTGCTACTTCATAACTGTAATTTTGCTACTCTTATGAATTGTACTGTAAATATCTGATATGTGACACACACACCCTAAAGGAGTTGGGACCCACAGGTTGAGAAACACTGCTCTAGGGCTTTTTTTTTTTTTTTTCTCTCCCCAAGTGAAGATACTAAGTCAAATAAGAAAGGGACCTGTTATGGCATTTATCTGTATGGTAGATTTAGCTCTGAGTTCCCTAGTAGACCAGGAAAAAGAGAAAGTAGCATGGATTTCATGAATCATGGTATTCACAAGATAAAACTAAGCCAGCTGAGGCAGAGAAGCCCAACTCTTCTTGACCCAGAGGACTGACTCTGGGTGGAGCTTAATAAATGACTCCAAGGAAGAATTCTGAACCATAATGGCTCACGGGAGTCGTACAGTTGCATCTGGCCGGACCCCCAGGCTTATCTGGGGGACTGAATTTGTAGACACACATGCTCGGTCTCTCTTAAACTCTTTTAGAATTCTTTGTTTTAAGCAAACTTTTGGGTAAAGAGAATATGGCAGGGATTCTAGACCGTCTTCCCTGAAACTGCTAGGGCAGAGACCTAGGCTCCAGGGACATCCCACTTAAACCTTAGCCCAGATCCAGAACCTTCCACAGACTCTCAGAGCCATGATATCCTTTGAGGAGGCACAGTGCCTCTGCTGGGCATCCCTCTAACACAAGGTTTTGTGTCTCACCTGGCCTTTCCATGAAACTTGCCCCACCTGCCTCATGGGCCACATAGACACAGGAGGGCTGTGTGACTTGCCATGAACAAACAGCAAGGGAACTGGGCATGTGGCCCAGTTGGCAGAGCACTTGCCTTGGATGCATGAAGCCTTGGGTTCCATTCCTGACACCCCATAACCTAGGTTCTACAGGGTCTGGTAGAGACTTCCCAATGGGAAGTCTGGGCTCTCATCATCCATACACTATGGAGGTCTCCTGCCTGTGTCTACAGCGTCAGAACAAATCCACAAGCTTTGCCAGTGGCATCGGCTACTCCTGATTTGGCTCGTCGTGCTGATTGATATTATCAGCCTGCCTGTGAGGGAGAGCTTAGTTAAACTCACTCAGAATGCAGATGTCACTGTTCCTTGAGCTGGAGTCCCAGACTGAACAAAAAGGAGAACATGAGCTGAGTCAGTACCCTCTTCCTCAGCTTCCTCGCTCAGATGCAATGGGTCAGCAGCCTCACCTTTCAGCTGACATGCCTGCACCGTCATGATGGATTGTACCCTCAAAGTGTGAACTGAAATAATGCCTCCCTTTCTTCTCTCTCTCTCTCTCTCTCTCTCTCTCTCTCTCTCTCTCTCTCATTTGTTGTTGTTTGGTTTCGTTTTGTATTTTGGTTTTCTGAGACAGGGTTTCTCTGTGAATCCTTGGCTGTCCTGGCTTGCTCTATAGACCAGGCTGACCTCAATTCACAGAGATCTGCCTCCTGAGTGCTGGGATTAAAAGAGTGTGCCATCATACCAGGCTGAGACTCCCTTTCTTAAGTGACTTCTTGATAAGTATTTGGTCGTAGCCACAAGGAGAGCAGCCGATGCACTTGGTAATCATAACTGTGGG
This sequence comes from Onychomys torridus, assembly GCF_903995425.1. Taxonomy (NCBI): domain Eukaryota; kingdom Metazoa; phylum Chordata; class Mammalia; order Rodentia; family Cricetidae; genus Onychomys; species Onychomys torridus. Next base: position 154,447,722 of record NC_050444.1, read on the forward strand.
CGATCACAGTGTCTTTTATTCCATTCCTACCATAATTACTACCATCAAATACTCTCAGCTCCCATGCCACACATGTCACATGTCATGGTATCCAGGCTACAGAATGACCAGGGCAGGGTTCAAGGAGCTTCAGGGTTCAGACAGCTGAGCCCCTCCAGATGAGAAATATAACAACCTGGGCACAAGGCTGTCAACACCACCTAAGTGGCAGCTTCAGCTGTCAGTCTGAAGAGGACCCTGTGTTCTACATGTCACCTTCAAGGATTCATCCCATCCGAGCTGAAGCTGCCAAGGGACAGAGGTCATCAGGCAGGTTCTCTGCTTAGATGATGCTTTTCCTGAGAGGTGACTGAGTGAGGGGCTGGCATGCAAGGTCACATCGCAGTTTTGTGATGTTCCTTGGTAGTCCTAGTGTGGGGTGACACCTGGTACGTGGATAAGCCCTTGTGACTGGCATTTCTTTGTGATTTGGTGTGCTCACAGCCATTCTTTATTGGCATAGATAAAACCTTTATCAGTTTGTGGCTCCAGGTATGCTGGCAGCTGTTTGCTTAGATAAACAAGGCGGAGTCCTTCTGTCTTGGCACCTGCACTCAACATGGAGTAACTCATGACAAACCGCTGCTTTGTAAAACATGATAACCCAGAGCAGGCACAGCCCACTGTTTTCACCTGTACCCCATTGCTCTCTCCCAAGACAATGTAAGCAAGACAGTGACTCCCCAAGCCTCCACTGCACAGAGGGCTCCTCCCCTTTCCCAGAGCAACCCACCATCTGTTCAGCAGCCATTTCTTGGGCACCTGCCTTGATCCAGACCAAGAGTTGAGGCGGGGGAGCTGGTGATGTCCTGACTTCAGGGTGTGTGTGTGGGTGTCTCATGGAGACCTTGGGTATGAATACTGGGACATTGGTGGGGGGGAGTCTTTGAACTGGGCTGTCACATTCTTGTCCAAACAACTGGATCCCACCATCTGCGCATGGCAGCCATGCTTGAGAGTCCTAGCAGCAGTGGCTGAACTCACGTGGCAGGCTCTCCAGATCACCCTCTTGCAGGCAATCACAGTAAGCTCCATCCACCCCTTCTCAGACCTTCTGAGCCATTCTCTCTCCCTCCTTGGCCCCTCACTAGTCCAAGCCTTTCACTTACTGTTTCTAGAAAACCCTCCTCCCCCAAAGATGCTCAAGACCACTCTCACAGGGTATTTAAACTGTCCCCCCACCCCCACCCCCACCCTCGCCAAAACAGACACATGGTTTTTCGGCTTCTCTTTCTCAATTCCTCTCTGGGGTGCTAGAAGATTACCCTGGAACACTTTACCCATTAAGCCTGGGCTTTTTCTAATTTGGTCTGATTTGGATTGCTGCGTCAGTGGAGAGGCTTATTGGGGTGAAAATCTTTTCAGTATGCGCATGTGTGTACCTGTGAAGGGTAGGGGTTGGTGTTGGCTGTCTTCCCCATTACTCTCTGACTTACTTTTTGAGACAGGGTCTCTCACTGAACCTGGAGTCACTGATATGCTAATTTATGGTGATATATTGTGCATCAAATAAAGCTTGCCTGAGGATCAGAGGACAGAACCAACCACTAGATTAAATTTAGAAGCCAGGCAGTGGTGGCACACACCTTTAATCCTAGCACTCGGGAGGCAGAGATCCATCAGGATCTCTGTGAGTTCAAAGCCACCATGGACTACATGAGGCTGATTGAGTATAGGAGAAAAACAGAGCCAGGCAGTGGTGGCACACACCTTTAATCCCAGTTCTTGGGAGTCACACACCTTGCTCCAAGCATTTGGGAAGCACACACGCCATTAATCCCAGCACTAGGAAGGAAGTGAGGTGGCTGGGCAGAGGAAGGCATATAAGGAGTGAGGAAACAGGAACTAGCCCGTAACACGAATTCTAAGTGGTCGTTTAATAAAAACTCGGAGCCAGATATTGGAGTAAATGCTGACAGATCAGAGGGACAAAGGAACAAGCTGCAGCCACCACCTCTCACCTCACTGACTCCTTGGCCTGAAAAAGCCTCTAGTTCCTGTCTCCTCACACCTTATATACCTTTCTCTGCCCAGTCATCACTTCCTGGGATTAAAGGCATGTATGCTTCCCAAACAAAGGCATGAGATCTTAAGTGCTGGGATTAAAGGCATCTGATTCCCAAGTGCTGGGATTAAAGGTGTGTGCCACCACTGCCTGGCTCTGTTTCTCTCCTAGACTGAGTCAATCTCATGTAGTCCAGGGTGACTTGAACTCACAGAGGTCCAGACAGATCTCTGCCTCCTGAGTGCTAGGATTAAAGGTGTGTGCCACCACTGCCTGGCCTCATGTTTAATCTAGTGGCTTGTTCTGTTCTCTGATCTTTAGGCACATTTTATTGGGGTACACAATACATCACCACACTAGCCCCTTTTTGGCTGAGGACTCAGAGGCTCTCAGTCAGAGGATTTGTGGAGACAGGATCTTGCCTTCCATTCAGCCTGAGGATTGGGTAGTGGTGAGAAGTTTCTCTAGTGGCTTGTTCCTTTGTCTCTCTGATCTCTCAGCATTTACCCCAATATCTGGCTCCGGGTTTTTATTAAGACCATATAGGATTCATGCAACATCAATTAGCCATCATGCTCAAAGTATAGGCTGTGTATAATTCCCAGTGCTGAGATTACAGGACGTGTGCCACTGTGTCTGCCTTCCAAGTGCTAGGATTAAAGGTGTGTGCCACCATTGCCTGGCATCTATGTTTAATCTAGTGGCTGGTGCTGGAGACCTGAACTCAGGTCCTCATGCTTGTGTGGCAACCAAGTCATCTCCCAACTCTCTACGGGAACATTAAAAAAATGTTTTTGGTTTGTATGTATATATGTGTGTACTCTGTGTGTGTGTGTGGGGGGGCTATTAGGAACACCAGCTGCATACCTGGTCCAAGTACCAGGGCCTTATACCATGCCCTTCCAGCACCTACCAGGGAGCTGGCCATGAACACACAAAATGCATGCTGGCCTCTCATGGTCCACCTTCCCCAGGAAGCCTTCCCAGCTGTCCCTGGCTCTCAAGAAGTGTTCTGTTCTTGAAGCCACATCGTCTCTGTTATGGAAAACTCGACTTCAGCCCTATCACTTGTCATTCTAGCAGGATTCACATTCCACGGATGGATGGATGGATGGACGGACACAGGGCCAGCTCAGACAGGCTGGCTCATGTGAAGAAAGTCTTAAACTCCAGGTCTTGTGAGACCAAAACAGGAACAATATACCTTGCAGGTTAAGGGTTCTGTTTGCAGTCAAGACAGTTAAGAGTAAGTCCCTGTTTGTCCTGTGGAAGTCCTTGCAAGTGAAGGTTTATATTTGTAGAATATGTTCCTGTTTCTTAGATCTGATGTAAACTACAAAAGATGTTTTTTGCAGGGTGGTGGTTCACACCTTTAATCCCAGCACCCAGGATGCAGAGGCAGGTGGATCTCTGTGAATTTGAGGCCAGCCCGGTCTACAGAGTGAGTTCCAGGACAATCAGAGAAACCCTGTCTCAAAAAAACAAAAACAAAAAAAAAACAAAAACCAAAAACAGGTTTTTTCAACCTACACTAAATTCACAATCCCATTCACATGCTGCCTATCTTCCCTTTCACTGTATTCTTCTAACAGTGTGTAACAGCCAAGTCTCCACCCCCGGGAACACCTTATCTCTCCTATAAAAAGACCCTCAAGAGGCCAGCAAGGACTGCTCTCTAAAATCCCAACTTAGGAAGAAGCAGCCGGATGGGTCCTGAATGCACCCCAGAACAAAGCTTGCTTCGATTGGACATTCATGGATTCAGTCTTCCTCCTCACAATTTCCAGTCTTATAAGTGTTCTGAGCCATCAGGCAAGCCCTGGGCAGCAGCACCACCCTTGGTAGACAGTGTCCCCAGGGTCCCCTAGTGCCCTGGGCAGTGGCTCTTGGGGAGCAGGGTCGCCTGTGAGCAGAACTCTCAACATAACCCTACCTCTCCTGGCCCCGCATCCCAGTGGTAGTGGGTGGGGAGAGGGAAGGACAGGGTACAGGTGGACAGACAGACAGACAAGCTGAGGCGGAAATAAGGGACGTTCCAAGATGAACGGAGAAGCAAGCATAAGGAAGGCAGAGGCAGACAGCAGCTGGGAAGTCACGACAGAAAGAGTGAGGCCCAGAGACAGGTGGTGACAGGCTCTGGGTCACACAGTAGGCAGCTGCAGAGCTGCCTCCCCTGGTGCAAAGCCTGACTCCAGAGAAAACAAAGAAAATCTCATTAAGTCTCTGGCAACATTTATCAGATGGGCGATGGCTCACACTCTCGATCTGTCAACACTTCCCATCCTGTTCCTTCTCCCCTGCCTCCTGCCTCCCCCTGTTCACTTTCTGGAATAGGCAGCTGGGGACTGCCCAAACTCATCTGTGTGAAGCTGGAGCTGGGTCCCCAGCTCAGGGCAATGACACCTCCCCACCCCTGCTGTCCAAGCTAGGCCACCATGCAGAGACGGTGAGAGGCAAGTGGCTGTAACAGTGAGATGTCTTCAGCTCCCAGCTCCTGCCTTCTAGAGGCAGAGAGGGTCCTAATCTGCCTTAGGCATCTGCCCAGGTTCCCTGTGTCTCTGGCACCCCATAGGTGGGCACACATGAGCAGGCGACACAGGATGCCTCCACTGGCTCATGTGGGTTACATGGGACAGTCGCCACCTGCCACTCCCCAGCTGTGTTTCCTGTGTCCTGCTCACATTCTTTTCCTGGAATAAGGTATGGGTGGCCAACCTGCAGTGCCCTCTCCCCCTCCACATGCAGCCAGACCTGAGGTGCACCAGGCTGGAACAGGTACTCTCTAGCGATGTCTCCTCAGACATGACAATTCTCCTGCCTGTATCTCACAGGTAGATGGTAAGCCTCAATGGCCTCAGAGTCACAGACCAGCCTCCTTTGCCCTTTGCCTTGCTGGGTTTGGAGACTTCTCTTCTCTCCCTCAAGGGTCAGGTTTCCAGACCTTTCGGAGGACAATGGGAAGAAGTCATCTAGGTGAAGGTGCTGGGACTCGCCCGACTCTCCTGACCCCAGGAGAAGAGCCGAGTGCCCAAGAGCAGGGTCTAGTGATCTGTGCCAGACATACAACTGTAGGGTCACTCACCACAGGCATGCAGAGAGAGGGTTGCCAGAGCCTGCTCAGGGTGGGGCCTTTCTGTGGGAGGTAGCACTGGGGTGGTGACCTGAGCAAGGGAGGGTTTATGACCTAGGTCAGGCATTCCCCTTTTCTCCCGACCTCCCTCAGGGTGCTCAAGGTTGGGTGTCTATAATGCCCCTCCTTCGGTAAACTATAGACCCCAAGTGACACCCAAGCTACCAGATGGGAGACATTTGGCATCTAGAAGGGAGTTCATTAGAAAAGGGGCAGATGAGAACCCAGGGTCCTTGGCTCTGGGTCTAGTGCTCTCTGGACTTGTTCTTAACCTCCACATCTGCCAAGATCCTTGCCGCTCAGTTACTGGGCATACACGTCTTTCCTGGCCTGAGCCTGGCTCCCAAATAAGCCATCCTGTCTGGCATCACACAGCCAATGTGTCTGTCCTCTGTGTCCCACGTGGCTCCAAGTCTCCTGAGTCCTTTTCAGCAGGAGCAACCACAGGTTCAAAGCAGATTCTGCCTTCATCTGAGTTGGGCATGCATCAGCTCCTCAAGGCTGCACCCCCACTCACTGCACCCCCACCAAAGCCTCTATCCTCCCCAGCTCTTCTGATAGCCCCACTGAGTCCCAGACACCAGGTTCTGCAGATAAGGCTTCCCCCAGGCCCCATGGGGCCAGCCTCTGTACCCCAAGTTGAGGAAAACAGCAGGCCAACAGAGCTCACTAGATGGGAAGGCATGGAATACTGGCTTCTCAGCTCCCCTGAGTTTTAAAGAAGTCTCCTTAAGGGGGAGGTGTCAAGTGAACCCTTTGAGCTCAGGAGGCAAGAGCAGTTCAGAAAGAAAGGTTACCCCAACTCTACCTCGAATACCTGTATGCAGTAAGCAACCTGGTCAACCATTCAGAGCAGCCTACGTGGTGCATTGTGGGGAGGGATTCAAAGTGTACAAGACTTTGTTTGTTTGTTTGCTGTTTGTTTTGCTTTTTGAGACAGAGCTTCATTGATCCTAGCTGTCCTGGAACTTGCTCTGTAACCCAGGCTGGCCTCGAACTCACAGAGATCTGCCTGCTTCTGCCTCCCGAGGGCTGGGATTAAAGGTGTGAGTCACCACTGCCCGGCTAAAGTGCACAGGGCTTTAAGCAGGGGCCAGCAATGTGATTCTGAGCTTGCAGCTAGCATCCAGGCTGTGAGGCCTGGGCTCCTCCCAGCCATGTCTCCATGAGTCTCCTTCAGAAGGTACCATGTAAAGCATCCTCAGCCTCATAGACACCAGAGGATGGTGAGAGAAGGATGAAGGAGACCTGCAATCAGAAGAAGAGGAAGAGGGTGGGGGAGAGGATCATAGGCTCAGTGCGTGGCTTGGCTCTTAAGCATTCTCTAAAAGCTCCAGCATGTGTGCATGCATGCGTGTGTGCGGGGATTTAGAGGCTTGGCCTCTGGGGGTGATGGATCTCTGAGACTCTTGCTCCTGTGTTGTACATGGATTCAGAGGTGGGGCAGCTGGAGTGATAGATCACTGAGACTCTTACATAGTTGATTGGTTAATCCATCAATGGACTCAGCTTAATGGGCTGTTGGGAGGCAGTGGAGGCTTTAGGCCATGGCTGTGTGCCTTTGAATGGGGATGGTTGTCCTGACGCCATCCTCTCTCTTTGCTTCCCAGCCAGCCTGGAGAGAGCAGCTAGCTTGGTCACATGCTCCCTGCCTGTGATGTTCTGCCTGGTCAGGGTGACCAGGGGTGGAACCTCCAGAGCCCTGAGCCAAGATAAACCTGTCATCATGCAAGTTGCTTTCTCAACAGGTAGTTTATCACAGCAATGGAAAGCTGACTAATCAGGGGTATAAGGATTCTATGTATCCCCAGACTGGAAGGGGCCTCCTCAGCACAAACTAGAGCTCTCCAAGAGGTTGCTGGGCAGAACACAGGGAACCTTGAGCCCCATTAGTGGTACCCCACAGATTGCTAGAGTCCTCTGGCTCTCTCTCCTCAGTCTTCTCTTTCTTTGACTCTGTGAAAGGAAGCATTGGGTAGCTAAAGCTCTGAGGTTAGTCCACTCTGACTCCATGAGACCAAGGGAGACCTTTCCCCACCTTCTGCCCAGCAGCACCCCGGCCTCAACGCCACTCTCCAGAATGAGGCCAGTCAGACTGGGGCTAGGTCTGAGCACCCACAGCCCAACCCAGGCCTGAATCACTCAACCTGATCTTGGCCTCCAGCCCTGGAGCTGGGGTTGCCGGCCTGGCGGGACAGGGCAGCATCTGGTTCAGAAGAATTATTGCTTCCTGTCTTACTTCCTCCAGAGGATGTGTGGCTCTCTTCTCCCAGACACCCAAGCAGTGGCTCCTAGTGCCAGCCACCTACAGAGTAGTGCAGGCCTCCTGTGTGCCATTCTCACAGATGGAGTGGGGTGGGGGTGGGAGCCTGATGGTAGAGGCAGAGCTTCTGTGAGATTGCAGGCTGAGTCTCCACTCCAAGGTAACAAAGCCCCATTGCCCTTGAGAGACCTGGTCTCATCGACAGGACTCAGGCCTGGTCCTTTGGAAGCCTCCTGGCTGATTGCCAGGCTGTCCCTGTCCCTGCCTTCAGGCTCCCTCCTGGCAAGTGTGGTCAGGGTTAGGGTCAAGTACAAACCAGAGTTGACATGGGAGATGTGCTAGGGTCCACATCCAGGACAGAGACTCCCCTCCCACACTGCACAGCCATTTGCCCCGGCTCTCCAGCTGCACTAGCTGGCTGCCCATGCGTGTGGCCAGCCAGACATCCACTTTTCCTGTTCCAGGACAGAGAACCAGACCTCGAAGGAGGAGACCTAAGGACAAGGCCACACAGACTGGGGCCCAGTTTTACTACAGCCGGGAGGTGGGGAGCAGCAGCCGGTGACTCAGGGAGCTGGGTTCCCCATGCATTTGGCGCAGAAGGCTCGGGCTGCCAGGCACCCTCTGCCCCAGTGCCCTCTAGATGGCCTGCCCAGAGCTGGCCTTTCCCAACCCTGTTTGGAAAAGCTTTTTATTTGAGGGAGGCCTGCTGTCTCATCAGGAGTTTATGAGCCTGGTTTATGGGTCTGGTCCAGAGAGCCTGGGGCACAGCTTTGGCATGTGCCAACAAAAGTACCCACTTAGGTGCAACCTGGACTCTTGACTCCAGCTTCTCTGGAAGCCAAGATTAGGGATGAGTCAGCATATGAAGGGAACAGGAAGGACCAGAGATAGGTAGTAACTTACTGAGGTCACACAGCACACCGGTAGCAGACCTTGGTCCTGATATTGTTCCCCTGGCCTCTGTCCAGGACTTGCATAGTGCCAAAGCTAGGTGGACACAGGTCTTCATGCTGGTAGGAGCAGCTCAGGATGTCAGCAAGAGCTGTATTGAGGACATGATGGGCTTTACCTTTTATGGATCTCAATTCCTGGTTCAGTAGGAGGTAGCTGTATGATCCTGGCAAGTCAGGGTTTGGGGTACACAGAGGATCAACCACCCTTTCTTTAACTAGTCACCAGGATCCTCTAAGATGGTCTAGCTGTGATATGTTGGAAATAGAAGGACCCTACTACATACTGAGCCCCTCTGGACATAGCTAGGGTAAGACACCGGAATATATCACCCACTAACTGCTGAGATCTGCAGCTGCTGAGACCACACAACTTTACAAGAGAACAAGGTAATTCAAAGATGCCTAGACGCTTCACCTGAGGTTGCACAACACCTAGGTAGGGAGGTGAGCACTCCTTCCTGCTTCCAAAGCCCACATTATTTCTCTATCTCTCCCTTATCTCCCTCCTCTTGGGGCTGTCTGCACCTCCACAGGCCTGGTCTTGCAGGGACAGATTCTCACAAGTGGCCTTGCCACAAACTGTATCTCCTTCCTGGACCCCCTGAGAATAATGGGGTGGGCAGAGGTGCACTTGACCCTGGGGTTTGCTTGAATTGCCAGGGAGGCTCAGGGCAGCAGAAGGGAGTTGGGGTGGGGGCAGTGACTTGTGGGCCAGAATGCACAGGCTAGACACTTGGCTTATTGAACACTGCCATGTATGACCTGCTGTGTGACTTTGGGTATGTCATTGGCTTTCTCTGAGACTTCCCTCTCTGTGCCCAGGAAGTGAAGAAAAGGGAAGAAATTTGGCGTAGACACACACCCCTGAAATCCCAGCATTGGGAGGCAGAAGCAGGAGGATCACAAATTCTAGACCAGCCTAGCCTACACAGTGAGAGCCTGTCATTTTTTCAAATGAATGAATGAAACTTTAAAAATTGAAAAGAGGAGACAGAGAGAGAGCTGGGCCAAACTTGTGGCATCCCCCTGCTGCAGCATCAGCCACTCCCCCAGTGTAGAAGACAGCTTGATGGGGTCTCTTCTGTAGATAGACAAGAGACATTGGAAGCTCAGGAGGTATAGGAATTGAGGCCTGGGGAAGTAGCTCAGCTGGTACAGTGCCTGGCTAGCATGCATGAAGCCCTAGGTTTGAACCCCAAACACTGCATAAACAGCCCCAAACAAATACTGCATAAGCAACCACAAACACTGCATAAACAACCCCAAACAAACACTGCATAAACAACCCCAAACACTGCATAAACTGGGCCTGGTGCAGCTTTCTTATGCACAGAGACAAATTCCACAGCCCCTTCCTTCCATCCTTAACTCTAGAACCACGTGGCCAAAGCTGTCAAGTTCTGCAGCTTTCTGGGGCTAGAACATAACCCCCTTATTTAATTACATCTTTACCAGTTTTCTGTTTTCTTTCACTACCTAAACTTGGCTGTTCTTGAACTTGCTCAGTAAACCAGGCTGGCCTCAACTCAGAGATCTGCCAGCTTTTGCCCCCAACCCCCACCCCAGTGCTGGGATTAAAGGCATGGACCACCACTCCTGGCTCTAAGCTTTTCTCTCTCTCTCTCTCTCTCTCTCTCTCTCTCTCTCTCTCTCTATTTATTTATTTATTTATTTATTTTTAAGATTTATTTATTTACTATGTACACAGAAGAGGGCACCAGATCTCATTACAGATGGTTGTGAGCCACTATGTGGTGCTGGGAATTGAACTCAAGATCTCTGGAAGAGCAGTCAGTGCTCTTAACCTCTGAGCCATCTCTCCAACCCTCCTAAGCTTTTCTTTAATTCCTTTTCACAAGTAGGAAACTTAGCTGGGTGAGATCTTGTCCTGAGGTCACCACTCCCTTTATTCCATTTCTTATTCTGTTTATCTCCTTGAACACGGGATTTAATTCTCTTCCACTTCCTGGTGCCCCTTTACTCAATCTGTACATTTTGTATTTTTTATTTGCTCAGTTTGCTCCTTTTCATTATAAATCTTCTTCAGAGTTAACACTAATAACCACATGACAGAGTCTATACTAGGTTGTTATGAGATTTCCTCTGCCAATGGAAATAATCCAAAACTCTTCACTTTATTCTTAGGGCTGATTTTTCAGACAAGGGCAAAAAGCAGCCACATTCTTCACCAAAATATCATAAGACTGGTCTCTAGTCCACACACTAACATTCTTCTCCTTTGAAAAATCTTGAGCTCCACAGTCCAAATCATTCTCAGCACCACTGTCTTCCATGCTCCTACTAGTACGGCCCATAAAGTAGTGCTTAAAGCTTCCCACTGCTTTCCTAACCCAAAGCACCAAAGTCCAAATTCCTCCAAATAAAAACATGGGCAGGCTTATCACAGCAATACCCCAGTCCCTGGTACCAACTTCTGTTTATTTGGCTCACAGTTTGAGGGTTCCATCATGGTGGGGGAGGTGTAGTAACAGGAGAAAGATGGAAGCTGGTCCTCAGCTTGCTTTCTTTTTATTCAGCCTAGGACCCCAGCCCACAGGATGGTGCTGCCCATGGGATGGGAGGGTGGGTCTTCTCTGTTCAGCTAAACTTCCCTGGGAACCTTCACAGATGTGTCTTCAGGTCTCTTAGAAGCCACCAAACTGATGTGACTCTGGTCCCAACAGGTACCACCAGTTCTTTTATCTCTCTGTTTCTTATCTTTATAACCTACCCCTTCCCCTTTCTCTCAGTCTCATATATCCAAGTCTGGCATGGCACTTACAATGTAGCCAGAGGTGACCTTGAACTCCTGATCTTCCTATCTCCGCATCCTAAGTACAGGGATGACAAGCATGTACCTTCGCTCCCAGTTTTATAAGGTGCTGGGAGAGAACTTCATGCATGGTAGACATACACTCTACCAAGTGAGCCATACCCCTAGTCCCAAGGGATTTTCATTATAGTTATTTTTATTACCTTTTAGATTTTTTTTAGATTATATATTTTATCTTCCATGTAAGAATATTTTGCCTGCATTTATGTCTATGCTGCACTTGCATGCCTGGTGCCTGAAGAGATCAGAAGAGGGCATTTAATACCCTGGAACTGGAGTTTCACAGGAACAGAACCCAAGTCCTCTGAAAGAGCAACTGTTGAGGGATATTTGATGACACTGTAACACCCCAAGACTGTGTTAATAAAATTAACCTTGGATCAGGAGGCAGAGCCAGTGACTAGTTGACAAGAATTAGTCATGGAGGATATGGAGAACCCAGGATACTAATAGAGAGGCACAGGAAGGAGGAAGGAGGGACTTGGAGATTCTCAGGCTTTTGGTGAGGCACATGAGGAGAGAAGGTCAGCTGGTCGCTCCTCCACTAGTTTTTTGATCTATCAGGTTTTCACCCTAATACCTGACTTTCGAGTCTTTATTGGTAATAGAGCAACTTATATAAACAATAATTGGTACCCAACATGGGACATGAGGACTTCTCCCCAGTGCTGCAGCCACTGCTCAAGTGGCTTCTCTTGCCACCATCCCACTCCCTTCCCTCAGATCAAAGGCTTCTCTTGCCATGGTCCCCTGTGTCTGCTCCCTCCATGGGCAGACACCACCCACACTGACCACACAATACCCACTTGCACTACAGAGCCTGCTCTGGCTTCTGCTGCTGCTAATCCTTCATGCATGCAAATGGGACACTCTGTTCCTGCTTGCTTCTGAGGATGCCTCACCTGAAGCCAGCTTTGTCATCTAGGCAGCCCCACACCTGCCATGCCCTAGGCACCTGCCACCCATGCCCCCATCACCTGGGCACCCTGCCACACCCCTCCCTTCCCTCCCTCCCTCCCACCCCCATGTCACCCATCATTGCTATCACAGCCACCATTGCCATGGACAAACTGAAAGGAAAGTCAGCAGGTTTGGTAAGACACCTGGGGAGTCCAAAGAAAAATCTTTCCCATGTTAAGATTGGGGAACATCACAATGCAGGAAGTTAGGACTCCGTATAATGCAGCTATGGATGGCTAGAAAATGGAAAAAAATAAATGAATGGATAACTGACTTAGCTGGGATTGACATACTGTCAATTACAATTACATCAGTTTAGTAATTTATATTTTATCCTTAAAAAAGTGGTTTGATAGCTTTGACAAATATGAAAAAATGACTGATAACACCTTAGAAAGACCTACTAATGAAAATAAGAAAAATATTCAGACATAGACAGAGGAATTTAGACCAGAACTTACTGCACCACTACATAATAAAACTCAAGACAGGCAGCCCACAGTTATTAGAAAACCAACCTTGGTTTGTCTGATTACCATACAAGAATGACCACCAGATGATATGCATCCCCAAGGTTATGCAGAAGTTAACTGGAATCCTGTAGAACTGTTAGATTTGAGGAGATTTAAGGAAGGGTATGCATTCACCCTATGTGAATCAGGTGTTAAATTCATGGGCAACTCAGAACAGAATTACCCCTCAAGACTGGAAAGATTTAGCTACAGCAATATTGGAAGCTAGTCCTCAGTTACAATAGCAAATATGGTGCAAAGAGGAAGGTAGGGCCATAGTACAATGAAATAGGGCTAGAGGTATTGATATTTCCCAAGACCAGTTTCTTGATGAAGGTCAATATGCTGAATTACAAAGACAGTTTGAATTTGATGATCAAATCAAACATATTGAAAAATTGACCAGTGCTCTATGTTGTTTAGCAACCTTTAATGCTTGGGACAAGGTTGAAGAACCAGAAAAGAGGTCTTAATCATTTACTAAAATTATACAAGGCCCAAAAGAAGCATTTATTGACTTTTTTTGCAAAGATTGACTTCAGCTATAAATAGGAAAGGTATTGAATCTTTGAAAATGTTAATTCAGAATGCAGAAGGGTAGTTAGGCCTTTAAAGGCAAGATTAGCACTAATAGATGAATGGATTAGAATTACAACTGATATTGGATCTCACACTTATGATGCTACTTGGATAGGAGAAGTGATTTCTAAAAATTTTAAGAAAAATCAAAATGTCAGATGTTTTAATTTTGGTAAGCAAGGTCATCTGAAAAGGGATTGTAGGCAAGGCATTCTTAGAAACAATGTTTTTTCTAGAAATAATCGAAATAGAAGTCCCCAGCCTTTTGTAGTATGCAGAAGGTGTGACAAAGACTAGCAATGAACTAATGAATACAGATCAACAAGGGTCAGGTAAGGTAACCATTTGCCATTGGGGAATACCTTAGGAGGCCTCCTGCAAACCCAAATATCAAATTTGGTTCAATCATTACCTGTCAGCATTGGAGAAACTCATCCACAGAGCAATTAAAAGATTTAATGCCTGTTGTTAAAGACCATACTACTTTGGATGTGATCAAGGACAGAACAGCTTCAGTAGATAACATAAAAAATTCAGGAGAGACCATAAAACAAATATTTTTTGCAAATTTCTATAAACGGTCAAAGACCAAAGCTAAAAATATGAATAAATGGCATTCTGATTGACACAGGCACAGATGTAACAATAATTTCAACCAAAATCTTGGCATCCAGATTGGCCTCTTCAGGAGGTAAAATATTCAGCTTCTAGGGAGTAGAACTTTATGTCAGGTAAAACAAAGTACAAGATGGGTCAAATGTATAGGGCCAAAAAGACAGAGAGGAAAATTAAAGCCATATGTGGCTAACATATCAATGAATTTATGGGGACATGATTTGTTACAACAATGAAAAACATAGATTAACACTCCTCCAATCTCAGAAACAAATCGTAAAATAAAGAATACTTCTGAGAGAAATATTAAAAGATCAAGAACAGTCACAAACCATTCAGTTTGTACATAAACAGAGGACAACAGTTGTTGGTCTTTTAAAGGTACCAACAGTCCTACCTTTAAAGTGTTTAACTGACTAACCTGTGTATGTGGAACAATGGTCTTTGACATAAGAAACGTTGCAGGCACAAGAACAGCTGGTACAGGAGCAGCTAAATGCTCAACATATTGAAGAATTGACCAGTGCTTGGAATTCTCCTATATTTGTCATTAAAAAGAAATCTGAAAAATGGAGAAGGATAACAGATCTGATAGCTATAAATAAGGTGATCCAACCAATGGGCTCTTTACAGCCTGGAATTCCCTTATCTTCCTTATTACCTGAGGGATGGTCTATTACAGTGATTGATTTAAAAGACTGCCCTTTAAAAAAAAAAAAAACTATACCTTTATAAGAACAGGATAGAGGAAAACTTGCCTTCACAATGCCTGCTTACAACAATTCTCAACCTGTTAGCAGACACCAGTGGAGGGTCTTGGTTAAACAGACCCACTTGTGTCAATATTTTGTATAATAGCCATTAGAGATAATTTGTAAACAGTTTCCTCAATCTATAATCTACCATTATAAGGATGATATCTTACTGGCTGATTCAGATGCAGATACCTTAGGAAAAATGTTTGATAAAATAAAGAGAACTTTGCCTCATTGGGGATTACAAATTGCTCCTGAAAAATACAAAGAGGATATTCTGTTAATTACCTAGAATATAAGATAGGTTTACAGAAAATCCAACCACATAAAGTACAAATAAGGAGAGATCAATGATAAACTCTTAATGATTTTCAAAAATCGCTGGGAGACATTAACTGGCTATGGCCTACAATTGGATTAACAACTTGAGAGCTAAGTAATTTATTGCAAAGCTTACAAAGGTGATAAGAACTTAAATAGTCCAAGAAAATTACTAGCTAAGGCTGAGAGAGAATTGGCTCTGATAGAAAAGAAATCACTTGGATCCAGAGCTTGACTACATTCTGGTTATTTTACCTTCCACTCATTCTCCTACACGAATTCTTATGTAGAGAGAAGATAATATTTTAGAATGGACATTTTTACCACACAAATGGATTAAAAAAATTAAAGACCTATGTTAAAAAAAGTTTTCTGAATTGATTCTGAAAGGAAAATTGAGACTTCATCAATTATCAGGAATAGACTCAGCAGAAATTGTGGTACCTTTTACTAATGCTGAAATCTCCTCATTATGGGCAGAAAACGAGCATTGCCAAAGAGCTTGCAGTGATTTCTTGGGAGAGATTAGCAACAAATATCCCAAAAACCAGAGACTTCAATTTATAAAAAGAAATAATTGGACTCTTCCTCACATGGTATGAGGAACATCAATCTCTGGAGCCCTTACATTCTATACTGATGCAAACAAAAGAAAAGCAGGTTACAAGTCAGGAAAAATAGGTAAAGTGGCTCAAAACCCTTATTGATTCAGTTCAAAAATCAGGGTTGTATGTTATTGTCATGGTATTATTAGATTTTCCAGAACCTCTTAATATAGTTACTGACTGTCAATATGCAAAAAGGGTTGTTTTACACATTGAGACTGCTGAACTTATTCCACATGAATCAGAATTAACTTTGTTATTTATTTAACTACAACAAGTAATCAGAAATAGAAACAATCCATTGTATATAATACATATAAGATCTCATATGGGTCTACCAGGTTCTCTAGCACAAGGTAATTATAAAATTGATCAGCTATTGGTAGAAAATGTGCTAGAAGCCTCAGAATTTCACAAGAAACACCATGTTCATAGCAAAGATTTGAAGAAAGTTTTTTTCTATCACTTAGCAACAAGCCAAGAAAATTATAAGGAAATGTCCTACTTGTTCTTTGTATAACCAAACTCTACTACCTGCAGGAAGTAACCCAAAAGGTACTCAAATAAATGAAATTTGGCAAATGGATGTGTTTTATTTTGTGAAGTTTAGAAGATTAAAATATGTGCACCACACCATAGATACATATTCATGACTTCAGTGCACAACAGTTTTAAGTTCTGATTCTGTAATCACACATTTGTTAGAAGCTATGGCCATCACGGGGATACCTGTATAAATTAAGACTGACAATGCTCCAGCATATGTGTCTTGTAAAATGAAAGTTTTTTGCATATTATAACATAAAGCATATTGCAGGTATGGCACACAATCCTACAAGATAAGCAGTTATAGAAAGGTCTAATCACACTTAAAAGATATGTTTAATAAACAGAAAAGGGGTAATAAAGACCCGAGAGATAGATTACACATGCTTTATTAACTTTAAAATTTTTAAATGCTAATGAGAAAGAAACGACAGCTGTGGAGAGACATTGGATAACAGAAAAAAACTACTGAATTAAATCAGCCTATATACTTTAAAGATGTGCTAAACTAAGAGTGGAAACCAGGATATGTGCTACATTGGGGAAGAGGTTACATGGGAGGATATGTGTTACATGGGAGAAGAAAAGCTATGGATACTATTAAGACTGGTGGTATCAAACAGGAGAGACCTCCTGAATAAGGAAAGGTGATAATCATTCATCAAACAATGTGACCATTCAATCTAAACTAACTTATAAGACTAACAAATGCCTTTTATTTGATCAGGTATAAAAAATAATAAATTTTTATTATTAAAAGATAATACTTTTTCTGTTGCCAAAAACACTTTGTCTTAACAAAGATGTAACCTGCCAAAAAAGGAACTCCAAAAAGTTAGGGTAGGGACAGGGTTTTGTTTTTGTCTTTTCAGGAGAATAAAAGCATCCAACTAAGGAATCTAAAACCACTGGAAAAATGAGACATCTGAAGAAGAGGGATGAATAATACAGAGAAAATGTCCCAAGAAAAGGAGTAAATTGGCCTAATGGTACAGCACACCTCCAACAGGTTGGAATTTTGTAAATTTCCACAAATGTTTGTTTCTGTTGCTGTCTACAAACATATAAGGTAAATGGTTCTTTTTGTGGTCTCAGTTCAATTAAAATTTTAAACCTGGCTTTGGAATTGGAGTATAGTTTGTTGTTAGATTTTCTTTTACTCTTTTGTGGGGGAGCCTGCCATCCAGCTCCCAAATAAATCACGTATAGAGACCTGTTCTTAATTATGAATGCCCAGCCTTAGCTTGGCTTGTTTCTTGCCAGCTTTTCTTAACCTGAATTAACCCATCTATCTTTTGCCTCTGGGCTTTTACCTTTCTCTATTTCTGTATACCTTTCTTTCTTACTCCATTGTTGGCTGTATAGCTGGGTGGCTGGCCCTTGATGTCTTTCTCCTTCTCTTGTTCCTAGATCTCCCTTTCCCAGATTTCTCCTTCTATATATCCTCTCTGCCTGCCAGTCCCGCCTATCCTTCTCCTGCCTCACTATTAGCCATTCAGCTCTTTATTAGACCATCAGGTGTTTTACACAGGCACAGTAACACAGCTTCACAGAGTTAAACAAA